>NC_046157.1:80382385-80742385 GCF_011064425.1 Rattus rattus | reverse complement strand
TCCCTCTCCGGTAGAAACAAATCATATCCTGCGTCCAGAGGACACTGCACAGAAGGTTCCAGAAATACTTGAAAGAACGTGTTACCACTAAAGGGCTAAACTCATATTAACACCATCTGGGCCTTGCGGGTAGACGTGCAAGGCTCCAGCCAAGTGACAGGAAGCCGGACTTCAAGGAGTAGGATCCGGGGACTCAGCTTCCTACTGTCCGGATCCCGGGAGAGTAAGAACAGTCTATCCTGAGGATCCTAAGAACAGTATGTCACTCTCACTCAGGAGACCACCCTAGACAGAGCCAAACTGCTCAGCCCGACCCACAAGTCCTTCAATGCCACATCTACCTCCTGCTCCTGAGCTGTGCCCATGCCACCCTCTGCCTGGTGTTCCTTGACTTGCCTCTGAGGTCCAGCTTTCACCGTGCTCCCCTGGGAGCACTCTGAGTGCCCAGGCAGACTCTCCTCTAACCCTCCCTGATGCCCTCGGTTATCTTTATCTCTCACAGGAGACTGTTCACAGCTGGCTAACGATCTGGTTGGAGCCGATAGCCAGCTGTGAGCCACAGGGCCCTGGCTGAGCAGGAGCTCCCGGGCACCTTTGCTTCTCTGATGCACACATTTGGGGAGCACCAAATGCCGGAGGTGCTGGGTACAACTCTGCTGAACCCCAGATAGGAAAACTCACGGGTATGAGGAGATCGTGGGTCATCAGGGGACATAGCACCTTACTGCGGCAGCACCCACTTCAGCAGCAGAATGTGTGTGTGTGTGTGTGTGTGTGTGTGTGTGTGTGTGTGTGTGCATGTGTGCATGTGTGTGCATGTGTGTGCACATGCCTGTGAGTGACAAATGCCACTCAATAGGAGGCAGATTCTCTCACTAGCCTGGAACTTGACTAACAGGCTAGGCTTTCTGGCTAGTGAGCACCAGGGACCCTCTGTCTCTGCTCCCCAGCGGTGAAATTACAGTCATCGGCTGCCATATCTGGCTTTCCCCATGTCCTCTGCTTATGAAATAGGTCCTTGTGCTTGTGAGGTAAGTACGTTACCAGATGAGCCATCATTCCAGCCTCAGAGTGTCTCCCCTCCCATTTCTTCTTTTTCTTAATTTGCTTTATGTCCTGCTCACAGCTCCCTCCCTCTTCTCCTCCCAGTTCTTCTCCTTCTACTTCCCCTATTGCCCTCTCCCCTTCTCCTCAGAGATGGCGACCCCCTTGGGTACCACCCCACCCTGGGGCATCCAGTCTCAGGAGGTCTAACCTCATTGTCTCCCACTGATATCCAACCAGGCAGTCCAAGCAGGGGGAAGGGGATCCAATGGCAGGGAACAGAGATTGTGACAGCCCCTGATCCTCTTCATGGGACCCATATCAACACCCAGCTGCACATTAGCTACGGATGTGCAGGGCGTCTAGGCCCAGCTCCTGGATGTTCTCTGGCTGGTAGCCCAGGTTTTGTGAGCCTCCATGGTCCCAGGTTAGTTGACTGGGAGTTCGAGTGTCTTCTGATTTGCGCACTTCTGTTCCCTGTTCTTCCATAAGTCTCCTCTATGCCCCCCATTTCTTTCCCCAGACGATAAAGCAGAAACTTTCAGGAATAAGAGATGTCGAGGTCCTCTTTCTGCATAGCTTTTCTGAGGGGATCCCGGGCCCCTGCTCCCGTCCTCCCATCCGCTGGCTGCTTCCTTTGAACGAGGCCCAGCTGAATTATGAAGCTCTCTCGATGGAGGCAGTGAAGAAAGATCCCTCTCATGTCCAGACAGTTGATCCTCTCAGATCTCTCAGAATCAGGTACCTTGTGGAGAACAGTCTCAGAGGCACACAGCCATCGCCAGCATAGAAGAAAGGCCCAGCAGCTGTGCTGGACGTGACATGGGGCCTTATTCAGAGTGACTATTCCATCCCCCTACTCTTCTCAGACATGTCTCCCACTAGCTGGAGGTCTGCTTGTGGTCATCTCTCCAGTCATCACAGGGTCCCCAGTGACCCACCTCTACTTCCTATGCCCACCCCTGAAACTTGCCAACCTAGGGATCACACAGGAGCCTCTGGGGTACATTTCAGACCCACACCAGAAGAGCAGCATTGGTTGTAATCTCTCCCTGTGTCTGTACTTCTTTGACTCGGATTTCTGTCTCTCATCCCGAGACAGTCCTGACAAATGTGCCCTCTAGAGGGGTCCGAAATGCAGCCCTACAGGTCTTCCCTTCTTCCTCAGGTTACTCATAACCTGGGCCTGTTCTTTGCACTGCTAATTCTCATGCTTGCAAAGTCAAGGTGCACCCGGCCTGTGTGTGCGCAGCTGGATGTAGAAGGCAAGCGAACGGCCTGGCCCTTAACCTTGAGCTTTTGTAGCATGGTTGAGCAGTTCCTCAATCGCGTGCCCTCTGATTTATGCTTTCTTATGATTTATGGATTGACAAGAGAGTTGACGGAATCACTATAGGTCATCTATTTAACATGGCCCCAGCTAATGCAAGAAAGAAACGGATTCCTCAGTCAGCTGAACTTCAGCCCGGATACCCAAGCAGCTGGCTGACGGGTGGAGCTGGCTGACTGCAGACTGGGCGCTATCCGGACGATGCCTTCGTTGGTGGTCTCTAGACACGAGTGCTGTGTTCCTGGTGGTTCTGTGGGTGAGTTTGGGTGTGTGGCTACATGGGTAGGTGTCAGTGTGTACATCCTGGCACATGGTTGGAGGCTAGAGGGTAACTTTAGACATTTGTTCAAAGACTCCTTTCACCTCTTATTTGAGACAGTGTCTTTCATCAGCCATGAACTTTGCCCAAAAGGCCAGGTTAGCTGGCTCACAGGCATCTGGAGCTCCTACCTCCCTGTCCCCACCTCACCATCCCTGGGATAGCAGACATGTATCACCGGGCCACTGTGCCCATCTTCCTACATGGGTGCTGGAGATCCCAAGCTCGGATCCTCAGGTGTGGGAGGCAAGAACATTGCTGACTGAGCCATCTACAAGCAGTTTTCACCAGGGCCAGGTTGGTGATGAGAGAACAGGTTAGAAATCTTCTGTAGCTAAGTCCTCACAGGACTGAGGAAGGAGGGGAAGGGGCCTGTCCATTCTCAAGTCTTAACATGATGAGGGGCCATTCAACTAGCGGCCTGAGGTACCCCTCTCAGTAAGGAAACCCATACACGGGCTGTGGCAAATGCATCCTCAAGCTCAAGTCATTACCCCACTGTGCTCCTGCCCTTTACCCTGTAATCCTGCCCAGGGTTCGTACCCCGATGTGACAGGGCGCTCTTTTAGTCAGCTCTGGCTTTGACTTACCACTTAGCTGACCCCAGCCTCAATCCTCTCTTTCATCTCTGTTCCTGCATTTCCAGCAATCTCTTTTACTCCTCGGGTCCTAAGGCTGCCTTGGGTACTTCTGGTAAGTAAGCAAGTGCTTGAGAAAAAAAAAAGATTCAAGTAAATGCTGTGAACTTTTGCATCCCGAGGTGTGGGAACCAGTGCCAGACTTGGAATAAATGTCCCTTCAAGTACTCAGGATGGTAGAAAACACAGAAACAGAAATGAGCCGCATATGGCCGCCAGTTCTTACAGATTCGCTCATGGTTAATGTGAAGGCCACGTTTGGAGGGACCATAGCAGCCTGACAAAAGCAAACACACACTAAACACAGATCCATAGGAGACACAGGGGAGAGAGCAAGCTCTTGACTAAAATTCTCAAACTCACTGAATCATTGGTGTTTAGCTGATACTCCCTGATCATAGTTTGTCACCGAGGGAAATTAAGACAGGAACTGAAGCAGAAGCCAGAGAGAGTTCTACCTACTGGCTAACTCTTTGGCTTGTTCAGCTAGCTTTCTTATATATCCCAGGCCCACCTACCTGCCTAGGAACAGAGCCGCCCACAGTGGGCTGGGTCTTCCCACATCAATCATCAATCAAGTAATCACGGGCAAGGCCATGGGTAATTTAATCAGTGTAATTTTTCAACTGAGGTCCCCTCTTCCCAGGTGTCTCTAGGTTGTGTTAAGTTGACAATAAAAGTTTACTGAGATGCCTACTAGTTCATAGGAGTTCGTTCTAAGTGGGCCTCTCAGTCACTTGGATAGGAAACTATCCCTCAGGAAAGCCATCTAATCTAGAGACTTTAAGGCAGAGCATAGAGACTACTTAAAGATGTAGGCTGTCACCATAGTCTCTCTGTGTTAGGATTCTCTAGAAGACAGAACCAATAGAATTAATATATATATTAATAGAGGATTTATTAGATCGGCATACACAATGCTGTATAGATGGCCCAACAATGGCTCTCTCACACCACCAGCAAGGACCAGAGCTCAGTCACCGCTCAGTCTATGAAGCTGGATGTCTCAGCAGTACCAACCTGGTACGGAAGGCCTGGAGGATTCTTGGAGAGCTGCTGGCCTTCAGGGTACAGTGGAACCCCAAAGCTGGGTGCTATCATCAGTGAAGAATACAGCAGTGGCAGCAATCTGATAAATGAGCTTTGCAACAGGGCTAAAGTCAAGAAAGCAGAGAGCCACGCTCCCTTCTTGGCTGTCACTGGATGTTACCCACATTTAAGGTGGATCTTCCCACTTCGGATGATCTGCTCAAGAATTCCCTCTCTCAGGACCATTGCAGCATGCCTTTCAGTAGATTCAGTGGCCGCACTGCTCCTTACCTGCTCACGCTTCAGGAGAGCTTTCCTCCACAATGGCTGGAGGGGCTCCTCTTAGGAGAGCCAACTTCACCTGGTAATAAACTCTGCTGGTCTGTCTTCTACACAATGTCTGTGGTGTCTAACTTAAATCCTTTAATGGCGATCACAAGCAGCAGGGGCCTGAGGGAAGGGCAGGGATCCTGAGAACAGAGGTGCTGGAGAAATCTGACCTGGCACTCAGAGCCAGTCACAAAACAAGCTACATTAGGAAAGGGAACCCAGAATCGCAAAATATCCTCAATGGTGCACACTATGGGTGCTTACTTGGGTGTCTGATACTATGCAATGAGCCATTCCGGAACTCTCGGGCTCGATGCTGTAGTGATTTATTTTGATCAAGTCTTTGCATCTGGAGGCTGGAGAGGTGGTTAGGCTGTTAAGAACGCATGTGCACTGCTCCTGGAGAAGAAACGTGAGCATTTGCTAGCACCTGTGCTGGGTAGCACACTCCCATAGCCTCTGACTCCAGCTCCAGGGGACCCAACAGCTTCTGTCTTCCCTGGGCACCTGTACTTATGCACAGAAGCTCATGGACAGACACACACAGACATGCATGTAATTAAAATTAAAAATAAAATACTTTTCAATTGAGGGTGGTGGCTGGCTTCACCTCTTGGCACCAGTGAGAGATTCCCCTTGGTGTTTTTCTGGGAGGTACTTTTCAAAATGGCTCAGCACAGGCCAGAGGTCATGGCCTCTCAGCTAGGGATGGGTCCTGTCTTGGCTTCTTGGGTAACTTAAGTTTCCAAAGGTAATGGTACAAGTGCCTGAGACTTTACTTATCTCGCTGCAAAAGTAGCACAGTGCTACTTCAGCTGTATTCTGTTAGCTAGACAGTCCCAAAATCTCTCTAGGGCCAAAGAAGATGGGGTTGAGAAGGTTCTAGTAATGTCATTGTACCATCTGTGAAGAGACCACCTGTCCCATAGGTGAGACAAATCCAGAATCTCCTTTCAGGGTGTCTGGTCGCCGCCATTACAGGGCTTGGAGAGGACTGGACGAAGTCTGGAATGGGGCGGGTCAGTGGGCAGCTTCTTCCTCGGAGCCGCTGTGTGCCAGGCTGGGAGGGGTAACATGGAGACCGGACAAATGGGGTCTACAGAGCTCCGGTCTAGCCGGGATTGCCAGTAGAATGTTAAAGCTCTTTGAAAAGGAGTAAAGGAGGGGTTTGGGCAGCCTGCAGCTAGCAGCCAGCACAGGGTCATGTGGCTGGGTCTGAGGCTACGGTGGCAACCTCGGGCCAGTGTTTAGTGAAGGGAAAATAGTTGCTATTTCTTAGCGGCCTCAGCTCCTCTCTGTGCGAGCTATGGGGGCCTGGTTGGGCAGGCAGGTCTAAAGGTCCAAAGGTGAGTGTTTGAGGGAGAGTCTTCCCCCAAGTGTTACAGCTCAGTCAGACAGCCAGTCTCTGACAATCCTCGGTGACATAACTTGTGTGCTCTGTTCCACTCGGACAGGGACAGTATGAACTTTGAGGACCGGGATGGGGTGTCGAGGTGAATGCAGTCTACTGTCTGAGGCTAAGATGCTTGAGACGCTCGATTTGCATGGGGAAGAATTCCAGGTACCGAGCTGCACGACTTCCTGTAACCACCTGGTTGGTGGTTGTTGCCAGGTTAGATGCCCTCGTGACAGGCACGGAAACAGTTAATCCCACTCCTGCCTGTCTCGGGGTGAGATTTACGTCTCAAATTCTGACATTTCCGAGGTTTGAACATGCTCCATCTCACCAGTTTGATGCCAGTCCCTCTGGTGGCATGGTCCACGTGCCCCACAGAGACTGGCGGGTGAGTCCACAGTCAGGTGACAGACAGGAGGCCTGCAGGCGGTCAAATGTGATATCATTGCTTGGCTGGAATCAGTGGCCCCGAGGGAGGAAGTTAACCAGAGCAAAGGTGGAATGGGGATCAGGTGATGGAAGCCCAGGGAGTGGAAGATTTTGGAGCCAGCTGCCTGCGTTGGAACCCCGGCTTCACTGATGATTCTTCTAGAAAATCCCCTTTATAAAGTCCTCTGTAAGAACCCCCTGGAACTGGAATCAGCAGGTAAGAGCACCTGCGATTCTTGCAGAGGACCTGAGTTTGTTTCCCAGAACTCATGTGAATGCTTGCAACTATCTGAAACCTCATTTCCAGGGACATCTCAGTCAGCTGCTGTCACCCCCCACCCACACACACACATACACAGTTAAAACTGAGTCTTTAAAAACAAACCCCCCGTTCTTTGCCTCAGCTCTCCCATCTATTTAGCAACAGCCCCCAAAGGGAGGTTGTGAGGATTCCATGCAGGAAACAAGCACAAGCCTGTCTCATGTCAAGGAGAGACAAGAAACTAATACTCTGTCAGGTATTAATGGTTCTCAGTAAAGGACCAGAGACCTCTTTAGAACCACATTGCCCAATGGTGTTTTGTCAGAGTCCAGAAGTGAAGCCACCTTCCAATAATGACTAGTGAGGCAAACCATCTCTCCAAGCCCTGTCAGTGTGAGTCCAGGTACCAGCAGCCCTCAGGCAAGTGGAAATCTGTCCGCTCAGGAGGTGAGGGAACCAGGACTGGGGAGGTCTCCTTGGTAAAGTAAGGGGCCAATGGCCTTTCTGTCTGGCCTGGAGGTCCCGCTGTGCTCAGGAGCACTGCGAAGTAGTTCAAACATCATTAAATACCCTGCAGTGGCTGTGCGTTCCAGCAGTGAAACAGAGGAGTCTGAGGCCACTTCGAAATAGCAACTGTTTTCCCTTCTCTAAGCCTCTCTACACAGCATTTAATTAAAACTGCAGGAGCATGCGGGGATGGGAACTGAGGAGGGCCGGGTGCTGTGCTGTGGTGCAAAGCACGTGTCTGTCAGCACCTGGGCATTCATCCCAGCCCCAGTACCGTCCTGTGCCATCCTCCAACCCAGCTCCTCTCCGGTAGGCTCTGCGTACCTGCCTCCAGGTCTCTGCAAATGCTCCTAAGCATCTTCACCCTCACGGAGATAGGGTCAAATTCAGCTAGCTTCAACTATCTGTGGGCAGCATTGGGAAAATGACCATGGTTCTCCGAACCTCGGAGTCCCCAAATGTGGTCTGCAGACATTTCTGTTGCACTCAAACATGTGCTTCTGAGGTCAGAGTCTTGGAGATGTTTTGGGGTAGGAGAGGGCTAGGTTAATCATGTTTGTATTCCACCCTTTGCTGGTATGAAGAACCCTGTCTTGTCAAACAGCATTTTCCAAAATTTCTTACAGTGCAAATTTGGTTTCATGTATACTTTCCTACACTGCCTCTCTCCTGCCCCTGCTCTGACTATCTGTCTGCTGTCTCTGTCTGGTGTGTGTGTGTGTGTGTGTGTGTGTGTGTGTGTGTGTGTGTGTGTGTGTGTGCATGTGAATACATGTATGTGAATGCATATGGTGACCAGAGGTCAACCTTGGATGTTGTCCCTCAGACAGTGTCTACTTTACTTTTTAAGACAGGGTTTCTCACTGGCCTGGGGTTTGCTGATGAAGCTAGACTGGCTGGTTATTGATTCCTATGAGATATAAAATTTCTCAAGAGCTCAGTTCTTGGGGTCACTGTACATGGGAGTGGTAACTGGCTGTAGCCGTGAGTAATCTGGTCAAAAGTGTTCATGTGGCACCCCAGGTAACCCCAGCTAAAGCGGTGTACCTAACTCTAAGCCTTAACCATTAGTCTTTTGACCTCTTTGTTTCTTTGTTTCTTTCTTTCTCAAGCCCACCCCACCCTCTTTCTCTTTGTTTGTTTCTCCTGTTCTTTGTTTCTTTCTTTCAACTCACTCTTTGCTAATTTCATATATGTATACAATGTATTTTGAAATCAATGCCCACCACACCCTCCAACATCCCTCCCCCTCCATACCCTCCACCATTTTCTCTTCCTAATCTCATGTTCTCTTCTCATCACCCGTGGAGCTAATCAGTATACAGCTACTCTGCCTTGCTATTTCTTGCTGTGATAAAACTTTGACCAAAACCTCCTTGGGGAGGAAAGCATTTCCTCTGTCTTACATATTGAAGTCCCTCATTAAGGGAAAACAAGGCAGGAACTCCAGGCAGGAACCTGGAGGCAGGAACTGAGGTGGAGACAGAGGCTGAATGCTGCTGACTGGCTTCAACTCCATCTGCCTAGGGATGTTACCGCCCACAGTGGGCTGAACCCTCCTTCATCAATTAGCAATCAAGGAAATGCTCCACAGATATCATCACTGGCCAATCAAATGAAGGCAGTTCCTCAGTTGAGGTTCCCTCATTCCCAACTCTGTTAACAACAAAACTCACCAGCATAGGAGCAAGGGGCAATCTATGGTGCCCCTTCCAAGAAAACAGTCTCTTTTGGCTTTTTTCTTCAAGAGCATAACATGCCTGCTCATCTATGTGACTGTTATTAACATAGTTCATGGATGCAAGGATGGGTGTGACACATTTGCTCATGTCCTTCTGAGAAATGGAGCAGAAAGTGTTCTGTTGTGTCTACACATTTTCTGATAAAACCTATTTTTAAAAATCAATAATTATCTTCCAAAGAATTTTTAGCTTTTTCAGGTTTATATTTTGTATTTGTTACATTATCTTTTATTTTATAAGATATTTGACCCTGCGTGATTTCAGACTTTGCAAGCTTCTCCCCTATGGGGCATTCCCACTTTCTGAGACTATGGAAAGCTCTCCTGTCCTCTATCAGTGTAGTCCACTGCAGTAACAGCACACGACTTCTGATTACTTCAAATGCAGCTGGTATATGGCCAGGGGACTGAGGTTTCCATTACAGCTAATTATAATCAATGTTAATATAAAATGCCACATGCGGCCACCATATTGGACACTGCCACGCTCTAAAGCCAATTATTCTGTGGGATTGCTCATGCCTTGCATGAGATCTAGGCTCAATAAACACAGGCTCCACACTTTTCTACCCTTCTTTTCCTAGTTTCTGTTCTCCACCTCTTTTCCCTCAAGGCTCTGAGCTTGTCCATCCTACTTTCTCTTCTCGGGCATCCGTCCCTCCTTCTCTGCCCTTCCTTCCGCAGGCTCATCCCTCAATGTCCATTGGCACCCACACGGCCTCACCTGCCAAATTAGCTGTCCTGTAAATCAGCCCCGATAATTTGCCATCTGGTCCCAGCCCTAGCGGAGTGCTGAGGCAGCCAGGTGAATTCTGGCTGGAGGTGCTTCTGATAACCAGGAACATTGGGCAAACAGGGATGTTCCATCATGTCTAAGGTTGGCATGGCTTGCACGTGGTGCCCAGTGCCAGGAATTGGTGCCAGGACTGTATTGGCAGCCAATCACAGAGGAGCCAGGGGCCATGAAGAGGAGGAGCAGCCTAGAGCCCAGCTGCAGGTGCCTTGGCGGGCAGCAGATGGATTGAGTGCAGGCAACAGCCAGCAAGAAGCTGCCGGGCAGCATCCCAGGAGGGCGGTGTTCGCGTGATACCTAGGGCCGTGCTATCATCATGCAGCTGTGAGGCCTCAGCAGCAGCAGAAAGGGCATCTCTGAGATACGGTGTTAGGGAGTGACATTCCATCCATGTTGGGCCATTTAGGGTGGCCCTGAAGTAACAGCAAGCAGCAGAGCTTCTCAGCACCAGGGCCTTGAACGTGTGGGGTCAGGCCAGGCTACAACGGGTCCCCAAGTCGAATTATAGTCAGGAGACATCAGGGTCTTGAGGTCAGAGAGGATATCCAAGTCTCCCAATCATTTCCGAGACAGTCAAATGTAACCGCTCAGATAACCCAAGTTCAAGGCCACCCCATTTTCTTCTGGATGTTGCTGATTAAGTGGCTGGCCTCCTTCACCTGAAGATAAGGAAGCTGGAAGGGAGGGGTAACTCCCCCTGGGGAGCATCTAGAAATGTCATGGTAGGGGGACTTTTAGTTATGCTATGACAGGAAGTGAGGGGGCTGTCGAGTGGATGGTGTCAGAATGCCAATTTCCTGAAGAGAATCTTAACCTCCTCCTCTTCCTCTCCCTCCTCTTCCTCCTCTCCCTCTTCCTCTTCCTTTCCCTCCTCCTCCTCCTCCTCTCCCTCCTCCTTCTTCTCTTCCTCCTCAGGGAGATTGCCCCAAGACATGTCAGTAGTGTCTCAGAAGATGGGCCTTCCTTCTTGCTGCAGAAAAGCCATCTAATATCTTTGGTGGTCACTGTTAGTTCACTGGCCACTGCCCAATACCTGCCCAACTCGTCAGATCTTTCTCAAGTGGCTGTGCCTCTAGGTTTAGTGTTTCAGTGGCCTAATCACTGCCACTAAAGCACTCTGAGCTATGTCCCGTGTGTCTCCCAAAGGTCCCGAGTGAGGCTGGACTTCGGATACTTAACATGGTATCTGGGGAAGAGATCTTGGCTAGAAGCTCCTACCTATGCCCCGTCTCCTTTGCTCACTCAAGCCTTTGGGGCAGGGCCACCTTTTCTAGGATCCCAGACAAAGACGATGAGCCTGAAACTTTCTCCTGATCTCCAAGAGGTCGGACCTAACCTAAACCCTGTGTTGGAGAGGGTAAGTCTCCGTGCGCTCAGACACCAGCTCCAGCTTCCCAGACAGGGCAGGTGCAGGTACTCTGCCTCTGTCCCGTCTCTCCTAGGTCTCATATATCCCAGGCTGGCCTGGAACTCCCTGTGTAGCCAAGTGTGCTCTCAAGGTTCTGACCCTCCTGCCTCTACCTTCCCAAGCACTGGGATTACAGACATGCAGATCCAGTCTCCGGTTTTATGAGGTGGTAGGGATTGAAGCCAGGTCTTGGTTTATGCTAGGCACAATCTTTACCAACTGGGCTACATCCTGCACCCTGCTCCTCTGTCACTCTTCTGCCACGAGTTGCTATGTAAAACAACTCACTGGCTGCAAGAGAAGCAAAGGCATCCTTGCTCCAGGATCCTGAGCTTGGCTATCCATGAAGCCCAACTGAGTTCTTGTGTTTGCTTTTATAGGGCAGCCAGTAATGGAGGGGAAATGGGAACCCCATGGCTGTTTTATACACCTGGCCTCAATAGAGAAGCCTAACCCTTTCCCTCAATGGACCCACAGACCAGATCGACCCAGGGCCAGCCAGAAGCCGGAAACAAGAAGGAAGTATGAGGCGGGACCCTAGAAGAAGTAAGCTTGTCTAGACCTATCGCAGTCTAACTCTTAACCATGTGGCCTCTGCAGATGGGCTGGGCTATGGCTGTGCCTTGAGACAGCTTTGGCTGCTCTGATAAAGCTGTTGCCTCTGTCCCCACTCCACTTGCTTTTTCCTGCTGGGAATGAGAATATGATGATTGGACTTGCAGCAGCCATCCTGTCCTCGGAGTGGGGAAAAACTAAAGAAGTTTCAGAATTAGAGGCTGAAGTTTAACAGCATCAGCTGCCTGGAGGGAAAGCAAAGCCTTCTTCAGATATTAGCCATTTTGATGGTTGCTGCCAAACTTCCTTTCAAGTGGCCATTGCTGCTAAATTGGTGCTATCCTCTGTGTGGTGGCTATTCCCAGTTGTCAAGTTGACTGTATCTGGGATAAACTACAATTCAGAAATGGAGGGTTCACCTGTGATCCAGACCCTGAGTCTGGAAGACTCAGGCCTTTTGATCTGGATCTTGAGGCATAGTCGCTGTGAAAAGCTTAAGCCCAGGCAAAGTGGTACACACTTTTAATCCCAGGAGACAGGGGCAAGCAGATCTCTGAGTTCAAGGCCTGGGATAGAGCAAGTTCCAAGAACAACTTAGGTCCATGTGTGGTGGTGCACACTTCTAATCTGGGCCACGCCTTCTGCTGGAGGCCTACATAAGGTCAATGGGAGAAGGAAGGCTCCCTTCTGCTCTGCCTGCTTGCACTTACTTGCCAGCACATCTTTTGAAACCTACCTTCTTACACAGAAGAGCCGCTGAAACACCCAGCCTCATGGGACTGAGCAACTATTAGATTCTTGGACTTCCCATCTACAGCTGCCCATTGTTGGGTTAGTTGAGCTGCAGACTGTAAATCTTTCCAATAAGTTTACTTAATATATAGAACTTCCATAAGTTCTGCGACTGAAGAACCTTGACTAAGGCACTCTGTGGTGACAGTCCCTCCTTAGACACTGCCTAGAGGAACCTACCCACAGCCACACCGCATGGCTATATCCCAGGAGTGCAGAGGCTCCAAACAGTGCCCTATTTTCCTCCAAGACAGGCGCTCCTGCAGTACTCAGAGGGCCACCACGCAAGCACAGTGGACCTTGGTTTCCCTGCAACTGAGGGCTCAGCAAAGCACCCTGGCTATTTCTGTTCCCAACCAAAACACAATACCCACATCAAAACCTCACTTCAGACTCTGCTATGAAAGTTCTGGGTGATCCTGAAAGAATAAAGATTTTAAACTATCCCCCACTGACCCTGCTGTGAGGACAAGTGCACCTCACAGCAAAGAATAACATAACATGTTTTAGGGATGTAGCCTGGCTATAGCCACCACAAACCATCAGGCCTCGATAAGGCCTGACTCAACAGTCCTGAGAAAAACGAGAATTAGGGTCAGCTTGCCCCAGAAGGAGGGTGGCCTAGAGTTGAACTGAGTCCAAGTTACAAACCAATGAAATTGCTTTGTGTGACTGTTGCTAACTGTCTATGTAATTTTCCCTATAAATCCCTTCCCCTAATATTGGGCTTGGGGTCGACTCCTCTGTCTCCTCTGTGAGATACGTGTCGTCCCCAGAGCTCTGGTTCCTCAAATACACCTCTTGTTTATTACATCAAGACTGGTTTCTCGTGAGTTCTTGGGGGTTGCGTCGTCTCGAGATTTGAGTGGAGGTCTTCCCCACCCCGGTGGTCTTTCAATCCAAGGAAGGGCTCCCCTCCCTGGGCCTTAGTGGTCCCTCTGTATAACAACCACGTGCTGTCTGAAATGGGCTCTCTATTCCCCCACCCATTCCTCTCTTCCTGCACATCTCTGAGCCCTGTCTCTACCTCCCCAGGTGAGCATGTCAGTCCCAACGAAGGCTTCCCTGCTTGTGGGAGTGTGAGTGTCATGTCTACTAATCTCATATCCCTGGGAGCAAAGAGAGACAACCCCAAGACTCACATACAGTGCATGGAGGAGGGCAGAAGCAAGGGTTAATTATAAAAGGAACGCGGGGGAGTAGGGGAGACAGAACCTTCAGGTTGGAAGCCAAATGGCATGAATGGAAAGGAGAAAAAGTCACTGAACATATTAATTAAGAATGCGAGAAGATGGAGTGCCGGCCAGGGGCAGGGGTCAAGTACACAGCCAGTGCTAATTAGCTGTGGTGACCTTGGTCACAGGTCACTGAAAACAGAAAACTGCTCCATCCTGCCAGGGCATCACTGAGGGACTTGGTTCAGGGGAAAAGGAAGTGTGGAAGGCCTCATAGCCTGAAGCACAGCATTTGCATCCTCAGAAGGCCCCCCAGCCCTCAGGCTCTGCCCCCATGGCCTGCTCAGAAGGAGATGGGCAAGGCTTCTCAAAGCCTGATTGTGCCAGGCTCTGAGATGCACAGCTCTGAACCTCTCAGAAATCCAGGTGGTGCCGATTTCTAGAAAGGGCCAGCAGGAGACTCGGCAAGCAGGAGCTAGGGAAGAGGTTGCTGGAAGTATCCCTTTGTCCTGGGAGTGGTGATGTGAGATTGCAAACAGGGCGACTGGGTGAGACGGTGCAGCTTAGCAGGGGGACCTGTATGCAAAGGACAAGAAGCCAGAAAGAGTAAGGGTGGGGGCTGTGCCACTGCAGGGGTCCAGCCCACTCTTTACAGGGGGCTCCTGGGTAGGGAACCGATCTACATGGTGGGGGTCAAGGTGCGATGGAACCATCCCTAGAGACTATCCTTTTGGCCACTCAGCAGACAGGGCCAACCAGGCTTCCAGGAGAGAGTACACAGGGAGGCTTCACCCTCTACACAACTGTCCCTCCTAGATCCAGAACTGGAGGAGTGCTGCCCTGGGTCTGTTTTTCCCCTCTCTGGATTTCCAGGCACCATTGCATTGCACACCAGGCTGGACTAGAAGGAGTGAAGCTTAGTCAGGCTGGTGGGTTAGGCGGGATCTCAGTTGGTGTGAGTGCAGGAGAAAGAGCCTTCTCTGGAGATGGTTTGCTGTGAAACAGCTCTCTTTATTGGAGGAGGGCGGCGGGGGGGGGGTGGGGGAGCAAATGCTATATAAACCTTGGGGACTGGATAGTGGCTTTTGGGGTGAGTGTACATTATTGGCTGGGGCATTCCGGGAATGCCTCATTTGCATGAAGAGGAGGTCCAGATGCTTGCTGGACATGTCCTTATAAGGAGACAGGAAGTTTAACTCCTGATCTGGCCACCAGGCTATGCGACTGCCTCAAAGGTGGCAGAGGTGGGGATCCTAAGGCTTATTGGCACCAGCACAGGCAGGCCCAGAGCAAGGGGGCAATAGTTCGCTCCTCCAGGCACCAGGAGGAGATTTTCGGAGCTTGGACTTGTCTTGATCTCACACTTCCTCTGGAGTGGCTCCCCCAGTCAAACAGCCTTCCAGCCCCACAGGGAAGCAGCTGACCCATAATCTAGAGACCCAGGTCCAAGGCCTGATTTTGCCACTGCAGTAGCCAGTCCAGGGTCTCAGGCTCTTTATGCTTCTGTGGTCTCACCTGGAAACTTGGAGTGGCATGGCCGGCCCGCCCGCAGGCACACCGCTCTCACCTTGGTGCTCCATGTTCGTAGTAGCCCTTAGGAGCAGGTAACAGAAGCTCTTGCTTCCAACACAGGGTGGGGTGAGAGGCCGATGCATCGAGTATGCCACGTGATACACAGTAGAAAGTCCACTTTGCCTCCCTCTGCTATTGGTCTGGGAACACACACCCCCATGCCCTCCAAAAAGGACTGGGGCATTCTGGGAATGCCTCATTTGTCTTCCTTCACAACCATTCCATGGAGCAATGGAGAGCTCGCTCCATTGCTGAGAGCAGAAATCCCATCTGCATCCTGCAGGGGGCGTGCTGAGACCAGGGGCTGTTTCCCGAGTTAAATGAGCTCTCCCGGATCACAGCCTGGGACCCTCCTTCTGCTCTGCCAGAGCCTCATTTCTCTTCTCTGATCTCTGCTTCCTACTCACTGTGTGAATGGAATCAGGGCCTGCCTGTCTGCACCCCCCTCCTCCTCTGCCCGTGTGTGCCTTGCAGCCTGCTAGCTACAAGCTTGTTCTTTGATGATGAAAGGAGACTTGGCTCCGGAGACAGAGGAATCCTACCTACAGAATGGAAACCACTTTTTATCAAGACGCAAATGGGGGCGCTCTGCTATTTCCGTAGACAGCAGAGTGTGGAGAGACAGCTTGCTCAGGTTTCCCAAGAGCCAGTGAGGGTGTGGGTTCTTGAATATCTGCCTGGCACCAAAGTTCTCGAAGTCATCCTAGCAACCTGAGAGAATAACCTTTACAAAATTCCTCTGCGGGTCAAGTTCTTTGGTAGCTAAGAATGTTACTCAACAATTTTTTTGGGGGTGGGAAGAGGTGCACTTTTCCCAGGCTGCAGTAGGAAAAACATGTCCGGCTATGGCTTGAGTGGGAGAGCTCCCATACCCACGGTTGGCAATAGCCTTTTTCAACAGCCCACTTCTGCTGCTCAACTTTGCCTACCTGCAGTGAAAGCGAAGGACCCCAGGGCCTTCCTATCTCAGGGTAACAAGAACCATCTAGGACTCAGAGATAGACCCCAGTGGCTTTCCAGGACACTTTCTGTTCATCATCATCATCATCACCACCACCATCATCATCATCACCATCATCGTCGTCCTCATCACCACCACTGCCACCGCCTCGTCGTCGTCGTCGTCGTCGTCGTCGTCGTCATCATCATCATCATCATCATCATCATCATCATCATCATCATTTTGCAGTACTAGAAATCGAACCAGGACCTCATGTATGCTATGGAGCATTAAAACCATTAACCAAATCCTAGTCCTGTGTGAAGGAGACAAGACCCCGCCCCCATACAGCTTCTATTTCAGTAAAAGAGACAGTCCTAACTAAATAATTGTTCAAAACATTAGTCAGGCCAGGCACGGTGTCCCAGGTCTGAGGTCCCAGAACTTGAGAGGAAGTAGAGAATTATCTAGTCTGGAGGGTCCCACAGAGGTCTGACTCTCCCCCTGGGGCTGGAATCACCGTGACCATGACAACAGGGCGTGGCATATGACCCGGGAGCTGGAAGGAAGGACGTCAGGGCCTGTCTGCTCCCTCAGCGCACAGCATCCCCAGACACGGGCACATTTCTTTCCTTGACAGCCAAAGCTGTCCTGAGGCCTTCGGGGGAGATCATTTCAGCGCAACGATTTCTTTTTACATATGTCTATTGACTTTCCCACACATTCCGTTGGGATTTTCCGATATGTAAGTAACACAACGGCTGGTTACACCAATTCGAAGCAACGAGGAGTTATGTGAGCAGGGCCCACAGCTCTTTCGTGGGAATAGCAGGTCTGCTTCCTCCTCTTCCTGCCTACAGGCCTCCTGAGAAGAAAGGACAGAACGGGACATAAACGACGCTGGGCAGACGGCTCAGTGGTTACGAGAATGTACCTGGGCTCCCTTCCCGGTACCCAGGTTGGGCAGCAAACAATGGCCTGTAACTCTAGCTCCAGGATCCCAGTGTCTTCTCCTGGAGTTAGTGTTCCCTGCATTCATGTGCACATGTCCATACATAGAAGCACACACGTGTACATAACCTTAAAAATAAAGGTTAAAAAAAACAAAAAGTGGGACAAGGAGGTGACTCTCCACTCGCAGGTGTGGGCTGTGTTATTCAGGAATGGTAGATACAGCCAGTGAAGGAGTGGTGGCCTCCCATCTCACCCTCGAGCGTCTTTCACCCATGGCTGACAGTGACCATGTACTTTGGGATGCGGGAAAGTGCGTGGTAACACAGAGGCTGAGCTGCCTGCTGGGGTCAGTGCAGTGAGGAAACCTCACCGGGTATTTCAGATCTGTATCTGCTCACCCTTCTTTTATAGTTCAGAGGTAGAAGTGGGGACCTCTATTGTTTTATCCCAACTAGGAAATCAGGGCAGCAAGAGAACACATCCCACGCACAGCCTCACCTCCTGATGCTTGCCACGTGCCAGAAGAATTCCGAATGTCCACTTCTGCTTCTCTTTCTCCCTTTGTCTTGGACTTCCACTGGCCTCTATCTAAAGCATCCCCTCCCTGTCCTGGCAGACTGGAGGGGCTGGGGAACTGGGTGACCCAACAGCAGCTCCCAGGCTAGACTTGAGAGCAGGCCTGTAGACAACCAGGCTTCCTGACCTCCAGGGGGCGCAAGTCCAAGCTGCATGCTGGCAAGCACTGCGAAGGCCCTCTAGCTGAGAGCCTGCTCTTGCTGATCCCATTCCCAAAACCTCTGTAGCCTTCCCTGGGTCACCTCCCAAATAAGCAGTTTAAATTTAGATCTTTGACTTGGGTCCATTGAAGACAGAAGTGTCTACATACAAATACACTTAGTAAAAAATAAAAGTAACTCTGAAAAGCAGTCCAGGGCCAAAGCTGTAGTTTAGTACCTAGCATGCACAGCACCCTAGGCTCAAAGCCCAATACCAAATGAGAATGGTAGCATTTGCCTATAATCCTAGCAACTTGGGAGATGGAGGCAGGAAGTTCAGAAGTTCAAGGTCATCCTTAGCTACACAGAAAGTTTGAGACTAACCTGTGTCATATGTATGTATAATATACATATATGACATAATATTATATGTAATATATAGTTATATAAAATATTATTAGACTCATATATTTAGCCTGGAACCAGGGTGGGGCAGGCAAGCCCTTTGCTTCTCTTCTCTTTCATTAAGGCAATGCTACATGAGAGAGAGTGGAAGAAGTTATTAACCAACTTGCTGACCTTGGATGAGGCCTCCCCTCCCCCCCCCTCTTTATTATACTTAGAAGGCTAACTCCTTAATTTCCTTCCTGTTTGTGAACCCACAGAAAGCTCACGGAAGACTGCAGCAGTGGTCAGACATCACTGAGAGTCTCAGGATTTTCACCCAGACTTTGATTCGGCTTGACCATCCTGTTATGCAATGACGACCTCTTGCTGTAGAAGTAAAGGGAGAGAGGCTAGAAGAAGAGGTGCTTCTCTCCTGATGCCCCCTGTGGGCAGTGATCATAGTGGATCCGGCTGCCTCCTACTGTGATAGGCCCTTTCCCTACTTGCCTTATCGGAGGGAAGAGAATCTTGTTTGTTTGTTTGTTTGTTTGTTTGTTTGTTTGTTTTTCAAGACAAGGTTTCTCTATGTAGCCCTGGCTGCCCTGGAACTTGATCTGTAGACCAGGCTGGCCCAGAACTCAGAGATCCACCTGCCTCTGCCTCCCAAGTGTTGTGATTAAAGGGGTGTGTGCCACCATACCCAGTTGGGAATAGAATCTTTATTCTCTCATGTGTATGTGCACATGAATAAGCATATTTACACGGTTGTGCATGCATATGTGTCTGTGTATGCATATGTGATTACATGCACTCACATGAGTATGTGTATTTGTGAACATGAACATGTATGTTGTATGTGTGCTTGTCTCAATATGCAGATTGCATACATGTATTATATAATAGATGCCGGGCCCCCAGAAAACCCTGGATAGCAGGCACCCCATTTCCCACCCTCCCCTCTCTTGCTGTTCTTTTCTTCCCCTCTTCTTCTCTTCATGTTCCTAGGAAGAGCAATCTTGAATTAGTTTTTCTTTTGGAAGGAAAACAAATCTTGCCCTTTCCAAACTCCAAATGCTTTTACCTACTGGAAAATCTATAACAATTAACCAGATATGCCTGGAGAAAGCAAAACCCCGGGCCTGCTGAGATGGCTCCGTCCAGGGCAGGATGCTCTTGGTGCTGGTTAAAAATTCAGAAGGTCCATCGGCAGATGGGATGAGGTGCAGTTTTTACTAAAGAGATTTAATGGCTCACAATTCAATCCGAACTGAAAAAATCCCCCCAATGACTCCTTATAAAGTCTTGCCAAGCCAGGAGTCGATATCCATGGAGCTGGTGAGGAGCAAGTATTGATTATCTGTCTCTACCCATGAGCATCCCATGCCAAGGAGGGTGGAGGGAGTCTGCACCATCACACCGGTAGCACCGGACCAACTCAGCCCCAGTGACGGCTGCAGCGTCAGTCAGGCCAGTACAAAGGATGGCTAATGTAGGGCCCGAGGGCTGGCCCAAGGTTTGGGGAGCCACAGATCACATTGGAGTCATTGCCCCCAATAGCATATTAAAGGAACCCCAAAATTATGCTCCCCATTATTTCTAGCCAAAAGACCTTAAGGGCCTAAGGGAATGCCTAACCTTTTAAGACTCGAACCTCGTGAACTTTGGTCTATGAAAGGGATGAGAAATTGCTGGACTTAGGACATCACACTTGCTTGCTGTTTATTTCGTTTTGCAAACCTGGTGATAAAATCCAGAGCTTTGCACATGCTAAGTACTTTCTGCCTACATTTGTATGTGTGTGTGTGTGTGTGTGTGTGTGTGTGTCTGTCTGTCTGTCTCTGTGTGTGTCTCTGTGTGTCTGTCTGTGTATGTGTGTGTATTGCAGGCACATGATCTTGTGGGAGTGTAATCATGTGTGCAAGGGTACACATGAACATGTATGTGTATGTGCACAGAGATCAGAATTGGCAACAGGTGTCTTCCTTTGCATTCCACATCATAGGAGCCCTGAAGTCAAGTTCCCCTACATATGCTCTGTCTGTTTGTCTGCCTGCCTGCCTGTCTGTCTTTTAAAAAGGCCATGACCCATGTAGGAGCATACTCTGGAACGAAGTCGTGTATAAGGACATGTATGCACATGTATGTAAATGTGGGGGTGTGGGTTTTTGTTGTTTGTTTTTGTTTGTTTTGAGGTCTCTTGCTGTGCTCTTACTCTCCATTTTGGCTAGGTTAGTGACTGGCCAGGGAGCTCCCAAGGTTTTCCTGTCTCTGGTGACGGGCACAGGGTGCCCACAATCCTCTTGCTTTCCCAGCAAGTGCCTCGTAAGTACTGAATCATCTCCCCAGCACCTCTTGCTCCTCTTAGAGGGAGAAGAGTTGTATCCGGTTAGCACTCACCCATGTTCCCTCTTAATGTAGACTCCGCCTTAAAGTCCCGCCCCTCTCACATCCACCATAAGCGTCCCCAAGTTCTGCAGCGCCACACACAGGACAGTCGGTGCTTCTGAACTTAGGAAGAGCAATACTGATATCCTGGGTTCTGGCTTTCCGTTAAGGGAGTAGGAATATAAGAGACGTGGACTTTATGAGCATTCCTTCTAAAGTGACCGTTTGCCAAAACTGTGTCTTTTTAGGTGACAGAAAGGAGCACCAATTATTGAACAAAATATCTTATTCTTACCATGGTTATCTGGAACTGTGTCCTGCAAGAGCTGTCAAGAGATGTTACCCTCAAATCTGGACCTTTTTTGGAGACAAGGAATACCTCTGTAGTCCAGGCTAACCTTCGTGATTCTTCATGATGCTGGTTACAGTGCTTTTTAAAAATATTTAATTTGTATTTTAGATCATGTGAATGTGTGTATCTGTGTGTGAGTGTGTGCATGTGTACGTTGCAACTGTCTGTGGAGTTCAGAAGAAGCCATTGGACTCCCCTGGATTGGTTTGTGAGCTGCCCAGCGGACATGGTGGGAACTGAACCCAGATCCTTAGAAAAAGCAGTAAATACTCTTAACCACGGAACATTGCTCCAGACCGATCGTTTGAAATACAGTTAACAAAGAGGTGTTTTCCCAGGCATAAACAAAGCTTGAACCACAGTCCACAAGGAAGGCTGTGGGCAGGCTGGTGAGAGTGGAGATGACATACAGGTCACTCTGGACTGAGACAGAGAACCACACAGGGACTGCTTTATCTTTCTGAGGTAGAGCAGGGCAGAAGTTTGAAAGGGCATGGGAAGGAGACAGAGGAGTTTCAAAACCCATTCAAATCCTGTATCTGATGATTTTGGTGGCCAAGGAAGTGAGGCAGTCTTATTCAGCTGCCTACTGGCTTGACCAGAAACTGTTGTCTGCAGCAAACTTAAGATGGTGCTCCCTCCACATCTCTGTAACATCTGTTGGTATCTGAAATCTCAGCTCCCACTCTGGATGGAGGCAGCTCGTGTCTGGGCCTTCTGGAGGGGAGAAGTACAAGTAAACATGGGACTTTGTCCTCCCTCGATTCTTTCTCAGGGCCTCCTCAGGAACAACATCCAACGTAAAGTCAGTCGTGGAGGGAACCATTCCCCTGCAACATCCAACAGGAAGTTAGACGTGCAGGGAGCATCCTTCCTTATATGCAAATCTAACTAAAAGTCAGAGTCCAGGTTTCCACATGCAGAGTCCGCGAAAGGTGGTGTGCAGTAAAAAGAATAAATGCTAGATGCTCAGTTGTCCGGCCTTTCCCAGGGTGCTCCAAGCTCTGCCACAAATCCGTGGCCGCCTCTGTGTCTCGCGCAGGCACTGGGGGGTTCTAGCTCCTCTGATTGCTTTCTATACCCCCAGCTGAGAGACGGCGCTTCGTAATTTCTCCGACCCCAACCTGCTGTGTGTAGTGATCAAACTCCTATCTGTCTGTATCTTTTTTAGATCCCGGGCCTGCTTCTAAGTCTTCAAAAAGACAAGACTCATTTCACATGTAAGGTGTTTCCACGGCGCGGCGGCGCTGCCGGAAACCAGGCGCCGGCTCCACACCTGGCCCATTGATCCACACCAAACCGCTCTAATTAGCACATTGCGCTATGATGAGGCTTCCAGAGGAAGCAAGCCAAATGCCATTAATTATGGACGTGATCTTGAATTATTCACTTGGAATGTATTCTTTCCTTGATATGCCCCTTTCATTTCCAACTAACTTTTTGTCACACCCAAGAAGAGATCTAATTAAGCCTGGAAAAAAAAAAAAGAAGAGATTTGTTATTTTAAAGAAAAGGTAAATTGAAAATTAATCACCTATCCCCCAACCCCCTCCAGCGATAATATTGCTAATGATCAGGAGGCTGGTAGAGGAAGAAATGAGATGAATTTCTCTCTCTCTCTCTCTCTCTCTCTCTCTCTCTCTCTCTCTCTCTCTCTCTCTGCTATTTTTATTCATTTTTAAGAATGCATTTATATACATGGTTCATGTGCACCACATACACACGTATGGTAATTGTGTGTCATATGCATATGTATCATGAGGGAAGAGGGAGATCAGAGGACAATTTGTAGAAGCTGGGTCTCCTTTCACTACGTGGGTTCTGGAGATAAAAGTCTTCGCATCAGGTGCCTGTACCCACTGGACCATTGCAATGACCCTTTCTTGTCTTTTCTCTGTGCAGATCTGAGATCCTGCCCCCTCTATGCTGCCCAGCTCATTTCTGTCGGGAGCCTGCGTGGGGATTTCTTAGGCCAGTTCTGCAGAGTCGATGCACTGATCATGTGCATATGGTGTATTTAGAAATCTGGGAGCAAATCAAAAAGCATTTCAGCAAAGAAGGGATTTTAGGTAAGGCCCAGCTGGAACTCTGGGTACCAGCTACACCTCAGCCTTTGGGAGACTTAGGATGGATGCTTTCAGACAGGCACAGCTGCCAGTCCTGCACCACTGTTGGTGCCTGCTTAGTAAGTGTGGACCTAGCCACTCCATGGCATGGCTTTGAGAAATGACATGGCCAGGTCACAGAGCCCCGCATGAATAGAGAGGATCCAAAGGGTTGCTCAGTAAGAGCAGGCAGCATCAGCTGGATGGGAGAAGTGTGGCAGGACTCCAGGCAGCAGAGGACAGAAGAACAGCTATGCTTCTTCAGGTCTCTGAAGATCAGCACCCTGTGGGGTGTGCTGTGGGGCTCGGATCTTCTGCTCCCTGTGAAGGGCCAGCCTACGTCCTGAGGTGCGGCAGAGACACAGGGAAATTCTGTGGGACTTTTGTAGCAGTATCGGAAACAGGGGCTATCAATGGACAAAAGCAAATCATGAGGAAACCCTGATAAAACCCAGAAACATGTGGCCTAACTGTAATTGTTGGAAGAGCTCAGACATCAGGAGAAGGTTGTCTTGGAGACAGAGTTGAAGCACAAGTTGGAGTCAGGTTGGGGAAAAGCTTAGGTGTTTGGGGCACCTGCATTGGGGTCTGTATTTCATAAAATTCCTTTCCCTTTGGCTCACTCGTGTGAGCCTGTAAATAAGACCTTGGGTTCTCAGGACACTTCCAGTTTAAGAGGAAGACCACTGAGGCTCGGGAAGGGGGCGTGGTATTGACTCTGTCAGAAGCTTCAGTGCCCTGGGGGGAATCTGAAAGGCCCAATGGCTAGGCTGAAGCCTGCAATGCTTGATCCTTAGGCTTAATGTGTGTGTGTGTGTGTGTGTGTGTGTGTGTGTGTGTGTGTGTGTGTGTGTGTGTGTGCGTGTGTGTGTGTGTGTGTGTGTGTGTATGTGTGTGTGTGTGTGTATATATGTGTGTGTGTGTGTGTGTGTGTGTGTGTGTGTGTGTATATTGGTTTGTTGTTGTTGTTTTGCCTGCATGTATGTACACCATGTGTATACCTTTTTGCACAAGGAGGTCAGAAGAGGGCTTCAAATCTCCTGGAACTGGACTGTGGCTGGTTTGTGCTGAGATAGATCAGTGGATAAAGGCAATTGCTGCCAAGCCCCATGACATGACTTCAGTCCCCAGAACACATAAAGTGGGAGGAAAAAGCTGACCCCCAGATTGTCCTCTGAACTCCACACATTCCCCCTTGGTACAGGCATACCTGACCCCTCCCAACACACACACACACACACACACACACACACACACTCACACACACACACTCACACACACACACACACACAGCCCGCATACCCCTCAAAATCTCAAACTTCACTCCATACACACTCACACACTCACACACACTCACACACATACACTCTCACACACACACATACATACACCCTCACACACACTCACACATACAAAATGGATAACACAATAGAAAAGAGTCTAGTGTAGGTTCCTAGGTATAACTTAGGAAAAGAGAAGCAAGCAGACGACCTGTACAACAGTCGGGGCCCAGGAAATGGAGGTAATATCAAGCTACTAGCCTAGGGGCTTCTTAAAGACATCATGGAAGGGATTTGGGTGTCACATGGCGAGATTAGCTGGTCTGTCTAGTCATTCCGGCCGTGAGGCATGCAGGGCTCCTCTTTCGTTCACTCATCTCTTCAAACACAGCTTCCAGGGAGGGTGGCTCTAGATGGAGTGGGAGAGGAAGAAGGCAACAGGAAGCCGGAGCAGAAACTAGAGCTTCTTCTGGCGTCCCTGACCTCCAGCCAGGAAAACAAGGACATCTCTGGCTCCCAGCCAAGGGCAGCAGGCTGCTGCTTCTCAGGCTCCTGCTCTAAGCTGCGAGGCCAAGTTTCATCTCCTTCCCTCATCATAGCAGGAGGGTAGCAGGGCCTGTGACGGCGAGAACAGGCCTTCTTGGCTCCGTGCACAGCACACATCAACAGGATGTCACAGGAAAAAATAATGGAAAACACAGTCCCCAAGCTATTCCAAGTAACATCCACTCACTGAAGGTCCCTCTCACCCCTGTGGGGAAGGTGGTGGCTGTGGCAGTTTGCATCAGGGAACAGAACTTGCCAAGAGGCTTCCTGACACCCCCATCTTCCTCCTGGCAGAATGCTCTTTAGTTTCATCTTGTATTGTTCAAAACGTTGGCACTTTCACTTTTTCACATCTTACTTGGTGCCACTGTCATATCTTTCAAAGCGTAATGAACTTAAAAGCATCTGAAAAGAGGGGCTCGGTAGGTAAAGTGCTTGCCACGCACAAATAACAGAGTTTAAATTCCTGGAACCCACAGAAAAAGCACCGCCGGTGTGGCTGTTCACCTGTAATCCCAGCCCTCAGGAGGCTAGGTAGCTAGACGGGCCGAATCAATCTGTGAGCTCTGGGTTCGATTGAGAGAGTCTGCCTCGACAAAGACAGTGAAGACCAATCAAAGATACCAAGTGTCAACTTTGAGCCTATACACATATAGTCACATGTGCACCTGTACCAATACATGCACTCACACATGTGAACATACATGCATGCACACCACACCACACACATATATATGGATGAAAGGAAGAAAGGAAGGAAGGAGAAGAGAAAGAAAAAAGAATAGATGAATGGATGGATGGATGGATGGATGGATGTATAGATAGATGATGGATTAGATTAGATAGATAGATAGATAGATAGATAGATAGATAGATAGATAGATAGATAGATCTGGCAGACTCGTGACGTGACATGCCAATTCCTAAGTTCCTAGCTTTCCCAAAGATGGACACATCAATCCTAATAGCCAAGACAAGGCCTAGGAATCTGAATTCTAATGAAAGGCCAGAATCTTCGGCTGCCTCACATTTTAAACTGTCCTGATTCTAAGGATCCCCTGGTAAGCTATGAAAGCCAAAGCTTCTGACCCCTTCTGTGGAGATTCTGGGCAGTGAATCACAGCCTAGGACAGTGTTTCCCAGAGTGGGTTCTTCACAGCAGTACCTGGGGTGTGAGGCTATTGTGCCTTGAGCCACTGGAACTGAGGCTGGATTTTAAGCCCTGCTGTGAGGCACGAAAAGGCATTGTGGAACCCATCTCCTTGGCGTGCAATGGCCACCGTACTCTGGAACTCTCAGGACCTGTGGTCAACATGCCGCCTGTATGAGATTGGACCATGATTTAATCACACAGACACCACCCTTCTGACATTATCTCATCCCACCCTGATCCTAAAGGGTCCCTGCCCCTTTGTCTAGCCACCACAGTGGGGTGAAGTTTCTATATTCTTGCATACACCTTTATGAAATGGGAGGTGGGGGGTCCTGCTGCAGAGTTCCTCCCTAGGGATATGCAGATAGTTGACAGCTGCTAGGAGAGATTTTTCTCTCCCAGTGATGTAACTGCTAGTCCAATGGCCTGTGCTCTAATTCAATGCGTTGGCTCACCAAGTGGCACTTGGGTGGAGTCATCTCTTCTTTCTGTCCTTAGTGTCTTACCAGTTGTGGGTAGATAGCTGTTGATTTCTCCCCAGAAAAGTCCATGCAAGAACACAAAAACTTCACCCCACTATGGTGGCTAGACAAAGGGGCAGGGACCCTTTAGGATCAGGGTGGGATGAGATAATGTCAGAAGGGTGGTGTCTGTGTGATTAAATCCTGGTTTCCTTGTGAAGAAACAGACTAAGACCTATACCACATTCCCTCTGTGCCATGCCCTTTCGCACCTTAGGAGGCTTCTTGAAGGAAGATTAATCCAGATCCAGGCCTTGGAGCTTCACCTAGGCTCCTGAGCCAAAGCCAACCTCTTTTCTAGAGTTCTCTGGAAGTAGGAATCACTATAACTGTCTTGCTGATCAAAGCCCACACAGTAGCAATTGTGGCCACACTTAGGGGCTGGAGAGTTGGCTTGGTCCTTAAGAGCATTGGCTGCTCTCACAGAGGACTGGGTTCTATTCCCAGTGCCACAGGGCAGATCACAACCATCTGTAACTCCAATCCCAGGGAATCCAATGCCCTCAAAGAATTCCTGGGCACCAGGCACACATTGCTCCACAGACATATACACAGGCAAAATACACACAAAATAATAAAGTAATCTAAAAAGTTTTAAGTGAATTTATTGAGCACCAGGGGTAGAGATGTAACTCAACTGGTAGATTGCTTGCCTGGAATGGACAAAGCCCTGGATTTGATCCCCAGAACCACATAACCCAAGCTGTGCTAGTGTGTTGTAAAGAAACAAACAACAACAACAACAAAAACAAAACAGAAAATAGACAGGATACAGCTGAGAATTCTGGGTACTTGTGGTTGACTTGGTTAGTTTTAAATGTCAACTACACACAACCTAGAATCACTTGGGAAGAGAATCTCAAAGAGCTACTTAGATGAGGTTGGCCTATGGAGGATTTTCTATAGAAAGTGGGAAGAAAGCTCTTGAATGCACAAACAGGCGGTGTGCATTAGTTTCTCTGCTCATGTTCGTTTGTATGGGACTCGACCCTTTATAAGATGAGGCATTTGAAAACTTGGTTCCCAGGGGGTGAAATTGAGGAGGTTTTAGGTCGTACAACTTTGTGGTGGTTTGAATATGCTTGGCCCAGGCAAGTGGCATTATTAAGAGGTGTGGCCTTGTTGGAGGAAGTGTGTCACTGTGTGGGCGGGCTTTGAAGCCTCCTTCTATTCTCAGGCTCTACCTGGTGTAGATGAGACCCTCCTCCTGGCTGCCTGGGGATCAAGAGGTAGAACTCTTGGCTCCTCCAGCACCATGTCTGCCTACACAATCCCATGCTTCCCACCATGATGATAATGGACTGAACCTCTAAAAGTGTAAGTCAAGGGTTTGCCTTTATAAGAGTTGCCTCGGTCATGGTGTCTCTTCACAGCAATAAAATCCAAACTCAGACAAGTCCTCATGGAGACGTATGCCACTGCACTTTGCAGTAAAGAGCCTTGTCAACTTCCAGTTTGCTCTCTTTGCTTCCTGCACGTGGTTCAGGGTGTGAGCTCACAGCTTCCTGTCTGAGGTGCTAATGCTGCTACCTCTTCCTGCCGTGCTTCCCTGCCACGATGGACTGTTCTACTTCTGGGATCATCAGCCAAGATAAACTTCAGTAAACTGCCTTGATCACGACATTTTATCGCAGCCACAGAAAAGCAGCTAAACCCCTGCTCTTGAGTGTGGATGTGATGTGAGCTGCTTCGACTCCCACCTTGACTCCCAGGAAATCATGGCAAGTGACCTGGAGCTGTAAGCCAAATAAGCCTTTTCCTCCTCTATGCTACTTTTGGGTCAGGATACACACACACACACACACACACACACACACACACACACACACACACACACACACATATATTTATACACACACATATATGTGTGTGTATGTGTATATGTGTACATGTATGTATAATATATATGTGTTATATTATATATACAGCAGCTTTGAAACTAGCACAATGCTACATGCCCACCATCATCAGACTTCTCTCCCACCTACCAAACAGATGCCTGCTGAAGTAAGAGGCCTCCTGACTCCCAGTGTGTAGAATTGAATTAAAGAAAGTGGTTTTTAGCTCTTGGTTCTATGGATTCCTAGGCTGTTCTTGACTTGCCTCTGGGTCCCCAGGACAGACATTTGGCTCTCTCTGTTATAAGGAGGTAGCTCCCACAAGCCAGCGTCCACTCCTGCACGGCAGCCCTGGAGTGATCCCTGAAGAAGCCAAGTCTATGGAAAGCCTCTCACACCAGGAGTGGGGCCTGGTCGGGAGGGTCTGTTCCTTTTATTAATTCACCCTCTCAAGCAGACATCTCATTTTCTCACAGGCAGCCCACGGAGCCTGGCTCCTTGCCCTCCCAGTTCACCTCCTGCTTTCCTCCCTGCCAGGTAAGAATAACAAGGAGATTAGAACAGCTGTCAGGCCCACCAGTCTTTGAGAAAATGAGCCACCCACCGCCTGCTGCTGCCCCATTGAACAGCAGTGTGTGGGCCGAGGACCACCCATAACCTCAACAATGCCAGGAAGGGGAGGTTCCTGCTCCTGTGCTCGAGTCTGTCCAAGCAGCTTCGGGAGGGCTCCACCCCCTTTTTCTTATAGCCTGTCTGAAACTCCACCATCATCGTAGCCTGCTACACATACTTCATCCGTTCGGTATTTATTTTCTGAGGACATTCTGGCAGTGAGGATTCTGGTAGCTTTATATGATTCCTCTGCCCCCTCCCCCCAAGCCCACATACTTTTAAAGCACTGGCAGGTGGAGCATGAATCCAGTGGCTCCAACGAAGCATCCAAGGATGAGAAGGACTCATATGTTCTAGAGAGAGGTCTCTGGGAGGCCAAGGAGAGAGCAAGACAGCAGTGAGAAGTGGCTGTCTAACGTCAACTTAGACACCTGGCAGCCAAGCAGTGATTGTGCCCTAGGGACTTCACAGTGGGCACAGCACAAATTACACATAGCCTGACTCCCCAAATCCCAGGGTTCCACAGGGGTTTCATCAGCAGAGTCCTTCCTCCTCAGACCTGCCATATTGGAGGTTGGAGCCCTGCTCAGCTTAGTATCATTCTGTCATGTTCTCTTGACCTCTCGTGACCCTGGAAGAGCCCCTCTTATCCAAGAGTCTGTGTAGCTCCTCTTGAAAGAAATGATTCTCTGGAACTTGGTGTCTTTATATCTGTCCTACTTGTCAGCCCAGGAGATAGTAACTGTAGGCACACTATGAGCAGACAGTGGACAGCTATCTGTAGAAGATAGTAACTGTAGGCACACTATGAGCAGACAGTGGGCAGCTAGCTGTAGAAGATAGTAACTGTAGGCACACTATGAGCAGACAGTAGGCAGCTAGCTGTAGAAGATAGTAACTGTAGGCACACTATGAGCAGACAGTAGGCAGCTAGCTGTACAAGACAGTAACTGTAGGCACACTATGAGCAGAGTGGGCAGCTAGCTGTACAAGATAGTAACTGTAGGCACACTATGAGCAGACAGTAGGCAGCTAGCTGTAGAAGATAGTAACTGTAGGCACACTATGAGCAGACAGTGGGCAGCTAGCTGTAGGCGTGAGTCCCAGAAGAATGTACTTAGCATTTGAAGCTACAGGGGTAGCTCAGCTGGTGGAGTGGTAAGAAAGTCAAGGTCGTCCTTGGCTACAGAACCAGTGTGAGGTCAGCTTGGGTCTACATGAAACCCTGTGGGTGTCATATATGCTGTACTCGTGTGGCAGACATGATTAAGGTACAGAAAGCAAACACCAGGCACAGAAGTGCCTGCCCCTGTGGAGCTTCTATTAGTATGGGAAGAGGGGCCATGATCAGACATGCAGTTTGCCTGTGAGGGTTGAGGGCTTTGAAGAAAAGGAAGCAGGATTCGGGGCTTGAAGTTGTGAGACGACCGTGGCTGTGGTTTAGCATAATCTGGACGACATTTTCATAAATGTTCAAGTGAGGATGTGAGGAAAGAGACCCCTCATTCATTGATGGCATGAGACTAAATTAGTACGGTTGTTATGGAAATCAATATGGAGACTTCTCAAAACGTTAAAAAGAAAAGCACTACCATATGACCCAGCTATACCACTCCTGGGAATATGCCCCAAGGGCTTTATATCCCACCACAGAGATACAACTTGATTTATTGATGCCCTATTCTCAATAACAAGGAAATGGACACAGACTGATGACTGGTTAAATAAGCTGATGAATGAACAAAGAAAATGTGGTACATATACACAATGTAATTTTATTCAGATGTAAGGAAAAATAAATCCATGGAATTTGTAGTAAAATGGATAGATCTGGAAAATATATTATTAAGCAAGATGATAAAAATTTAGAAAAATAAAAACCATATGATCTCCCTCATTCGTGGATGATCACTGTAGTGTGTGTGTGTGTGTGTGTGTGTCTGTCTGTCTGTCTCTCTTCAGTCCCTCTGTCTGTCTGTCTCTCTCTGTGTGTGCGTGTGTCTGTATGTGTGTGTGTCTGTGTGTCTGTGTGTGTATAAGCAGTTGTAAGGGTGAGTAAAATCTAAAAAGCTAGAAAGGGGACTAGGACAGGGTGAAATAGATGACAAAGAAGGGTGGAGAATAAGCAGAAGGACACGAGGAAGGTGAATAAGTAAGAAAGACTGGACTGGGGTGGCGATGAGAGGAAGAATAGAGCAGCAGCAGAAAAGGGAGATGCCAGGGTAGAGCGGCAGGGGAAGGGGGAGGTGCCAGGGTAGAGGAGGAGGAGAAGAGAGAGATGGGAGGGAAGGAAAGGCCATGGAAATATATTTTCTTTGAAAATGCAATAGTGATATCCAACCCATTATATGCTGATTATTTTTAAATTAAGGACTGTTTAGGAAAACTTACTGCTCTTGCAGAAGGACTGTGTCTGATTCCCAGCACCCACAGTAGGTGGCTCTTAACAGACTAATTCCATCTTGGGGGATCTGATGCTGTCTTATGGACAGCAAAGGCTTGCACATGTGCACACCCATTCATAATTTAAAATAAAGTCAGTTTTGGGAGTAGAGAGACTGCTCAGCAGGTAAGAACACTGGCTACTCATAGAGTCAACCCACTCAGCAGCTCACAACCATTGTAACTCCAGTCTTGGGGGATCCAGCGTTGTCGTTTAGCCTTTGCAGGCATCAAGCGGACATATGGTATACCAGCTTACCTGCAAGAAAAATACCCATCCATATAAAAATGAATAACATTTTTTGTAAATAAAATAAATATTTAAATTTTTTAAAAGACCGGAGAGTCTCATTGTATGAGGATTAAGACACAACTAAATCAAGTGTGAGAAGTAAAAGATGTGAAGGAGCTGGGGGAGTGGGAAGGGATCACACAAGCACCGGGAGTGGGAGGTGTGCAGGGAGAGAGGACCTCCAGAACAAAGTTCTTGAGGTAGAACTGTGCCCAAGGAGCTTCTGAGCCCTGCTTCAGAGGGGACACAATGACATAGATGTCAGATTTTGTCAGCTACTGGTTAAATGCAGTCACTCTGCAGACCTATGGTGCACATGTGTCAATTCGAGTTCTATATCACAGAGAAAGGTCATATCTGCCTATCATCCTCAGTCATCAGTGCGCGCTGGAGTGAGCATGCACATATGTGTGTGCCTGTGTGTGAATGTGTGATGGGAGTGCCATGTCATGATTTGCTACTTTGTTTCTCCTCTCAGCTCTGCATTGGGTGAGCTCCTGCTGGCCACTTGAAATCGACCATGGTAACAGTGTTACAACACAGGAAAGGGCAGCCTCCTGGCTCCCTGCTTCTCACCTGCCCCATGCTGGCTCCCCGTTCCCACAGTTCAGTTTAGGAGTCAGCCACACCCCTTCCAAGTACCCACTGCTCTACCCAAAGGGATCAGACTATGATAATGAAGAGACATTGTCCCTTAAAAGTTTCTCCAAGCAATCAGGTAGACGTTATTATCTCAGCAAAGAGACTTTCCAGAGGTCTTAGTAATTTCTGGGAAGCGAAGGTGTGTTGAGCCACGTGTGTTGCGAGACTCTGCCTGGGAAGATGGACAGAAGCCGGTTCCCTTCAGATAGGGCACTGATAACAGGTCAAAGAAACAATTGTCTCCAAGCACAGCTTAGGAAATCAGGGAGTTTATTAGAGCGAGTTATAGGAGCATGAGAGACTCCAAAGTAGGCTGGTCAGTGAAAAGTCACCCCAGGACCTGCAATGACTCACGCACATTGCTCTCTGCTCAGCTTGCAGGTAGCCCCAGGGAAGTGTCATTTTCCCAGAAATCGCTCCTACCCATAGAACCCTGGGGAGGGACCAGGTGAATTTTCTAACTTTCTGAACTTTTAAGTCCTAGGTCTTAAGCTCCTCCCTTCTCCTTCCTGGAGGCAATGTTTCAGTTCGGATCAAATATCTATAGCCCCATGGACTCTAGACCAGAGGGAACAGGAAAGACAGGGTGTTTAAAGGTAAATATGGTGTCAGGAAGGCATAAGGTCAGAGGGAGAATAACCCACGTGAGGGAATGGCCACTGGAAAGGGCAGAGAATGAGATGAGTTCAGGGGACTCTTTCAGAGGCTTTAGCTGAGAGATTCCAAGCATGCGGTATCTTCAGCTTCCTTCTGGGTCTCATGGTTCTTTGCTGGGCAATCCACTTCATGGGTTTGGGCTATGAGTTTAGAAGTCAGTCGTATCGAATGTGTGTGGTTTGGGGTGGGAGGGAAGCAATGGGCTGTGTGTGTGTGTGTGTGTGTGTGTGTGTGTGTGTGTGTGTGTGTGTTGGGGGGAGGGTATATACATAGTGGAGGGTATATTCACAGTGGAGGGTGTATACACAGTACACAGTGGAGGGTGTATACACAGTGGAGGGAGGGTGTATACACAGTGGAGGGAGGGTGTATACACAGTGGAGGGAGGGTGTATACACAGTGGAGGGAGGGTGTATATACAGTGGAGGGAGGGTGTATACACAGTGGATGGAGGGTGTATACACAGTGGAGGGAGGGTGTATACACAGTGGATGGAGGGTGTATACACAGTGGATGGATGGAGGGTGTATACACAGTGGATGAAGGGTGTATACACAGTGAATGGAGGGTGTATACACAGTGGATGGAGGGTGTATACACAGTGGATGGAGGGGGTATACACGGTGGGGGGAGGGTGTTTACACAGGGAATGGAGGGGTAATACACGGTGGAAGGAGGGGGTATACACAGTGGATGGAGGGGTATACACAGTGGATGGAGGTGTATACACAGTGGATGGAGGGTGTATACACAGTGGATGGAGGGTGTATACACAGTGGATGGAGGGTGTATACACAGTGGATGAAGGGTGTATACACAGTGGATGGAGGGTGTATACACAGTGGATGGAGGGTGTATACACAGTGGATGGAGGGTGTATACACAGTGGATGGAGGGTGTATACACAGTGGATGGAGGGTGTATACACAGTGGATGGAGGGTGTATACACAGTGGATGGAGGGTGTATACACAGTGGATGGAGGGTGTATACACAGTGGATGGAGGGTGTATACACAGTGGAGGGAGGGTGTATACACAGTGAATGGAGGGTGTATACACAGTGGATGGAGGGTGTATACACAGTGGATGGAGGGTGTATTCACAGTGGAGGGAGGGTGCATATGATATATATACATATATATATATATATATATATATATATATCATGGTTTGCTATTGAGCATCTTTTAGCTCTACACTTGATGAGAGAGGGAGTTATGGCTGAGGGAATCTGGCCCAGGATTAAGTCATACTCTCAGATCTTCCCTTACCAACAGCAGGTGACAACTGGAGGTGTGTAGGGGTGGAGAATGGCTTTGCATGAAGTCCTGGTCATTTTCCCTAGCAACTTAAGAGTCTGCCATCCTGGTTGCCCAGGAGAGTAATGAGACCCTGAGCGTCTCCGGGGCATCGTTTGCGTTGTTCACACCCTTTGTAAGGGCATTCATGCTATAAATCTCCCTGGAATGACAAATGGCTCTTTCCGAATTCTGAACAGGGCCTGCCTTCTTTGCAGGAAAAAAAAAAATTCATGTCTCCAGATAAACTTGTTTGGCTCCTTTTATCTGCTACGGTGAACCCTGTAACCTGTTGGCATCTTGGGAATTCTGCCCTGCAGTTTTAATGTAGCACCATGTAAAGACGTGCAGAAGCAGAGCGGCCCCGGTGGAGATTTCCACTGAAGTTGGCAGGGATTGTTCTTCCTAGGAAATTCTCTTGGACAAGAGGATGTAAATATTTTTGTTCACGTAGAATCTTAAAGAGAACACTGCAGTTAGAAATAGTCTAGGGAACTCTAGTTTCTCTGGAAAGTTCTACAGGTTTGGAAGATTTTGTTAGCTCTTTTTCCTACGCTCATCAGGAATTCACTAGGAACTTGGAGATGACCTTGAATTTCATATTTTTTCTGCCTCCGCCTCCTAACTTGTAGGATTGCAGGCATATGTCACCATTTATGTAGTGCTGAGGTAGAAACCAGGGCTTTTCCAGTGCTTGGCAAAATTCTAACCAAGGTAACGCCTACATGAATGGCTTCATGAATCCCAGCTCTTGGACATGTTTCCTGACTAGAACTACTATCCTATAACAGAGGCGTGTTTCCATTTCACTAACCTGAAATGTCACCCAAACGAAGCATGAGCTGTTCCCAAACACTTCCAACTCTTAAGTGGTGCTCGAAGGTGACCACATGCATTGATGCCCTGGGCCACCACTCCGGTCGTCCCTAGAACTTCCTCACTTTGCCACTGATCCTGTTCCTGCACTGTTGCCCTGAGATCTCCTACTGACTCTTCTCACATCTCCACCCCTAGGGGTCAGCACCAGACAGGGGGATCTTCGTTGTGTGTGCACACATTCAAGTAGGTGCACGCGCACATGTGTACACATGTGCATGTGGAGGCCAGAGGATAGCTTCAGGTGTCAGATCGCCACATTTTCTATGTGGATGGGTGCGGGGTAAGTGGACCATGCCACTAGACAGAAGAACTGGTAAAGCTGATGCAGGTTCAAAACCCCAGGGAGTCTCAGAATTGAGAATGGTCGGTGTGGAACCAGCTCCCTGCTAAGCTCTATCTGTCCTGGAACATGGAACCATGACACCCCATGGAGGAGGCCGCCACAAAGAGTTACAGAGGGACTTCCCCATACAAATAGAGCATCCTCAATATCTCAGACAGCCAATGGGGAGAAGCATTTACCCCTGCTTCCCATCCTACTGCCAACATGTGTATAAGGTCCCTATCCACATGATATAAAGTGCACGAGTTGTTTCACCAAGAGTCATTTGAGGGAGGCTGTTTTACTGAGCTGTAACACTCTGGGTTAGAACTTGGATCCTCCCAGTTGCCTGGGCTTGGTGCCCCTGCCTGGAGTCACTCAGTGAGGTTTGCTATCAGTCACAGCTGCTGATGCCCTAGCATAGGTGCTGCTGCAATATTTAGGGAGAGACCCTGGCTACCTGCCCTGTATGAGCTTCCCTTCAGAGAGCTGTAACTTGGTTGTTCTGTTCAAACCAAAGCCCCACGGAATCTTTTGTTCAAGCTGGGCCAGAGATCCTCGGAATGTGTTTCGTCTCCCCTGAGCAGCTTGCTGATGGCTCTTGAGCACCCTAGCGATGAGGCAGACATGAAGCCCAGTGGGTGGGTATTTTCCCTGCCTGTGTGTCTATGTATCATGCATGTGCCAAAAGAGGGCTTTCACAGTTTTGAGTCCTCGTCTGGGTGCTGGAAACCCAAGTCTTCTCCAAGAGCAGCAGATGCTCTGAAGGGCTGAGCCATCTCACTAGCCTACCCCCCAACTTCACCCCACTTCGAATTTTTGAGACATGGTCTCTTCTTGGCCCAGAACACACCAAGGATTGGAGAGTGGCTGGTCAAGCTCCAGGAATCCTTCTGTCTCCACCTCTCCAAGATGGGACTACCAAGCAGAGCTCGTTTACATGGGTTGTGAGGACTAAGCTCAGGTCCTCATGCAAGCTCTCCTCCAACTCAGACAGCCTGCTAATGCTCTTCTTCACTGTGTTCACAAAGAATCTTGAGATAGCCCACTCTGCCTGCAACTCATGCATCCAGTTGGGCGGGTCCCCCTTCTGGGGCTGACGCCAGCAACAGCAGTTAGGTCTGAGGTCCACACTCCGCTGTTCACCTTCTCACAGAACGTCATTCCCGTGCCTGCCTGGGGAGATAGTTCTCACCCGTGGGTAACTCTTCCACACCAGCTTGCCCAGGGAGGGGGAATCATATCTCTATGTAAGCCCGGACCTGCTCCTTAGGGTTTAGAAAGTTTTTTCGTATTTCTGCACCTTGTCCGCCTGCAGTGGAAGCACTGGCTCCTGCTTCATTCCTAGACAATCTGCCACGTAGCTTTCCTCCTTCTCAGGGACGACTCCGGAACATGATGTGGTTCCAGGGTAAATGCACACATGCAGAGGTTTGACCAGATGTTCTGTAGCGTTGCCTGTGTCAAGAAGACTCAGTACTCCTCAGCCCATTCCCAACCCTTGACATGTGATTTTCCTATCTGCTAGTCTTTCACTATACATTTCCAAAATGGGGTTGTGTGCAGCTGGCTGTGGTACATGTGTGTAATTGTATCACTCAGGAGGCTGAGGCAGGGAGGACTGTCAGTTCCGAGCTAGCCTGGGCTACCTAGTGAGTGATCAATGGCAAAGGGTCACAGAAATTGGCTGAGGAGATGGCTCAGTGGGTAAAGTGCTTGCTGTGTAGGCATGGGGACTTGTGTTCAGGTCCCAGCACCCCTATATAAATGTGGGAGTGGTGTCACCTACTTGTAACCCCAGAAGAGAGGCCACAGAAATGGGTGTACATGGGGGGCTTGCTGGATAGATGGTCCAGCCGAAATGCTAGGTTCAGTGGGAGATCCTGTCTCAGGACACAAGGTGAAGAGTGACTGCGGAAGTGGGTCAACCAACCTCTGGCTTCCACTGGAAGCACACATTCACATGCAAAAAAGAAAAAGAGAGGAAAAAGAGAAAAGGAGGGAGGGGAGAGAGGAAAGGAAAGAAAGGGAGAAAGAAAAAGAGAGAGAAGAGGGGGAAGGGAAGAAGGGAGAGAGAGAGGGAGGAGGAGGAAGGGAGGGAGGGAGAGCGTGAGGCAGAGAGGGAGAGTGATGGGGGATCTGGTAAAGGAAGATTAGAAGGGGGGCTCTGCCCACTTTCAGGGTCTTCAACATCCTTTACCTTTGGCCCTCACCCGGTGTCTCTTATTAACTTAGATCCCAAACACTCTCAGCTCCTACATACTTTTCGGGTACCACTCTCACTATCCATCTCCCTCCAATCATTTATGCTGCCTCCCTCAACCTGTCTGTCTAGACCTGTCTGTCTATCCATCTAACCATCCATCTGTCCACTCATCCACCCCCTCTCTAGTCATCTCCCTCCCTCCAATCGTCTGTGTTGCCTCACTTGACTTGTTTGTCTAGCTGTCTAAGCATCTGTCTGTCCATCCATCCCTCTCTCTACTCATCTCCCTCCAATCATTTGTGCTGCCTCACTCTCAGCAGACATTGAACACAGCCAGAAATGGGGCTTTTTAAAATGGCCGTTGCTTTGTCTGAGCCTTTCAAATCACAGGGAGAGGAGGTTTGTCAGTGGGTGAGTTCCAGAGCTGTAAGAACGGCAGGGGGAGTGGTCCATGCTGCATTCAGAATGTCAGCTTCAGCACCACACTACCGGAAGTCTGAATCCTGACCCAATGTGTGCATTCCCCGAGTCTCAGCGCTCCCTTCTGTAAAATGGGATCCCAGCACCCCCTGTTTGCAGTTGGCTGTTCTTTTGTCTGTTGCTGCATAAGGAGGCACTCTGGACATTTTATCATAGGTCATAGTTCTGTGATTAGATGACTTGGGCTAAGTTCAACTGGTTAGTGCTCCTGTCCCATTTAATGGCAGCCGAGGTCATGTTTAATGGCATTCAACTGGGTTTGAGGGGTAGGGGAAGTGTCTCAGATGGCTTGGGGCATGCCTGGCAGCTGGGCTTCGATGGTTGAGAGACGGGGACTGTCAGCTAGAATACTCACGGTGGCCTCTCTCTCCTGGCTTGTTAGAGTTCTTACACCCTGTCCAGGACTCTCAAACTAGGTGTGGTCTGAGCTGGTAGAGAGCACGAGCAGAGCTGAAAGCGGGCATGGCCCGTCTAAAATGGGCTCTGCACACAGGAAGAGAGCAGCACAGCGGATCTCTTTGGATTCCCTCTCCCTGGGAGAGCGGAGAGAATGAGTGGCCATTCTCACAACAGTCAGCGTCCATTACTTTAGCGGAGCTAATACCTGAGAGGCAACCGGAACTGTGACTGGGGTGTACCGGCCCTGGGTATGTGGGCCAGTGAGAAGTTAGTCTCGTGTCTCAGGAGCATTTTAGGAACGGGGGTCTCTGTAATTCCAAGTTCGTGATATGAACCTATAGCAGATTCGTGACGGACAGTTCTCACATTAATTATGGAACTTTTGGGGGTCCGCCTGGTGAAAAACCATTTGGGAGACACTCAGATGACCATTCCCTCCCTAACGAGCTGGAGCTCAGCTCCAGGTGTACGCTCACATGGTCCGTCCCCGCCCCACCCGCCCGCCCTGCCCTGCCCCCCCACCCCGCCCCCGCCTGCCCCCCTGCCCCGCCCCCACGCCTGCTCACTGAGAGACAGACCCCCAACACAGAGGAGCAGAGGAGGTGCCCACCTGGCTGCCTAGCTGGCTCGCTCTCCCGCAGCCCCATTGCCTAATTGGTGAGGGCCATTTCCACATCTTAGCAGAAAATGGAGTTTTTCTTTCCTTGATGTCATGATTTGACTGGGAGTTAGCAAAGCTTCAGTAGATTCCTAAATGTCTTCTTTTAAAAAAAAAATCAAGGCTTCATCTGGGCCTAGCATGGGGGCTCCCACACTCTCTTTGTGGGAGGGAGATAAAAGGCTTTGGAGCGTGTCCTCCTCTCTGCCTGAGAACGAGAGCTCGGGCTAGTTAAACATCCCCGGTAATGGTTTCTCTCCGCCAAGGGTTTTTATCTCTTCCTAGAAATGGTTCCTGCCTTTAAATGACTTCCGTGGGGAAGAGACATAACTGTAAATGAAGGAAGGGATCTGAGGAAATGTAAGCAGAAGGACCTTGGAATGCAGGTAGCCTAGGGTGCCCGTTCCGAGCGAAGCCCTCCTCTTCCCTCTCCTCCAAGCGTCACCAAATGGGAAGTGGTATGAGGGCTACTTTCAACCCTACTTAAAATTGGAAAAACTTGGAGCCCAGGAGGACACAACTAGGGTCATGTCTGTGACACCATGAAGAGCTTGGCCTGTCACGGTCTGGGTCTGGGAAGTGCTGATTGACAGCTGAGTGGTCTACCAGGAAGGAACTCTGCAGAGTGGTTCCTCCTACCTTTCAAACCCCAGGACACACCATCTCCCTTGCCACAGAATGGACAGCTCCTTAATCAGGGGTGAGTGCCTGTCCTTGCCCTGTCTCCCACAAAAGAGCTCAGCCTTGGGAAGCCACAGGGATCTACTGGTCAAGATGGTTAATTTATTTAACTTTTCAGACCCCCAGTTTCCCCATCTGTAAGCTGGAGTCATAGTTTGTGCTTCTCAGGGTTGAAGTTGGGGCAAATCCTTACCTATGGGTGTGATACTGAGAGAAAGCCACTACATTCACCGTGCTTCAATTTCATAAGCAAAGTCTCTGTCGTCGTAGCTCGAGAGGAATGTTAGGGAGATCTGTGAACGTGTCAAGACCTGAGTTTGAATCTCGAGAACCAACATAAAAGTCAGATGCGTAGTGTGAGTGCACAATCTGTGCTCCAATGGGAAGATGGGAGAGGAAAATAGGAGCGTCCCCTGGAAGCTAATAGGACATTAGCCGGGTGTCGGGTGTATTGTATGCAAGGGGAACAAGAAACCGTGCCTCAAACGAGTTGGAAGACACCAGAGGTTGTCCTCATATGCACACACACACACACACACACACACACACACACACAATCAGGAGTAACACAGTCATTTACATAGCTGAAATGAGAGCTCCGAAGTCCAGATAATCCACCCAGCTCTCCCAGAAGGCTTTGCTATAAATAGCAGTTGTTGGCCAAGGGAGCTTTGTTCTCCTCCAGTATGGAAATATGGGTACCTGTCTTCCTACTGCATGACCACCAGTAAATGCTGGTGTAATGTCTCCTCCTTTCTCAGTGTGTGGGGCATCTCCGCATAGGAGCAAATCCTCTGTCCCCCAGTGTCACTGAGGAAGACAATTTTAGGACAGTGCCACAGATCAGGCATTTGGGTCCCCTATAAAATAGGAGTCCAGACTCAGCGGGTGGATCACCGCAGGGCTGGGACAAGAACCACATTCTCCTTTGACCAACGCCTTCATCACGTGAGCGTAGGAACTACCTTGGGAGTAGACAAGTGAACAGTCTTGGATAAAGTTCCCTCACAAACCCCTAGGGCTGGCTGCTGTATCTCCATTTTCCCCAGCAAGGGACCGACCCCACCCAGCAGGAAGTAGAAGAGTCCAGCAATCTTCAGGGATCGGATTAGGCTCCTGGCTTTCCAGACTAAAGGCAGAAACCAGCTCTCACAATGAGAGGGAATTAGGGGGCGGGGGGGGAGCCAAGGCTGTAGCTCCATAACTCTGTTCTTGCTTGCCGCAGCCTACAATTAATCATTGCGATTAACCTGACACACTCTCGGCTAATATTAATCTGGCATACTCAGGGCTAATTGAAGGCCACGCCTTCCCCCTTTGATTGAAACAATTCCCCCTTCTCTCTGCAGTAGCTGCTGCGAGCTCAGCAGGATCCATATACTGCAGCTTTACCAGTCATGGGGGGGGGGGCGGGGGCGGGGGCCAGTGTGGGTGGAGCCTTCTGGCTAGGGCCAAGGAGCAAGTCCCTGGCTACTCAGACACAATAGCCTAGCCCTGTTGAACCTTAGATACAGGCAAAGCTAAGCAGAGAGCTTCAGACTCCTCTACCTGCCCTGGGCCCGTCAGTCTCAGCTCTTCATTTTCACCGGGATGAGGTTGAGGGTGAACCGTTATTTTGTGCTTTTTGCTCCTCAGGGTTGGCTCATTTCTACCACTGGGGGTTGAGGAAGCTCCTGGCCTTTGTTTGTCTCTCACATGCCACAGATGACTCCTGGGGCATAGCACTCCTAATAGTTTTATGGTGGAACTGGAAAGGGCAGGGACAGAAAAAACAAGTTGGGGAGAAAAGGATTTAATTAGCTTACACTTCCATATCGCTGTGCGGTGTTGAAGGAAGTCAGGACAGAGACTCCACAGAGCAGGATCCTAGAGGCAGGAGCTGATATGGAGGCCATGCTCTTACATTGAAGGGATGCTGCTTACTGACTTGCTCATCCTGCTTTCTTAGAGGATGCCAGGACCACCAGCCCAGGGATGGCGCCACCTACAATGGCTGGGCCCTTCCCCCATTGGTCAGTAACTGATAAAGTGCCTTACTGGATCTCATGAAGACATTTCCTCAACTGAGGCTCCTTCCTCTCTGATAACTCCAGCTTGTGTCAAGTTGACACACAAAATCAGCCAGGGTGATCACAAGGTGAACAAAAGAAAAATGAGTGTCCACACTGTGCTGTGCACATCCCTGGATGAATCTGGATGAAGATACAGTATGGGCTTCCAGAGAATCTTAGCAAAGAGAAACAGTTTTCAACACAAAGGAAAAAAATCTGCCCTGGCCCCCACTTGCCCCTTACCACCTGCTGCAGGTAAGAAAGTTAGCCCCCAGGGTCTTGAGAGCAGGAGAGACGGCCCTGCCCCTCATTGGCTGCAACACCTGGGAAAGCAGGAAGGCCCCACACCTCTCCAACCTAGTGGACCTGGCTTTGGTGGCAGAGTCATGGGTGAGCAGGCTCCTAGGGCAGGAGAGCAGGAGAGTTTGCCCTGGCCCTTGCTAACTAGGTGCTGAAGTGTCAAGGCTGTCAACCCCTTTCTGGTGAATTCTTGTTATGTTTCCAGGCAGAAATGGTAGGAAGCTGTGTCTGACGGCTGCAGCATGCTATGTCTCCTTTAGGATTGACGAGTCCTGAGGCTTCCTTCTTATACTGAAGTTCTTCCACCGGTGGATTCATGACTTTGGGGTCCAGCTATGATGTGTGAGAGTCCGTTGTGTTTGAGCTCCCCAACTACCTCTATTCGTGTCCCCTTTCCTGTGATTGAATACTTATCTTGGGCTTAGGTAAGCTATGATGTGTTGCCTTTATCATTGAAGAGTAAAAAGGGAGCTAGTTTCAGAAATGGTTCCCACCTGTTAAGATTCTGTTTTTATTTCTCTATTGAGTCTTTGGCTCCGGTTTCCCTCGTGGTTAGCTTCCTCCTTGGCCAGTTCTTCTGACCCCCAGTGGTCATGATGCAGCGCCTGTAACTGGCATCTTTGTCAGGTACCCCAACAGTAGGTGCATCCTCCCCTGTAGCAGATGCTGTAGGTAGGACGCTTCTCCTCATGCAGCAGACACTGTTTCAAGAAGAAGAGCCTCATTCTGGGTGGGGTGTGACTTGCTACTGTACAGGGTAGATACAGGTTAGACCTTTCTGGTTCTTTTGTGAGTCAGCACCCTGGCTCTGATGGTCAGCAAGAGCTATGGAGGACCTGGATGGTGTAGGGAAGGAGCCAAGGTGTCCAGGAGAGTCAGACCCAGTGAGAGCTACAGGGAAGCTCTGCCCTCTATCAGAAGGAACTGTGAGAAAGAACCTGCCCATACATCTCACAGCTCACTAATGTTTGCCTTTCTCTACCCAAGAAATCCAAGTGATAGGGTGTGCTGACTTAACCCATCCCTCGGGAGTCTATCATGTTAAGCATCTGACTTCAATCCCATTGGAGATTCTGGTAGAAGGAGCAGAGACCCAAAGGAGAATCTAACAGCCTCAGTTGAGACAGGAGGAAAAAGCATGTTCAGGCGGGTAGCCAACAGGGTCCTCTAGCTCACCAGAGAGCATTAACCCTCAGGGAAGTTCCCCAAATTTATAATATGATACATGAGACAGGTCACCAGGATGTTTGGGCAGAAACTTGTGTTTTGTCGGTCGTTTGAACCTTGTGGGAATCCATGTTGTATAGGTAGTATCATTTGGAGTGCAACTGCGCCCACTTCGGGTGCATTGCCTTTAGTCACTGATGTGCACCATGCCTGGCCTGAGTGTTTGGGACACTGCCATTACAACAGACAAATTGTTAACTATTTCCTCTCAAGCTCCATAGAGAAACAACTTCCCAGCCTCTCTTGAAATATGTCAGAGCTGAGAGAGAAACAAATACCATGGCCATGATGCCTCCCTTCATGTAGCAGACACTTGGATGGGTGCATCCTCCCCTATAGCAGATGCTGTAGATAGGACGCTTCTCCTCATGAAGCAGACACTGTTTCAAAAGGAAGAGCCCAGTTCTGGGTGGGGTGTGACTTGCTACTGTAAATGGTAGACACAGATTAGACTTTTCTGATTCTTTTGTGAGTCATCACCCTGGGCTCTGATGCTCTCCAAGAGCTATGGAGGACCTGGATGGTGGAGAGAAGGAACCAAGATGTCCAGGAGAGTCGGACCCAGTGAGAGCCACAGGGAAGCTCTTCCCTCCTTCAGAAGGAGTTGAGCCACCAACAGGCCACGGCAGGGGGTCTAGGCTCAGCCTCTGGGGGGTCGTGGAGGTGGTCCAGATACTTCTGCCATCTGAAGCCTGTTATAGTCTGCTGTGCCTTGACCCCTCATGCCTATAGGCAATTCCAGCATATATCCCCACCATGTTCGTGTTTCTGACCTAACTTCCTAGTATCCCACAAGAGTATGGTATCAGTCAGCCAGAGGATTGTAGCTTCAATGCCCTTCCTTCGAGAGATATAAAATCTCTAGTCCAGCCAGACTTTCTCTAATAGCCCAGGCTGGTGTATCTGATGGCTCATCCAAACCAGGTGATGATTTCACCCTTGACCTGTGTGGATCCCCCACCTCCAATTGGCCAGATGCTGCACACCAGCAGTCTCAGGATGTAGAGGATCTTGAGTCCAGGGTCTTGGTCGACAGTGAGTACTGTGACCTGGGAGACTGTCAGCTGACAGCTCATTTATTGAAATAAAGGGCCTAGATTATATATAGCTCCTTTATATAATGTTGAGTCAGCAGGGAGAGGAGAAAAAGGACAAGGGAAGAAGTGCTGTAGCCGGGGCAGGACTTTCCAAGCATATCAGTTAGATTGGCAGACTTCTGGTCACATGATTTCTGAGAAGCTAGTTTTCAGGGGTGGTGTGTGTGTGTGTGTGTGTGTGTGTGTGTGTGTGTGTGTGTGTGTGTGTCTGTAAAGTATGAGGTGGGGGGAGCGGTGGCAGAAATTCAACTGGATTTATCATGATGACGTGGCAGGGAGTATCACCACTTCTGCTGTGCTCTCTGAGAGCTGTCAAGGGGTGTGAGCAGTGCCCTACCACCCCTCATCTACCCTGGGAACCCATACACATGAATTTATGGGCTCCTCACAACTGTCTTCAGAGACAGGGATGGCCTAAGTCCTTTTAGAGAGTGTCAAGTCCAGATTCTGTCCGCCGGGGGGTAGATGTTAAGATTTCTCGCTTTTGATCAGAAGTACATCTGAGAAAACTGTAAAACAGGCAGAAAGTGGGAATGACAGGCAGAGCACAGCTAGGGCAGCTATAGCCAGCACAGTGGGGAGTTCCAAGCCAGAGATTGCTCAGCCCAGGCTGGGGAGGGATCGCCAGGCTCTCACCTCCTCTGTGGTAGCACCAATGTGGCACCTCCAATGAGCTAGCACTTGCTGAGGGGAAATTGAGCCCCACTGTAGAGCTGACGGATGCCATGGGTGACAACTGCTCACTCTACACCTGGCCAGCAAATCTCTCCTTGAACTTGCAGGACTACATGACCACCTTGAAGCTTGCTAACAGGCAAGGAACAAAACGCCAGGGTTCTGGAGTCAGGTTTCCAGTGAATCAATCCCTCTGTGTCTCCCGTTGTTTAGCAGCATGAGCTGAGTATGGAGACCAGAGCTGGTGCTACAATGGGGTGTCCTAGATCTGCCATCACTGTGTCGTTGGGGTAAATCACACCATTGATTATTCATCAATATCCACCCATTAACTCAACCATATCCATCATTCTACCTATATACGTCATTCATCTATCTACCCATTCAACCACCTCATGATCCAATCCACTCATTGAAATACCAAGCCCTTTCTGGATGTCAAATTCTGTGATAACCCCTAAGAGTAAACACAGGCCATGATCTGATGGAGCCTATCCATGGAGAAGTACCAGGGCCCAAAACAATACTGAATGATTCGGGAGGTGGGACAGTGGTAGAATTTCCCCATCCATCAAAGAGTAAAGTGGGTTCCAATCTAAGCCTCAGCTTCACTTGGAGGAGGAAGAGAAGGAGGGGGAGGAGGAAGAGAGAGAAGGAAGAGGAGGAGGAGGAGGAGGTTGAGTGCAGGAATCTTTTGAATTCTCTTTCTATTCCATCAATTCAACTTTGGATCAAGAATGATGAACCACAGAGCGGACCTCATCAGGTCCTCTTGACATTGCAATATGATGCTGTCATCAACAAAGTTCACACTGGAGAACCACACAGTTGAGTTCCAAAAATAAATCACACCTACAGTAAAACTCACAGAGACATAAATGAAGATGTTCTGACTATCAGACTCCAAAGAAATGGGAAATTTCCCCCAGGGCCCTCATGCTAGGAGAAGGAAAAAGCACCAGTCAGAGGGTGAGTTTGTCTCCAAGAAAGATTTTAGGCAGTTCCCAGGACTCATCAGACCACCTGACTGAAGCACAGATTAGGATGGGTCAATGGTGAGTGGTACCACACCTTATCCAGGACTGCTTATGTGTGAACACCCTTCTACCTCTTTAAACTTTGACCTCACTTCAAGACCCCGAGGATGGAGTGGAGGACTCTTTGGTTTTCTTCTCAGTGTGGTTCTTCTTCTTCTTCTTCTTCTTCTTCTTCTTCTTCTTCTTCTTCTTCTTCTTCTTCTTCTTCTCCTCCTCTGTTTCCTTCTTCTTCTTCTTCTCCTCCTCCTTCTCCTCCTCCTTCTCCTCCTCCTTCTTCTCCTCCTCCTCTTCTTCTCCTCTTCTTCTTCTCTTCTTCTTCTTCTTCTTCCTTCTTCTTCTTCTTCTTCTTCTTTTTCTTCTTCTTCTCCTTCTTCTTCTTCTTCTTTTTCTTCTCCTTCTTCTCCTTTTCCTCCTCCTCCTTCTCCTTCTTCTTTTTCTTCCTTTTTTCTTCTTCTTTTCCTCCTCCTCCTTCTTTCTTCTTTTTCTCCTTTTTCTTCTTTTCCTCCTCCTCTTCTCCCCCTCCTCCTCTTCCTCCTCCTCCTCTTTCTCCTCCTTCTCTCCTCGTCTTCCTCCTCTTCTCTCTTTCTATTAATTTGGTTGTTTAATTGGCTTCTTGAGTATTGGTAGCTGAGCTTGTCTTCTTGGGGGTACAAACTGAGCCCCAGGTCCAGTGATCTCATGTTTTAGGTAAGTTGGGCTTATTACATGTTGCTATCCTGGGATGCATATAGCCCATGGGTCAAAGGTTGACCAACCTGGTAGCCCAACCTGGAACTTATAAGCCCAGACATGGTGCTGCAGCCTCAGTCTGCTTTATGCCCACTCATACTTCTCTGTGGATCACCACACTGCCTTCCTGGGGAATGTTTAGTGAGCCACCAACTGACCTAGAGTTGGGCTGATGCTCTCTCTTCCCCTCCTGAGTGTTGTTATCGCAAGAGTTGGGGTTGAGAGTGAAGTCATCCTTGTGGGAACCATCCATTAAACAACAGACATCCATCAACTGATGCTCAAGTCCTGGAGAAATGACCAAAGTCACTTAAAAAGCCAACCAACCACCCAGTGTTCCACCAGCCATTTCCCTCATCCAGCTATGCCCAGACCCATGACCTTGAAAAAGTCCTGTATCTCACTGCAAATTATCGCCAGGAAAATCTATGGTCAATTAAACAAGTAAATGTTCCTCTTGCACTTTTAACTTCCGCTCCCCTTAAATAAGCTCTGCCCTGACTTACAGGAGAAAACGCTGGACTCTTGCCTGTTCTCTTCATCAGACTAAACATTTGCCCCCGTGGCACAGGCTCTGGGCTTGGTTCTTAAATCAGCACAGACCAAATTCTCCCAGGATGAACCCTGATCAGTGATAATAGCTCTGACCTTGGAGAATTCCAATTGGTGCAAATCACCTGGGGACTGTCGTCAGCAGCCAGCATCCCGGCTAAAATAGCCTGCTAGGTAATTCACTGGTTTATTACCCAGAAACTAAAACAGAGCAGTGGGGCCCATGGCCAACAGGAAGGCATTTCTAAGGGAAAACCTTTTGCTCCGCAGTAGCATGTGAGTCCTGAGATTCCTCATCCATAGCTTGTAGCCTTCCTCTTTTCTTTAACCATTTTTAGCCATCAGAAAGGAATGCAGAGTTGGCCTTGGTGGGTTCAGTGACCAAGGGATCTACCAGCCATTGCATTGGTACTGAGCACGTATACTCACATATACAAGGTTTGCTTTTATTTTCCCCATATGTGTATGGTATACTTGTGAATGTGTAAGTATGGTGACATACATGTAGGTGTAAGGGTGTGTGTGTGTGTGTGTGTGTGTGTGTGTGTGTGTGAGTAAGAGTGTGCAGGTGTGTGTATATGTGTTCAAGTATAGGTGTGTGTGTGTGTGTGTGTGTGTAAATATGCAGTTGTGTAGGAGTGTGTAACCCCATGCTTGACACAGGATTTTGTTTTGTCCTTGTTTACCATTGTTGCTTTTGTTTTTAATCATTTTATGTATGTGAGTACAATGTTGCTGTCTTCAGATTCATCGGAAGAAGGCCTAAGATCCCACTACAGATGGTTGTGAGCCACCATGTGGTTCCTGGGAACTAAACTCTGGACCTCTGCAAAAGCAGTCAGTGCTCTTAACCACTGAGCCATCTCTCCTTTGGCACAGGATGTTTTAATCAATCACTCTCCTCCTTATATTTCAAGTCAGGGTCTCCTCGTAACTCAGAGCTCATTAGTTCACTCCAGCTCCGTCAGCTCGCTCTGAAGAGTCCATGTCTAACCTCCCTAGCCCTGGAGTTGCAGGTGGGTCACCATGCCTGTACAACATGTATGTGAATGTTATGTGGAAGCTGGGGATCTGAACTCAGGTTCCCTCTCTTGAATGGGAAGCCTTTGCCCACTGAGCCATTTCCTCAGCCCCAAGGCTTCCTTCTCTTGCTATCATTCCTTAACCAATATAACCACCATCTACATGGCATTAACACTATACTCGGTGACACAAATAACGTTGAGTCGTGGTTTGTACCTGAAATGCCCCCAGGGGCTCATGTATTAATGGCTTGATCCCCAGTTGGTCATGGTATTTTTGGAGTTTGTGGAAATTATGGGATGTGGGTATAGCTGGAAGTAGGTTGTTGGGGACAGGTCCTTGGAGATGTATTACCCCTGGTCACTTCCTGTCATTCTCTGCTTCTTAGCTTGCTGTGTGAATGAGGGTTTCTGGGAAGAACCCAGTCTTACACTGAGCCTTCTATACAGCTGATTTGAACTTTAGTGACTGTGGAGAGCTTAGGAAATTGAAGGTTCAGAGACCAATTATAATTCATCTTGGCTGGTCTTGGCTAGGAGCCACTTCTTGCCTATCTCTGTGCTAAATCTAACAACCTTGTGATTAGCAGGTGAACACTTCTAGAAGGCAGTAACAAGACCCTAGTTCCTGTCAACTGAAGGGGTAATAATGTCATCAGATAGCATCTGAGAACAAGAACAGAGACTACCTTGCCCGTAGTCCTCTACCCTCTGTCTCCACCAACATTTTGGGAAAGTGCCTTGATTTATAACTTTCCTCTGTCATTACAAAAATGTCTCAAAATTGCTAGCTTTGGATTGTAAAATTCGCGATAAATTGAATCTCTGTTCCCTGGGCCATGTCACTCAAATCGGCTCCAGATAAAGCTCTGGTGTCCTTTGAATTTCAAGCTGTGTTTTTGCACCAACAGCCATGATGTGACCTTGACCTCTCCCTCGTTCCACCTGCCCACTGACACAGGCTTCTCCTGACCGTGTGCGAGGCCAAATCACAGCAGGCTGAACCCTCTGAAACTGTGAGCTAAGTACATCTTTCTTTCCTGAAGTCGTCATGTTTGCTCACAACATGCAAGCATCTCCACTGAGGCTGCAGGAAATTTTACGGTTAGGATAGGTAGGGGCCAGGGAGATACTGACTCAGTAACTAAAGCATTCACTGTGCAAGCACAAGAACCAGAGGCTGGGTCTGCCGCCCCCATATCAATGTCAGTGAGGTGTGGTGTCTGGCTAGCAGTGCTTGGGAAGTGGAAACAGGATATCCCTGAGGAAGAGTGCTGAGCCGGTCCACATAGCATACAGCACAGCCTTCCCCACTCGTCTCTTCTGCACACCATGCTTTCTGGTGGTCACTCTGGGCTTTGCTTCTCCTGCAGTAGAGAAAGCTCACCCCACAGTGGTCCTTTCTGGGTTGCCCTATCTAGTGTAGATGCTGGCTTGGCACACAGAGACCTGGTCATGAATGTGTACTGCAGGATTTCCAGATCACACTTTCTAACTTGGGAGTTACGCTTGGCTCCCCCAACCCCCAGCCCCCCAGTAAAAACCTTTCTGTAAACCTTTCAGTTGAAGCCACAGCAATTCAACCGGTGCTCTGGCTGCTCTGGGTAGGCCTGGCCTCGCCTTGGGAAAATTGCCACAAAACTGGTTAGAATTCAAAAAGTCCTTTATAAGGAGTGAATTCTGCTTTCAGAGTTACTCCAACACAGTGGCTAAGGACCCTTTCTTTGGACTTGTACACTTTCTAAAATAAGTGTATTAATTTTTAGGCTTTGTGCATAGAACACTGGGAGCCATGATATTAAACTATGAAAGGAAAAAAATTGTAATAACTGCAAAGAGACTTATAAATGGATATTATTGTATTTTCTCCCAGCCTTCCAATTTCTTCTTCTAACTTCCAGGGATGTGCTCCCACTTTGGAGGTCATGTCCGCAGAGACCGGGACAGGAGCTTTAGCCAGTGAGGGTATGAAGCCATTGCCCTACGTTTGGCTCCTCCCCCCCTCATCCTGGTCAGCAATTCCTATTCTCAGAGGGACCCGGGCTCTTAGGACTGGGGTGAGACCTTGGGGCGTTCCTCTTCTGCCCCATACCGCTCGATGTCATGCTTTACAGGCTAGGGGAGCTAGGGTGGGCACAGCTGGCTGCCTGTTGCCTCTCAGAAATGTTCTGGGGTTGGGGGTGGGGGCAGCCATGGCACCAGGCTGCAGGGCAGGGAAGCATTTGGTTGCTTTTCTCGAAAGTTCTCAGCCCGAGTTAAGGAGCTGGGAATCAACCCGTTGATTTAACGGTATGAAGTATTGCTGGAGATGGCTTCCCCACCTGTAAAATAAGAAGGTTGGACTGAGAATTTCCTGCTCTGACAAGTGAGGCTTCCAGAAACCCTGGCCGCATGTAGTTCCATGGGCACGGATGCCACAAAGCTGGGAAGGAACCAGGGAGATGGAAAAACAAACCAAACCGTTAGAAAGTTAATCCCCCACTAGGTGTCTTTACCTGGGAAAAGGAGCCAGGATGACTCAACACAGCCCCTGTCCTTGTGTGACTAACAGCCATGAACTTACCAACACTCTCAAGGGGGCTAGCCCACTGTCTCTTTTCCTAACCTCAGCTTCTTTTCGCTTTTCAAAAGACAGAGTCGGTCTGCAGGGTTTCTGTGGCTCTCTCTAGGAAGAGTCTGAAACGTTTTTCTTTTATTCCAAAGACAGGCTGTGTGTAAATTTCGCTTATTCAGTAAGTAGAGCCGTGCAGTGCGTGGAGGAAGATAACTTTCCTCTAATATCTCTGTCTAGGGGAGGCGGGGAGGGAAAGCATGAGAGGGCAAGAGAAATGGCTTACTTACTTGAAGGTGAATTGAATAGGGGTTGAAAAAAAGGCTCAGCAGTAGGGACAGGGAAGTCACGGGGACTGGCAGTCACAGAAGGATCCCAGGGAAGGAGGTCATGCGGGTGGGAGAAGTGGCCTTTGGGTAGGAGGCAGGCAGAGAAGGGGGTGAGGAAGACGTCCTTGGGCTCCCTCTCCCTCCTCTCTGCTACAGCATCTCCCTTCAAGGAGGCACAATGGACCCATGGATAACAATGTCATGGATGACATTGTACAACAGCCCTGGGGGAGAAGGCACTGCCTCACCCTGGGGTACAGAAGGCTCGATACTCAGAAAGATGCAAAACTCACCTTTCAGCATGGACTGTGGTCACAAACACTTAACAGCCACTGTCTGTAAGGGACCTTGGTAGCATTTGGAGTCAAAGCCGTCTCAGAATCAGACACACGGGGATGTGCCTGGCTCTGCCACGGGCAAACTGTGTGGCGTTACACTGTGTAACCCTCCTAGGGATACTAATACTAGCTGTGAGGCCCATCCTGGGGATTAACTATAAAAAATGAGAAGTGGCTGCCAAACTGGGGTGCCACAGAAGCTGGGTTTTAAGCGTCGCACAAGAATTATTTGTTCAAGATAGGTGGCACTCTGGGGTTGAGGAAAGGCTAGGTCAGTCTTAGTTTGTGGCCCCTCACCACCCCACGGTAGGTGTAAATGGCCCTTCCTTCTTCTCCATTCTTCCCACCCAGCCTTAAGGAGGAGTTACTTTATTCTTTCCGTGGGCAATTATTCGGAATGACGCACTGAGGAAGCACAGGTTGTTGGTAGAATGTCCTAGGACATGAAGTGACCAGATCAAAGGCCAAGGAAGGAAACAGAAGCTTGATGGGTTCCCAGGTCAGGTGGGGGGCCTGGTTTCCTTTATTTCATTTCACCGGTGTGCGTGCGTGTGTGTGCTTGTGTGCACGCAGAGGCCTGAGGATGGTATCAGGGATCTCCCTATCACTCTCTACCCTATTCCCTTGAGACTGTCTCTCACTGAACCTGAAACTAGGCTAGCAGCCAGGAAGCCCCAAGGATCTCTGATCCCCACAGTGCTAGAGTTATGGGTGAGTAGGGTCACACCTGGCATTTTACATGAGTACTAGGACTTGAACTCACATCCTCAAGCTTGCTCTTTCCCATGTCTATCTATCCTGCCTCAAGCTTGTTTGCATTTATTGGTGCTAGCATGTAAAATAAGGGTGGTAGGTATGGCCATGACATTGAGACACTGTGACATCAGTATATCAAGACAGCCTTAAGTGACTGGCAGGTCTGGGGAGTGAATATGTCAGGGACATGTCCAGCAAAGGAATGATCGAAGTCCTGGGCCAGATGAGACAGCAAATTTCTTGCTACTCAGAATGACATGTGATTTAAAAGCTATGAAATGTTTACTTCAGGAACTTCCTGTTTCCGTTGTTGAGCACATGATGGGTAACCTGAAAGGTAGACGCCAAACTGCTGCAAAAGGGATCCTGGGCTTCTCCTTAGCAAACAACAGGGTTCCCTCCATCCTAATAGAGTGAGCCGGGGTGGACCATCTCTTGCCAGGACTCTCAGTGTCCCCACCCAAAGGACAATTTGGACTAGTTGCTGCTTCTCGGGATGCTGTGTGTGCCGAGCTGCTTACAGAGCAGAGAGGAAACTAACGTGCCCTGGCCTTGGGTACGCATCCTAAGTAGGGGCTTCAGCCTTTCCCAGTGTCCATGTGGTGCCTCCTCTGCAGAGGTCAATCTGAGTCTCACTGTGGGACCACTTGAAGCCTTGAATGCCACTGAAGGCTACCCTGGGCTCTGTTTAAAGACACTAAAGTGACTGCTGGTGCTGGGGTGGGAGAAGCCTTCTGAGCTGCAGTCTTCAGCCCTGAGTTCATTTGCATGAAAATCAGGGTTTCTGTCTTTGCAGCCACACTCTCAGGCAGGCTGGGAGGAGGCTTGTCACTGCAGGCTTTGGAAGGGGTGAAGTGGATCAGGGCAGCAAGCCAGGAGCCCCATCGTGAAAGGCTCCAAAAATGAGGGACTCAAGGGTCATTCTCTGCAAGGTACAGGGATGGACCCAATGTCAGCAGAGAGAATTTTCTAGAACTGGCTCAGGCTGGGCTCTCATCCAAGCTTTGGCACTTTGCAACTGGGTGGCCTCCAGCTAGACGTTTAGATTTTCTGAGCCTTGGTGTGTTTCATTAAAAATGGGCATAGCGGGGCTGGAGAGAAGCCTTTGTGGTTAAAAGCACCTGCAGCTTTTCCAGGGGGCTGGGCTGGGGCGTGTGTGTGGCGGGGGCTACCACTGCCTATACCGTCAGCTCCAGGAAATCTAACATGCTTTTCTGTCCTCTACACACATGTAGCCTACTCTGACAGGCAAAGAGTCACACAGACAGACACATACATAAAAGCATCATTTTTTTTTTTCAATGAACAGAGAAGCCGCTGGGATGAAACTGTTGGCTGGCCCCACCTTCTCCCTCTGCACCGCGGGCTTCACCTTCAGTCTCATCTTCATGGTCAGTTTGTCATCTGTTATCTTTACTCATTGTCTCTGGGAAACGGTAGCGAGAGGAGCCATATATCGTTGGAGCTAAACATGCTGGTACATACTGCAGTCCCTGAAGAGGCCAGATTTCCTTCAGGTTTCCTAAAACTGAAGTTATAGGCAGTTGTGCCCTGACCTGTCCTTTGAAGCCAACTCTCCAGCCCCGCTATGCCCATTTTGAATGGGACGCACCAAGGCTCAGAAAATCTAAACGTCTAGCTGGAGGCCACCCAGTTGCAAAGTGCCAAAGCTTGGATGACAGCCACACTTGAGAGCCCATAACTAACACCCGCTAGTTATTATCATTCCCTCGCATGTATTATTCCGAATGCTATTTTTAATTTATTTTTACTTATGTGTCTGTGTGTATGTGTCGGGAGGTTGTATTTGTATGAGTGAGGTGTCTTCTGTGACCAGAAGAGACAGGCAGAGCTGGGTACCCCTGGAGCTGGGGTTACAGGCGGTGTGAACCACCATAAGTGGATGTAAGTGCTCTCAACCCCTGAGCTGTTTCTCTATGGCCTTCGAACAGGATTCAAGGATAGTCATAACCAACTTACACCTCACCAAATAAATAGAATTGAGACCATGAGAAATTGAAGGGAAACTGTAAATAAGGCGGTGTCCAGAATGCCTTCCCCCGGGCCCCACGAAGCTTCTACAAGTGGATATTATTCTGTGTCAGATGTCTTTGAACACAGAATGGGTTCCAAGATTCGAAGTAGAGGTAAGTCAGTCACAGACAAATTGAAATGAACCTCTCAAGTGGAAGGCTGAGTGGAAGAAGGATGAGTGCGTAAACAAGTGTGTGTGTGTGCTTCACCAGAGACTTATTTATTTTTATTTAATGTGTGTGAGTGTTTTGATTGCATGTCTGTGTACTACGTGCATGCAGTACCCTAGGAAGCCAGAAGAGGGCGTTGGATCCCCTAGCACCTCTGTTTCATACAGTTGTGAGCTACCATATGCGTGCTGGGAATTGAACCTGGGTCCTCTGGAAGTGCAACAAATGCTCTTAACCATTGAGCCTCTTCCCCAGACCACCCCCACACTCTTTTTGAGACAATGTCTCATATAGTCCAGGCTTAGCTAGATACCCTTATATAGCTATATAGCTAAATATATAAATGTATAGCGATGTAGCCCATATTATCTTCAAAGGCTTATCCCCCTGTCTCATCATCGTGAGTGTGGAGATTGCAGCAGGCGCCAGCATGCTCGGCTCAAACAATATTTTATGATAAATACGTGTCTATGTCTGGATGAAGAGATAGTTTATGGGGGGTTCAAAACAAAGATGGCTGTTTGGTGGGAGCCCTGGTTTGCAGCACACAGAAGTCTGGGAGCCCTGCTGCTCAGGGCAGCAATGAAGAGCTAATCTTGGTGAGTCCTCTGCATCAGGCTCTTGCTGACCGGGATGCGTTCCCTCCCAGCCATCTTGTGAGGTGGTCAGGTACCTCACTCAGCAGCTGAGATCTTGGGCTTCTAGATAGCTTTCTGCCTCCCTAGGCACTCTTCATGAGATGAGTCTTCCCTCAGCCTGGCACACAACCGGTGCTTAATAAATGCTTGAGGAAGGGGAGAGGGGAGGAAGAAGAGCATGCCATTGAACCACTCAGCCTTCCTTAGTGCTCCGAAATCATTTCTGTCTGCTCCTTATTCCCAGCACACTCAGAGGCAGAGCCAAACAGCACTTAATTGCTTTCCGTTGCTAGGTCTCAAATGCTCTGTCAGTTGGCATGCGCCTCTGAGCCGCACAGTTGTTTGGTGTTGTTGGAAAATAAAGCGAATGAGTGCAGAGGGAGAATGGAATTGTGGGAGGCTGGGTGGGGGCCTGTGGATGCCTGGCCGCCTCCACCCCACCTGCCGTACTTATCATTTGCATGGATGTATATTTGAATTATCTCATTTCTGGGGCATGGGGGGAGCAACCCAAGCACTTGGGAGATGGAAACAGGAGAGTCACAAGTTCAAGGTCACACTGGCTACATTTTAAGTTCAATGAGAGCCTGTCTGAAAGGGGAGTGTTATTAGCATTTAGTACTGTACAAAATAATGGGTTTCACAAAGACATTTTCATAAGTGTCCATAATGTAGTTTGACCACATTTCCCCCATATCCTCCTGTTTCCCCTTCCCCCAATATTTATATATGTTACTTATATGCCATTGTTGTTGTTGTGTCTAGGTTTTATGCATGAGACAGCACAATGTGTTTCTTTATCTGAGTCTCGTTTCTTTTACTTTACATGGTGATCTGCAGATTCAGCCTTTCTTTCCTGAAAAAACAAAAACAAACAAAAAAAAAACTTGGCTCCACTCATTTTTCATGGCTGAGTAATACTTCACTGTATACACATACCACATTCTCTTTACCCACTTACCCATTGATGGGCACCCAGGCCAATTTCATGACTGTTGGTCATTGTGATTGGTGTTATAATGAATGTGACTGTGCTGCTGTCTCCTGATCCTTGGTTCTTGGCTGAAAGTAAAAGTGAAGAAATTCTTTAGAATGGACATGCCTGCTACCCTCCCCCAACATTAGGACCTTGGTTCTATTTCTGCCCTTGTATGATAGCCCTTTCCCCCTTCCTTGCATTTTTTGTGTCAACAAAAGCTCTGATTTTCCAGCCATTCACCACTAAGTCTAAATTACACTCTCCTTGCCCCAAAGCCAGTTGTTTTTGAGAAGCCTTAGCCAAAGACCTAGAACTCCAAAGCTTCTAGCACGGTCCTAGGGAGGCACCCCGCCCCCTCTTCTGATTCACACCTTGTCTCCTTGGAATTGCTGCAGATGTGTCTTTCCTGTCCCTTGGGAGAATTGTGTCTCTCTCCACTGCTCATGTTACACAAAGTCAACATTCAATGAATAATGAATTATGGAAATAATAACCAGGGAGAATTTATGCCCCGGCATTGGCTGAGTCCAAAACAGAGAGCGAGAACTTGTTGTAAATTACACCCTGGGACTCGCCAGTGAATAACACAGGCGCCCTCCCCAGAGACCTCCACACCAGCTCGTTTAAATTAATAAATCCCACTTTCCCCAGTACCCGAGTAACAGTCTTATTTATGTGTCTCAGAATCAGCCGGAATCTCCGAGTGAGGGAGAACAATTAGCCAGCCTGTCTTCCACAGAGAGATTACCCAGACGCCGCAAAGCCCGTGGACTCTGATTTTGGCTGAACGTAGAAAAAGAAAAATTGAATTCCACCTGACAAATTGATTGCTTCGAAATCTACAGGCTGCCAAATATCCAAATTGGCTGCATTTTTCCCTTCTCTCTTAACTCTCTTGCCTATTCTGGGTACAAGCCGAACACCCTGACACAGGCTGGTCTTTGTAGAAAAATTACTGGCATAGTGTGAGAGTAGAAAGGTCAGGGTTCCTCTGATGAGGCCCTGCTTGGGGGTGCTCCAGGCTGACATTTTTGGGGTGTGTGTACATGTATGTGGAGACTGAGAAAAACCCCAGATGCTATGCCTTAGGAGTTGCCCACCTTATTTTGTTTGCACCCTTTTTAATTATGTGTATGTGTCTGGAGGGAGGGGCACATGCATTTGAGTCTCACTGCCTGGAGCTGGGGTTACCGGAGTTTTTAAGCCACCCAACGTCGATGCTGGTAACCAAACTCAGGTTCTCGTGTGCCCTTAAGCACACAGCATCTCTCCAGTCTCTACCTTGACTTAAGAAGCAGCCTTCTGTCAGTCCGTCATAAGCTAGCCAATTCAGCTAGACTAGCTGGCCAGTGAGTCAGTCCCAGGTATCCTCCTGTCTCAGAGCTGGGGTTATAGGCATACACTACCATGGCTGGCAAGCACTTTTAGAGACTGAGCCATCTTGTCACCTGCTGCCCTTTTAAATATGTAACACAGCACTGAGGCCCCTCGTCTTAGGGAGAAGTCAGTGTGGGGCTCAGGAAAAAGAAACAATACAGGCTGCTGGGGTCTCAGTGCAGCGTGTTTTCCAGTGGGGATAACCCCAGCAAGCACAGACCACTACACAGATCACTAAACCATGGCTCTGTCCATGAGTATTCATGCAGGTGAGGTGGGACTGGTTCCCATCTGCCTCTTGGGAGGAGGAGGTGGGAGTGGTGGTTTGAATATGCTTGGCCCATGGGAAGCAGCACTATTAGGAGGTGTGGCCTTGTGGGAGGAGGTGCGTCACTCTTGGGGAAGGCTCTGAGGTCCTAAGTTCAGGCTCTGCCCAGTGTGAAAGACCCTTTTCCTGGCTGTTTGCAGAAGAGAGTCTCCTCTGCCTGCCTTCGGATCAAGATGTAGAACTCTCCTTCTCCAGCCAGCACCCCGTCTGCCATGCTCTCGGCCATGATGATAATTGACTGGATCTCTAAAGGTGTAAACCAAGCCCTAATTAAATGTCCTTTCTAAGAGTTGCTTTGGTCATGGTGTCTCTTCACAGCAATGGAAACCCTAAGACAGTGGAGGAGTCTTTAATGCTCCCATCTCTCCAGTCTCATCCTCAGGTGATGGCTGATCCGTTTGCCATGCGCACCCCAGCTCATCTGGTTTTATGATGTCTTGTGAGCCAGTCCCTTTCCCCTTTAATCAACACAGACCTCACACTGCCCTCACGTAAGATAGCAGTCCCAAGTTTTGTGGTTCCCTAGGTCGCCTCAACTTCTACAAAGCTGTGGCTTCCGGAGGGCGTGGTTCAAAGAAAAGACCGTGGGGCAGTAAGCACGCTGCTGCATGGATGATATCGCTCTGTTCTTGGAATGTGTTGCCTTCTTGGATCACCGTGCCCATCCTCAGCCATGATTAAGAATCACAGCCTTGGTATTCTGAGTCTCATTGCAATTCTTCCCCTGGGCATGAGGAATGGAAAGCCCAACCAACCACGTGATCGCTCTCTATCACGTGCTAGGAGGACGTCATCACGTTGAAGATGCGCTGCCCAGGCTCATGGGGATTACTCACTCAGGGCCTCCAGAGAGAATGGATGACCCCCAGTGGGGTGAGGCTGTTCCATCCAATGTAGGAAACGGGTTCGAGTGCTGTCTTACATAGGACTTGTCTCTGTTCTGGACATTTGTGACTTCTCGCCAGGCCAGGATTTCTCGTCCTGCTTTCCAGGGTGAGAGCCCCAGCTGGAGGTAATTAACCCGCAGGCAACAGAAGGCAGCCTTGTGCGTGCTGGCCTCACCTGCAAGAGGGATTCAGAGGCTTAGAACCTATGTCCCGGAGATGGCTCAGCAGGTCAGGACCTGGGGTTGAAATCCAAAGCACTTGTGCCTCTGATCCTAGTGCTGGCTGCCACCTGATAGCAGGTTCTGCAGGAGACCCCATCTCAAAAGAAGAATGCCTGCAAAGGCATGGCCTGGACTCAGTGGGGACTCGGAGGGCCAGCCCCCGGGATGTGATCCTCCCCTCTCTCGGGGCTTCTCAGGCTGGGTACTGACGCTGTGAACTGGGTAATTCTTTGGGGATTTGTGTTGATGAGGATGGTAGATGCTATCTCTCTGTCTGTCTGTCTTTCTGTGTGTGTGTGTATTGTTTTGTTTGAATGTGAGTGACTTTGATATTGGGGTGTCTTCTTCAATCACATGCCGTCTCTCACCGAGCCTACAGCTTACCATTTTGGCTAGCTGGCCAGCATATCTCAGAATCCGCCTCTACCTTGTCCCAGACATGCGCTGTAACATCCGGTTTTTTATGAGTCCTGGCCATCGGACTCAGCTTCTGATACTTAAACAGGAAACACTTTACTGAGAGCCTCCTTCTCCCACCCCCCACCCCCCCACCCCCGCTTCTGTTTTTGTTTTGTTTGTATGGTGTTTGAGATGGGATCTCACTAGTTCTGGCTGTCCTGCAGCCTGGCATCAAACTTGTAACAGCCTGCCTTCTGCCTCCTGAACTCTGGGATTGTATGCATGCACCACCACATCAGGTCCTGACAGAGAATTCTTAAGAGATAAAAGCTGTTGTGGTAACCACAAGATACTTAGCAGCACTCTAGCAGAATTGTCACTTCTGGAATCACTAGGAAGAAAATCCAGGCTGAGCGTGGTGGCCTGCACTTTAGTCCCAGCATTTAAGAGACAGGGCCAGGGCCATCTCTGTGATTTAGGTTCAGTGCCAGACTAGTCTGCATAGTGAGACCTCGCCTTAACAAACCTCAACACCAACAACACCAAAAACAAAAATGGAAAGCAGCCAGAGGGATCGATGTCTGTCTCTGGCTTACACAAACACAGGCAGGCAGGCGAGTAGTGCAGTGGGGTCAAACAAAATGGCGTCAGACAAGATTAAGAAGCTGTTGGCAGAGTAGAACTCGACACTCTCCTTAGCACACGGCTTCAGAGGCCCAGCCAGGGTAGGGTATGGGATGGGAAAGGATTTCAAGTAAAGGGTCTGCAGTAGGCCTTCTCTTCCTTCTCTCCTCTCTCCGGGGGAGCAGAAACCCAACCTGGATCTGTATCCTTCCTGCAGTCTGCTGATGTCCCTGGTCATAAAAGATAATCCCCATGGTTCCTCTCCAGCTCCTGGAGTCCTATCCCCCACACCCCCGCTCTCTTCTCTTCCTCTAGGGTAAATGAGAGGAAACCCACATGGGGCCCAGTGCTTTCTACAGCAGTACTCGGCCCCAGATGTCTTCTTTGAGAAGCTCGTGTTTTCAATTACCTCCTAACACACCTCCAGGGAGCCCAGCCAAGCACGAGGATTAGTAGAATAATGAGTTTAAATTATTGAGGGTTTTCCCCCCCTCTGTCTCTATTCTGTGGCAATATTGAATCTAATCCAGGTCCAGATGTACTGGGCGATACATGACAGGTCATGGCTAATAAGCCAGCTCAGTTTCAAATTAATATGCAAATTCCCGTGGAGCTGAGGAGTGAGCTGGGGACAGCAGGGAAGGGGACTGTGCAGGGAAACAGGCAAAGGGAACAGGCGTCCAATTCCCCAGCCATTCCCCTGGAGTCTGATTGGAATGTTCCTAGGAGACCGGGAGGAGATGGAGAGGAGGGAAAGTCCTCTTTGATGAGCAGAGCCCCCTAGCGAATGTCTCCCTCTGCAGGGATGTTTCAGGCTCTCCGTGCTGAGGAAGTCAATGGCTCCACAGTGTACTGAGCACAGGGTTATAGCTGCAGAGCAGAAAGCTGGCAAGACTTGGGAAGACAAGACTGCTATCTTCGTGGCAAGTGGAGGGGAGCAGAGTCTGTCCACAACATCATTGTTTGTTTATTTATTGTATGTGTGTGTGTGCAAGTGTGTTCAGATGCATTTATGAAGGGCAGGGTCCACACAAACACGTTTGCATATATGACTGTTTGCATGTAGCGCTGTGTGCATGTAGCGCTGTGTGCATGTAGCGCTGTGTGCATGTAGCGCTGTGTGCATGTAGCGCTGTGTGCATGTAGCGCTGTGTGCATGTAGCGCTGTGTGCATGTAGCGCTGTGTGCACGTTTTGCAAGGACAGCACCTTTGGTGTCATCCCTCGGGTCCTGTTTGCCTTGTTTTTCATTTGTCTTGGGACAGAGTCTCTCGCTGAGACCTGGAACTTGCCAAGTAAGGACCCCAGGGATCTGCCTGTCTGTATCTCCCCATTGCTGCGATTACATTAAGTGTGTGTGTGTGTGTGTGTGTGTGTGTGTGTGTGTGTGTGTGTGTGTGTGCGCGCGCGCGCGCGTGCACACGCATGTGAACAGTTTGCAGGAGCCAGTGCTCTTCCACAACATTGGCCCCAGAGAATCAACTCAAGTTCTCAGGCTTGGTAGCAAGCAGCCTCTCTCTGCTGAGCTCCTGTAAAACCTGTAAAGATTCCGCTTGTTTTTGTTTTGTTGTGAGGCAAGGTCTCCTGTTGCCTAGCTTGACCTTGAACTAGTTGCCTCTGTTGCATCGGATTCTTCAAGAGTCTCTGGCCTGGTACTGGCCTGAGAGTGCTCATTACCAATAGCTGTTGGGCTCACAGTTGAATTCGTCAGTGAATGGCAGGTTCATGAATATGCAGTTCAACATGAGCACATGGTATGTGCCACCCTTTGCAATATGTAGTCCAGATGGGCCGCGTCAAGACGTCCACATGGCTAAAGGGGAAACTGGGTCACGATGGGATTGTCATGGGCATTTCGTAGGGAGGTGAGTCGTGGGTGCTTCAGTCTGCCTGGTGTTGGCTCTCTCTTCCAGCCCCATTCATCTGCTTGCAGCGGGAAGCCAGGCTGAATCCCCTGAGCCTTGTTTGAAGAAACTCATGATTGAGTGGCCCTCTGGCAGACTAGCCATAGGGACAGAAGGGGAGACGAGTAGCAGATGGCCCCAAATTGGTGAGGAAGGGATCCGTGAGTCTCCGGCTGGGGGATTGGCCCCGTGTGCACACCTTGTGGGTCAGGCTGATATCCGATATGGTTCGTTAGGCAGGGATGGCTCCACAGGCTTCCTGTTCTGTAGTCACTGAATCTTCACGTTGAGCCCCTTAACGCTATTTACCCTCCTGTCTTTTCCCTTCTCAGAGCTGAAGTCATGGCTGTCATTATAGCTCTCTCTGATTGTGGGGGGGGGGGGCTTGACAGGGGCTGGGAGGGAGCTGTGTCTCAGGGGGACGGATACCCAGAGAAGCAGCAGGGAGGAGGGGCGGGGTAGATTCTCCCCTGTGCAGTGCAGTGCAGCAGTGTGGCTGGGACTTCCAGCCCATATAAAAGACGTACAATCCGGACATTTTAATTGTAAGCCATGCACCTAGATTGGGCAGATCTAGGGCTGTACTAACTTGTTCCCCAGCTACAAAACCCCTTCCTACTTGGAGTTTCTCCCAGCCATGTGGTTCTGGTCCATCGTAGCTTCTTTCTCCTCTTCCTCTGTCCTCTCTCCTCCTCTCCCCCGTCCTCTCTCCTTCCCTTTCTACCTGACACCCTCTCTCGCTCGAGACCCCAGTCCCACCTTTCCTCTCCACTGCCTAATCACAGACTCTAGCCTTTTATCGATCAGTTAAAATGGGGAGAAGGTTCACATGGCATCACCTGAGTACATGATGGTCTGCACACTGGGGGCAGACCCCTTTGGAGGAACTAATAATATTCACATCAGAATACAACACCATCAGGCCAACTCTAGCAGCAGCACGTGTGACTACTCCAATCCACATGCATGGTTATTAAATTGAATGCAATTAAAACTTCCGGTCTGGGTACTGGAAGGATGGCGCAGTCTGCAACATATTTGCTAAGTAAGCAGATGGACCTGCATTTGGATCTTCAGCATCCATGCAAAAGCAAGCCACCAAGTGCCAAGAAAGCAGAGACAAGAGGATCCCCAGGATTATTCTAGTCAGCCATTCTAGCCAAGCGCCGAGCTATAGATTCAGTGGGAGAACTTGTCTCAAAAAGTTAAGGTGAAAGGCAACCGAGGAAGATAGCAGATGCCCTCTGGCTCCATGCTCCTGGGCATACATGTGCACATATGCACACACATGTGCACACATGCACATGTAACGTCAGTTGGCAGTCATAATAGCCTCCATACTATTGAGGAAGCACATGCGGCCTCTCGCTGTGGCTTTAGCAAAGTGAGGTTACTACATCCTCACTGAAAGCTATTGGACAGCCCCCTTTCTGGGGCTTATTCCTGGTTTGGTCCTGACCCTCAGGCTTACAGATCTATCTGACCCACTCCCCAAAGCTTAGCAAATGGAAGGCCCTTTTCTGTTAACCTCCCACTCTCTCTATTCTAGCAGCTCTTGAGACCATGCAGCTGGGGCAGGGTTGTGGGCAGCTGTTGGGGATAGAAGGGAGGGGGTTGATGCCGTCTCGGATGGCTCTAATGACCCTTCCCATCCCCTTCTGTGAGGAAATGTTAACCTGTGCCGCCTCGTGAGTATCGAATGCAGATAATCACAGCTTCTCTGATTTCATGATGGCAGCTGTCCCATCATGAGGACAGAATCCCATGACACCCCAGGTGCACTACTTCCTAACACGACCACCACTTCTAGTAGAGCCACCAACTAGAGACCAAATGTTCTGTACATGAGCCTGTGCAAGGAGACCAGTCCAGGTCGAAGCTCTACTAGGAATCAATGGGTGCACCTGCCCAGGACACAGGAAACCCACAGAGAGGCAGAAACCTGAGTGCTGACACACTCTGAGGCTGGGACATGGACACATCTCTTCCCTTCTCCGGACCTCATTCCTCGAAGCTAGAACATGCAACATTTCAGAGACACACCTTAAGTCGTACAGTGCAACTCCATCCTTCCCCACAAGTCACACCATCTGTCTTGGGGATGTTCATTCAGGTCACAAGCTCCAGGGCTGAATCCCTCCCTTTGCCGAAGTTTCAGGGACATGAGGCTTTTTTTGTCCCTGTCACCTCCCCCTCCCCAACTAGTATTGACTAAGTGCCCAGGAAAACTTTGCAAAGAGCCCCCTTCTGTCAGGTCCTGTCACCAAGAGGAGAGGCAAATTTATGTGGAGCCAAGATTAATCTTCCTTGTCCTTTCCCATCCTGCCCATGTCGGTTCACAGGATGTGTGAGCTGAATGCAGGCAGGAGGGTTGTAGAAAGGACTAGCAACTAGACGGTCAAAGCTTTGCCAGAGATCCTGTGGACAGCAAAATAGGAGCCCTAAACGGGCAAAAAGTGGGGCTTTTAATTACAATGAACTAAGTTTAAATCCTGACTATGCTGCCTCTAAACTTGATCTTTTTGAGCAAGTCCTCGGTTTGCTCCTGCGAGCCCAGCACGGTAAGCTGGTTTTATTAGGATAGGTAAAGGGACTGCAAACTCGGGGGGGCCACAGGCTGCAAGAGACAGAGTTCTCCCAGTTGGAAGTCGCAAAAATGAAGAAGGGATTTTGAAGGCTCACAATCAAAACAGAGTCAAAGGAGATGCTCAGCGGCCATGAACAGAAGGAGCAGGAAGCAGGAGCACTCAGGGAGTCCAGCCAGCAGGAGCACGTTGTCTTCAGGAAGTTACTCTCAGTAATGCTGCAGCTCCAGAGGCTGCGGGGATGCCCCGACCAGCAAAGTGCCCGCTGTCCACCCCTGAGAACCTGAGTTCCACCCCCTGAAAGCCGTACAATAAAGGGATGACACACATTTGTAATCCCAATCCTGGAGAGCCAGTAACAGAAGGACAACTAGTGCTTACTGGACAGCCAGCCTAGCCAAAGAGACAAGCGCCAGGAAAGTGAGAGACAATGACCCCAAAAGGATTACAAGGTTGAGCACAATAGAGGAAGGTACTAGTGGTTGACTTCTGGGCTCCACATGCAGACAGACAGACAGAGAAACAGACAGACATACAGACAGAGACAGACAGGAAAGAGAGAGGGAAGGAAGGAGGGACGGGAGAAGGAAGGAAAGAAGACAGCTCCAAAGAGTCCTAGAGCCAGCTATGGTCCCAGGAGCCCTGCCCCTCCTGGGCAACTGAATCTTCCCTAGCAACCAGAAGTAGAAATGCCACCTTCCTTAATGATGGCCAATGGCCAGGTCTAGTCTCAATATTTGCTCAGGAAAGGAGCCTGAACCCTAGAGGTGTGGACAATGAACTTTTCAGCTGCTGTGTGGGAGGCTTGGACTCGCTAAAGCAGCATTCTCCTCCCAGCATGCATAACTTTAACCAGCTAATGGATGATTAATGGCTCTTATCCCACCCCCCATTTATCACCAGCAATGAGAGTCACAGGTTAGAAGCACACTTCAGAAAAAAAAAATTGCAATCCATACTTAGTGTTCGTTCATTGATTCTCTTGAGCTTTCTTTATACACTCTGATCATCAGAATACACGATTTGCATCTTAGATGCGCCTGCAGGTGCTTCCTGTTTTCTTAGAATGCCAAGAAAGCCGACTCCCACTGATACGATATCTAGTGCTTTAACAGTGACTCACAACCGCTGGTCACGCCAGCCCCAGCAGCCCAGTGCCCTCTCCTGGCCTAGGTGGGCAACTGCACTCATGTTCACACACCCACACACAGACATAGAGAGATACCCATAATTTTAAAATAAAAGTAATAATTAAAACGGAACTGGAAGGTTTCCAGAAGGAGACGTTTGATTCAATATGTAGCAGGAAGGGAGACTTGGGAACCAAGTGTGTACTTTGGAGGCTTCTGAAAGATCACGTAAGATACAAGCTGCCATACGTCACATCTGTGGCAGCTTTGGGTGTGGCATGATCGTAAGTGTGCACAAAGACTTAGTCATGAGGTGTCAAGACTGTAATCATGTAAAAAACAAAAAAGGCTGTCACTTAATATCTGAAATCAAAAGCCATGCCCAAGAGACTCTGTTTAATTCAACTTCTCAAAGCCTTTTGTATGGCCTGTCCTCATGCAGTTAAGCTTATGGTCATGGATGCATATATAGGTATTAAAAGGCTAATGTAAAATAATCCAAGCCACATTAACATCAAAAAGTATAATCATAGCTGTGAGCAGTTCATTATACATAAACCATAATTCTCACTACAGCAAATTGGTGTCTGATTGAGCAACCCTCAAAGTTACCACTGACTGGTGGGTTGTAAGCAGTGTGTTCAATGAAGCACTTTATCATTGATGGCTTAGACCAAGATGCACTGTCACTGATGGACCATACAAGTTTAAAACTGGCCTTGTGAGAAAATCCATCTTCATCTAGAAATGTACGGTCTTCACTCTTAAATTTGGTAGATGGTTCAGAATGGTTTGTGTGTCCATATGAAAAGGGACAACCAATACCTCTTGTGATGGACCAACCTATGCCTCTTGTGATGGACCAACCAGTGCCTGTTGTAATAGACTAACCTATGCCTGTTGTGTCAACCAATGCCTGTTGTGTCAACTATGCCTGTTGTGATGGATCAACCTATGCCTGTTGTGTCAACCAGTGCCGGTTATGATGGACCAACCAGTGCCTGTTGTGATGGACCCAAACAAGTGGGAAGTAAGATGTATGGCTGTGAACTTTTAGAACTCTATGGACAAGTAGAAATTTTTCAAAACCTTGCAAAGAGATTATCAGTCATTTAGAAAGGGTCGAGAAATGAAATGCCTATGGACTCCTCCACAGCAAGTGGAAGCTATAAAGAAACAACCAAAAACTTCTGAAGGGAAATTATTGTCGGAGAAGAATTCTATACCCAGCCACCGATCACCTGTCTGTAATTTCCTGACACCCATCACCTATGGGTAAGGGCCAAATGGCATCTTCACGTGTGCAGTATCAATCGTATTTTCCTTGAATTGCCTTTGAGTAATGTGCTAGAAGAAATAGTCCACCAGAATAAGAGAATAAACCATAAAAAATGAAACAAAGGTGAGGAATCCCATTGTTGGAGACAGATAAAGAAAATCAAGGAAGGTCCCAGAACACAGCTGCTTGGCTGCACCCGCAGAGCAGCGAGTACAGCTGTGGTTCCCTGATGTGGCTCACAGATGAGGTGCCCCAGCTGCACCCGCAGAGCAGGGAGTCCAGATGTGGCTCACAGGTGTGGCTCACACAGGTGCCTCAGCTGCTCACCTTTGCTGTCCACAGTTGGGAATTCCTGGTGAACTAACCGTCTGTGTCACCTCTGTGCCCTGGTTCCCAAGGCCTTGCTAGCTCAGTTGTTCATCTCGGAGTGTCTAACTTGCCTTTTCCTCCAGTAGTGTAGCAACCGCTTTGAAGGATATTACTCTACTCAGTTTGGGAATGCTTCCCTTTGCAAGTGAAAAGTAAAACTGATGATTAAACAAAATGATAAGGGGACAGAGCAAAGCGTCAGTGGGCAAGGGGCTTGCTCCACATACTTGAGGACTGAGCCAAAACCGATAGGTCTCATGTAGTTTGTTTACCTATAATCCTAGTGCCAGGCAAGTACAGAGACACGGGCAGGCTGGCTAGCTAGACTAGTCATATAATGGGCCCTGGGTTCGTCTGACTCTGCCTCAATGAATAGGGTAGAGAGTGATTGAGGAAGACTCTGATGCATCCACACATGTACATACATGCACACATGGATGAATACCACGCACACATGAAAACAAACTGAATGATACAGCGATTACCTCTGTGGGTGAGGGTTACACACCCCTAGCAACTTTAGGGCATTGGTTCCAGGATCCCCTTTGGACCTTGAAATCAACAGATGCTCAAATCCCTTGTATACATGGTACAGAATTTGCAGATAACTCACCCCTCTCCTTCATAGCTTTGAAATCACCTCTGGATTTATTACAATGACCAGCACAATGGAAAAGCAATTAAATAGCTACAATGCCTGGGGACATGGCTTGGAGGTTAAGAGCACTAGGTATTCTTGTAAAGGAACTGGGTTTGAGTCCCAGTGTACCTGTGGTGGTTTGCCTGCAACTCCAAAGCCAGGAGATCCAGCGCTCTCATCTGGCCTCCGTGGGCACTGCATATATATGCTACAAAGATACATGCGGGCGAAACACATAAAATAATGGACAAAGATTCTTCAAAGAACAAAGTAAAACGTCCACAAATTTTCAGTACACACACAAGTTTTTTTTCAAATACTTTCCACCTGCCTTTGGTTGACTCCACGGGGGCAAACCCCATAGACTGTCCTAATATTTCTTAATATCAAATGAACTCAAAATGATTCTGTGCCCATCGTCTGCTGGGATGGTCCATGTCCCAGTGTAGAGAATTCACATCGTCTGGCATAAGCAAACCCAAAGCCATGCTTGCCGCATGCCTGCTGGGAGCCGCAACATTTTTAATACCAAAAGGATAACGCAGAGAAAATCCCACACGTGAAGATGGACAGTCGTCCTGCTATCTCCCTCAGCAGCAGATGAGATTGCTTATTAAAATAGAAGATTGATGTGTGCGTGTTCTGAGGCCTAAGCCTGAGACATCCTTCTGAACTTTGTTAATAATCTCCCACAGTTATTAATGCTCGACCTAGTCTCCACTCACACCGTGCTCTCTCCTCTCCTCCCTCTGCTTCTTCCTTTCCTTTTTTCTCCCTCTTCCTCCTCCTCCTTTCCCTTCCTCCTTTATTCTTTCTCCACCTTCTCTTATGTTCTTTCTCTATTTTCTCACTTTAACCTAAAAAAAGTCAGTAATTGAGTGTCTTATATGCATTAAGCCATGTCATTTACTTTTATAAGTCTATTAGATAAATATTAGTTTTTGCTCATTTCACACAGGGAAGTTAGAGTCAGTTGGCATGTGTGTCTTTAATCTATATCTAATTCATAGACAATAGAGAAGTCTATGTCTCTGAGTAGACTTATATACATCACAGCTTCTATAGCTGTACCCTACAGTCACTATAACATGAAGTACTTCCTCTTATCCAACTCTGGGGTCTGTTTACTTATTTTTAGAGTTTTCATGCCGAAAAACAAATTAGTACAAATACAATTTATCTTAGACGGCAGGAGGATGCAGAGAGAAACTGGTCAGATATTCACTGACCATACAGGTATGAACGTGTTCACACGGGGCTGGCAGATACGGCGCAGTGGATACCGGCTAAGTTCAACTCTTAGCACCCAAGTTGGGGGGCTCACACTGCTTGAAACGCTGGTTCCAGTGTGACTATCCAATGCCTTCTTCTGGCCTCCATGGGCACTGCCCTTGTGTGCACACAGACTCACATGCATACACATAGTTAAACAATAATAAAATCTAAAAACATATAATCATGTCAAAATATAAAAAAAATCCTCCTCATTGCTCAGTATCAGCATGTGTGGTGGTACGGGATTTGCTAACACTTCCTGTCTCTACCCAGGGGGTATTCCTTCTCCCTCAGCAACCATCTCTAGCTTTCGTGGTCCAAATCTTCAACCTCCAGATTCTGAGTTGTTTATGGTTTTGGTGTTCCTCATGTGTAGCCATGTGATGGGAGGCATGAGGGGTGTCCCTGAAGATTACCTGGATCCCACATAACTCTTATCCCTACATGGGTGTTCAATTGGCCCCTTAGTCGGGGTCCAGCACCTTGGCTAACCTTATTCTTTGTTGATCCACTGCATGAGGAGGTCAGGAAGTGGCCAGATCTTGACTCCCATTTTCTTCTTTCCTTTTTTTAAGTGTGTGTGTGTGTGTGTGTGTGTGTGTGTGTGTGTGTGTGTGTGTGTGTGTATACATGTAGTGTATGCATTTATATGTTACAGGGGCACCTGAAGAGACCAGTAGAGGGTGTCAGGTGACCTAGAATTATGACCTGATGTGGGAGCCACACTGGTAAGTGGCCATTGATTTCCATATCAAGAAATGAGAGGAGGGGTTCCAGTCACACTTCTGCAGCTATAATAGGGTCTTTCCTCAATGGTCTGGGGAAAGGGATTGAACTCAGGAGCTCTAGAAGATTAGGAAGCACTCATAGCAATTAAGCCATTTCTCCAGCCACCCACCGCCACCTTGCTTTGACACAAGGTTACTCTCTTTGTTTTTGCCTCCCCACCTTGCTGGCCCACAAGCTTCTGGGAGATTTTCCTGTGACTGCTTCCTATCCCACCCTGTTGAGTGCTGGGATTAAAGATTCACACAGCTACACTCAACATTTTATCTGGGTCCCAGGGAACCAAACTCAGCCCATTAGGATTGCCTGGCAAGCATGCTCTTACCCACAGAGCCACCTCCCAGACTCTGGCTTCTAACTTCACGAAATCATCCACAGAGCACCCTGTGGCAGCAGCATTTGGGCACTTGAGCCCCGAGACATGGAGGTAGGAAGCCAAATTTTAACTTGTGACTTTTTAAGGCTAATAATTTGGGAAGACACCATTTCTCTTACATCCCAGGATTCAAAAGAGTAAAAGTGTATCTGTCACTGATTTAAATAATAACCCTGAAGGGCATGTCCTGAGCTCCCATGGAAGCTGCCAGTAAACAACAGCAGTACCAGATCTTCACATGACTGTCCACCATGGCTTATCCTACATGGCTTCCCCGGCATGCTGTCCTTACTCCTGATCAGGAGCCAGAGGAAGGAAGATGGAGGGGAGAGATTTCAGTATGCACTCCTGAGATTGTATCAGGACCCTTCTTCAATGGCATCTGACCTCTCCTCTATCCAGCCAACTGTTTATACTGATAGTGATTTAAGAGACACCTACAGGGGCTGGAGAGGAGCACTGGTCAGGAGCACTTACAGCCCCTCCAGAGCACCGAGTCTCTGTTCCTACACCCCTGACAGCACTGTACCTGCGCTTTCAGCCTCCATGAGCACTACACATACATGGTGCACATAGAAACACGTAAAAACACAGATAATCTTAAAAAGAAAAGGAATACCCACACGGTAGGGTGGGACTCGCGGGATCCAGAGGGCTCACCTCACTTCCGTGTACACCTCCTCTGATATGTGAGCTACAGTGGTCATTTGTCTCTTTGGGAGTCAATGCCAACATAGAGTCTGCATTTATGGAGCCCTAAAAAGTCTGGTTACTTTCCCATCCATTACATAGCCACAGTCATAGGAGGGATTTCAGTTACACTTCTGTGGTTACACTGGGATCTCTCCTCAATGGCCTGCAGAAAGGGATTGTGCAAGGGAACCAGCAACACCGATGGCCTAGTGCTGCCCACACCAGCAAATAAAGCTAACAGATTTGAAAGATAAGAAAGATCTATGAGCCACAATGTGGCTGACTTTTTCCCTTCCTGGGGAACGGTCTTGTAACTGTTTCTCTTTTACCTCTCAAGTCTTCCACACAGAGAGAAGGGGATTCTGGGAAATGTAGTCCCACTTAGCTCAATCCATTCATTATGAACTTAGCACAATGTCCCAGTAGACAGAAATACATGAGTGGCCTGAGATGGGGAGGGGGAAGGAGGGGGAGAGAGAGAGGGAGGACTCACTGATTCAGTTATGCAGGCTGGGATCCTGTTTCTGTCTCAGTAGTGCTGGGGTCACACACACACACACACACACACACACACACACACACACACACACACAGACAGAGTTCCTATCACTCCTGAACTGTCTCAACTGCAACTAAGCTATGCAGGTGAACCCACACCCCCGCCCCTCAGTGTGAGTTATGGGTAAGAAAATCTGTACCATTTGGAGACTTGATGGGAAAATAGCCCACCCCATCTCCCTCAGACAGTTTGTTTGGCTCTGCTCATTAAGTGAGTATAATTACACCTTCAGTTGGTTTTTGTGTGCGCTGTCTTTAATTGGCAGTGCGAATGCCTCTTCTCTGGGTTGATTTATCACCTCAATTTCCATTAGCACTCTCCGAGCATCTCTTTTGATCTCTTAATTTGGAGAATCTGGGCATCCATCTTATATATTTTATCAAGTCTTCATATATTTGGGGCAGCAAATATTTCTGATTGTATTTATCAGCTATATTTCCCCCTTATCTGTTGCTTTCCTTCTGATGTTTATTTTATTGCTTTTTATTGTGCAGAGTCCTTGGTTTTATGGATTTCTTCGCATCCATCTTGTTTCTCGTGATAGCCTCCATTTTTAATATTCATAAATTTATTTCCTCCCAAGAACTGAGATAAATATTCTGTTCTATTTTCTTGTAGATAATTTTTTATGGATTCGATTTTTATATTTATCTTTGACCCGCTGTAGTCTGTAGAGAGCAATATTAAAGAGTCAGCCTCGGGTGTCAAGGAGATATGAGTTCACGGTGGGGAGATGGCTCCGTGTGCAAAGTGCTTGGAGCTCAAGCATGAGGGCTCACATTTGGTCTCTCAGAACCTCTGTAAAAAAGAGGGGATCTGTAGTCCCAGTGTGGGGGAGGTGAAGACAGGAGGATTCCCAGGACTTGCTGGCTTAGCTAAATTACTGATAATCCTTATCATCATATTCCATGGGACACACTGGAGAGGGGGGGGAGGAAAGAAGAAGAAGGGAGGAGGAGGAGGAAGAGGAGGAGAGGGAGGAGGAGGAGAAGGAGGAAGCGAGGAAGGAGGAGACGGAGGAAGAGAGGGAGGCGGAGGGAGAGGAAGAGAGGAAGGAGGAGGAGGAAGAGGAAGAGGGAGGAGGAGGAGAGGAGGAGGAAGAGGAAGGAGGAAGAGGAGGAGGAGGAAGAGGAGGAGGAGGAAGAGGAGGAAGAGGAGGAGGAAGAGGGAAGAGGAGGGAGAGGAAGAGGAAGAGGAGGGAGAGGAAGAGGAAAAGAGGAGGGGAGAGGAGGAGGAGGGGAAGAGAAGGAGGAGGAGGAGGGAAGAGGAGGAGAGGAAGAGGAGGAAGAGAAGGATGAGGGAGGAAGAGGAGGAGGAGGAGGAGGGGGAGGAAGAGAAGGAGGAGGAGGAAGAGAAGGAGGGGGAGAAGAAGGAGAAGGAGGAGAAGAGGAAGAGGAAGAGGAAGAGGGGGAAGAGGAGGAGGAGGAAGAGGAGGAGGAGGAAGAGGAGGAGGAAGAGGAAGAGGAGGAGGAGGAAGAGGAGGAAGAGGAGAAAGAGGAAGAGGAGGAGGAGGAAGAGGAAGAGGCGGAGGAGGAAGAGGAAGAGGAAGAGGAGGGGAGAGGAGGAGGAGGAGGAAGATGAGGAGGAGGGGAGAGGAAGAGGAGGGGAGAGGAGGGGAGGGAGGAGGAGGAGGAGGAGGAGGAGGAGGAGGAGGAGGAGGAGGGGAGGAGGAGGAGGAGGAGGAGGAGGAAGAGGAGGAAGAGGAGGAAGAGGAGGAGGAGGAAAAGGAGGAGGAAGAGGAAGAGGAGGAGGAAGAGGAGGAGGAGGAGGAGGAAGAGGAAGAGAAGACGGAAGGGAGGGGAGGAGGAGGAAGAAAAGGAAGAGGAGGAGGAAGAGGAGAGAAGAAGAAAAAGAGGAGGAGGAGAGAGAAGAAAAGGGGGAGGAGGAGGAGGAAGAGGAGAAAGAGGAGGAGGAAAGGAGAAAGGGGGAAGAGGAAGGAAGCAAAGGAAGAAGGAAGGAAGGAAGGAAGGAAAGAAGGAAAAGGAAGGAAGGAAGGAAGGAAGGGCTCCTATGTGGAAGACTGTCCAGCACAGCAGAGACAGGACTTTGGGACGTGAATGGATCACCAAGGTAGCAATCTCCATGGGTGGATTTATAATGCACTGGCATGGTTGCCAGGTTTTGTGAATGCCAGACAGCAGGACCTCATTTAAGGAACTAGGTCACTAGGAAGTATGCCCTTGAAGGATGTCCTTTGTCCTGCAGTAAAGGAGAACCCACAACGCAATGGCTCTGTCTCATGCTCCCTTGCCACATGATGAAATAGGTCACCTTATATGCACAGAAGCAACAAGGCCAAGTGCACAAGGATTGAAGTCTCTGAACACAGGAGCCAGAGAGCTGAGTCTGTGCCTCAGCGGGTTCAGTGCTTGTCTGGTACACATGGAACACTGTGTTCTCTTCTTGGTACCACATAAACCGGGCATGGTGGCACATATAGTTCTAGCTTTGGGGAGGTGGAGGCAGAAGGATCAGAAGTTTAAGTCATGGAGATATCGTTTAATAGTTAAGAGCCCATGGCCATAGTGTTCTTGCAAGGACCCAAGTTCTGTGTCTAGCATCCACATCAGGTAGGGGCTTCACAATCATTTGTAACCCAAGCTCCAAGAGACCCAACTCCATTTCCTGCACCCAGTCACTGTGCTCACCAGCATGTACCTCCCTGCCCAACACACATATACATACTTAAAAATAAAATAATCTCCTTAAAAAAGAAGTTCAAAGTTTTCCTCAGTTACATAATAAGCTTGAAGCCAGACTGGGCTATGTGAGACCCTGATCCAAAAGAATAGAAAAATAAAAACAAAAAACCCCAAGCAAAACAAAATAAATAAACATCAAAGGCTCCAGATAGCTCCAGATGTTTCCTTACCTGAGTTTGTTAGGTTTTTCTTCACAGGGACCTAAAACTGACCACAACATGGGTGAGAGCCACTAGCTGAAGTCCACTATTACAGGTAGTAAGGAGATATGATTTCTATGCTAGGGGTGGCTCACAGGACGGTGGTGCACTTGCCCAGCGTCTGCAAGGCCCTGGCCACCATTACAAACCAGCCCTCCTTTTACAACAGCCATAGAGTCAGCATCAATGGGGCTGAAGAAAGGTGAGGACACGTGGATGTTTTCTTAACCCATGCCATTTGCTGTGCCTAGACATGACACAGCTCTCCCCCCACCCATCTTCTGTCTAATATGAACTATGTACATTGTTATTTGAATAAACCTCTTATGGTCTATGTTGCTACTCAAGCGTTTAGAACCATTAATGTGCTCTTTGTTTTCATCCTGTGTCCACTGTGCCCCTGGTATAATAACACATTAATTTTTGAAACTACATCTTAAACTCCAGAGAATTCGTTTATTACCTCTAATAATATTTTAGTTAGTTTCTTTTGATTATTTTAGGTAACCCAGTAAATAGGAATATTTGTATTACTTACCTCCATATATTTAGTCCTTTCATAGCCTTTCTTTCCCTAGCAGTGGTCAGGCCCTGTGCTGCTGTTGCAGTTAAGTGCAGATCGTGAAGAAGGCGTTCGGACTAATTTCTGTTTGCATGCTGCCTTTAAGTAAAAGGCTTTAACGTTACTTCAAGTCATAGTGTGACTTGCATTGGAGACTCGATCAATGTAAACTGAAATGTGATGACTAATCTACTTAGAACGATCCATTTAAGAATTAGAGAAATGGCTCAGGGGTTAAGACCACTTTCTGCCCTTGCACGGGACCAGAATTTAATTCCCAGAACCTGTAAAGCATCTGCAACCCCAGATCTAAGGAATCTGATGGCCTCTTCTGGTCTCCATGAGCAACCGAATGTACACGGTACACATATACCCACTCAGGCACACACAAACACACACACACACACACACACACACACACACACACCACAAAATACACCTTAAGCCCAATGTGATGGTGCAAGGCTTTAATTCCAGCAATCCAGAAGCAGAGGCAGGAGGATCTCTGAGATCAAGGCCAGCCTGGTCTACAGAGTGAGTTCAAGGACACCCGGGGCTACACAGAGAAACCCTGTCTCAAAGCAAAATGAAACAACAACAAAAAATTTAAAAAATAAAATAGGTAAAAGTTAAAAACAAATAAAACAATTTACCTATCTAAATATAAGCAATTGTATACAAAGTGTAGTTTTGAACACAAAAAGGCATCTTCTTACTACTTGATATTAACATGATATCACTCTTTTCTAGTGATGTGATCGTTTATATTGAGAATTTAGTTGTCGTAGGTCAGTCTTAGACTCTGTGATTAAGCCTTAAATGCCTTGATTTGAGTTTAGTGGGTGAGCTGAGTAAGATGATTCGTTTATGTCCTAAGTTTTACTTGGGTTTTGTAAAAAGTGTTTTATCTCTGTGTGAGTATGCACATGTTTATGTGGCTGAGGTTGCATGCGTGACGTACATGTGCACTTGGTGACCAGCAGAGGGCAGTAGATGCCTTGGAGCTGTTTGAATCTGAACTCCAGCCTGGTGATTGAGCAGTAGGTTCTCTCAACCTCTGAGCTATCGCTCCAGCCCCTTAGTTGGGATTTTTGCATCCATTTTCCCAACATGAACGGTTCCACTTCCCTTCACAGTTGGTATCTGTCAGATCTGAGAATCAGCTTGTATTTGTCTTGCATGTTGCTAGCATTCAATCTTTGCTCACCTATCCTTAAAAAGCTACATGAGACTCACTATCCTTGCTTCTTTAAACTTCTCTTTATTCTCATTTTATGTGTATGTGTGTTTGCCTGCATGTATGTCTATTCCTCATGTGTGTGCAGTACCCATGGAGGCCAGCAGAGGGCATTAGATTCCTAGGACTGGAGTGGCAGACAGTAGCAGGCTACCATATGAGTGCTGGGAAGTGAACTGTGGATCTCTGGGAGAGCATCCAGTGGTCTTTTAGTTGGAAAAAAAAATCATTAAAGGAAAGCACCTAGAATAGTTTCGACAGAAGCACGTAGTGTTTCCCATGTAACGACATGAGAAACTAGCTGTGTAGTTGTATTCATTCTCCGAACATCAGTTCTTGGAGTTTTAAAGTCATGCCTGAGGGAATTTGTATTTCTAGTTAAAGATCAATGTTGTTACAGTTTGTCTTAGAGTTTTACTGCTATGAGCAGACACCATGACCAAGGCAACTCTTATAAGGACAACATTTAATTGGGGGCTGGCTTTCAGGTTCAGAGGTTCAGGCCATTATCATCAAAGCAGGAAGCCTGGCAGTGTCCAGGCAGACATGGGACTGAAAGAGATAAGTGTTCTGCATCTTGTTCCTCAGGCAAACAGGAGAAGACTGGCTTCCAGCCAGCTAGGGAGAGGGTCTGAAAGCCCACCCCACAGTAACACACTTCTGCCAACAAGACCACACCTACTCCAACAAGACCACACTTCCTAATAGTGCTACTCCCTGGTCCAGGCATATTCAGACCACCTCACAGTCTATAGCACCAAAAGAGTCTCTCTTTTTATTTGTTCGCTTTTGATTGGGGTTTGAGTATGTTCTTTATCTCTCTCTCCCAGCTAAATATAATGCTGTGTCAGTCAACAAAATAACCTAGGAAGGCTTCTTTATTTTAAAAAAAAGATAATTATTTTTGTCTCACCATTCTGGTCTGAGGTCAAGGAGCAGCAACTGGTGGTGGGTTTCTTGCTGGAAGAATCCTGGAGTTGCACAGGACATCGTGTGCCAAGGAGAGAGCTGTGGGTGCAGGTGTTTGCACTCTGTCTACTCATAAATCCACTAGGATTATTGAGGCTCCATTCCCCTCCCCAAAGTTTGTATCTCCTCACACTGTAGATGAAGACTCCACCCTCAGACCTCACAGTGTGGACGATCATGTGACCATGATCATGAAGAGTGGGCAGCAGTGGCTAAGGAGGACTAGGAAAAGAAAATATTAAGTGATAAGCACATTCGCGCGCGTGTGTGTGTGTGTGTGTGTGTGTGTGTGTGTGTGTGTTTTCTTAACTGACTCAAATAAGTACACGGTACTTTTCAGAAAATCTCAGGTGCAGAAGGGAGCAGGGCAAACAGGGAAAGAAGGAAAGCATCACGAGGGGCGACGATGTAAAGCCACTGGATCCCTTACATCTGCCAGCGATCGGCTGTGAACCTGGCTGTTGACTTTCTAAGGGTCAATACCAAAGAAATACTCAGCCTGCACTGGAGTTGCAGACCCCGTAAGATAAAAGGCTCCAGCTGCTGCCTGCAACACAGCAAGAATCGGCTCCAGATAGAGGCTCCTGTGGAGCCTCAGAAACGGTCTGTGCGCCAAACAAAAGCCTTGACCTCTCACGGGAAGAGAGAACGCTTTTCTTGCCCGGTGAAATGAGTCCTCTGAATGGGGGGTTGGAGTCAGACGGAAAGAGAAGGCTTATTCTTCTTCCATTGATGAGAGGCCTCACAGGCCAACTTCTGGCCAGGCCGCCTTATGGACAGATATCTATCTTGTCAAAGAAGGAGTTGATACATTCCCAGGGGAAACCAAAACACCCCCCACTCCCCCAACAAACACAACAAAAACTAGCAAGAGGCTTAGCGGAGAGAGCAGCAAGCAAAGGCAACCAGGCAAGGACAGTACTCTGCCTCCTTAGGCAGACGCAGAGACCAAGACTCCCAGAACACAGGCCCAGGCAACTCAGTGTCAAACAGGAAAGAGGACCAGTAGGAAGTTATAACAATGTGGACATCTTCTTGGGGTATCCATTACAAGGTTATTTGAAGGACTGGGAGTTGATGGAGTAGAGGAAGATGTTTGGGGGCAAGCACAGCATATGGTTTAGCTTGCGGTCCCCATTTGGGTCTAGGTTATACAAGCACATACCTTTTTATAATAATGCGCTTGACAACCTGGCTTCTTCACCTCCAGCTATTAGGTATACACCTTCAAAACAATGCAACTAGCACACGAGAACCCCTTTGATAACAATAGTATGTAATCAATTATAAATAATAGTACAAGCTTCTCCAGCCCAGGGAACAGTGCAGTTTAGACAGTTTCTATTCAAATGAGTTCCCAATGGACCTGGGTATGAATAAGAGAAGGGCCAATCCAGATTGAGCTGGTTTGGATGCATGTGCCATGCATCAAAACCGTGTCTTCTAGTAACCTTTAAGGGGGATTCCCCTGTTTACCACCTTATGCCCATGCCTGAGTGTGCATATGATTAAATCAAATGCATTGTGGGAAGGGACGTGCAAAGTAGAGAAACGATTGTGTGATGACCTGATGTATCAATCAAAATAGAGAGGCACCCAACTACCTGTTAGCCATCAGGCAGTTCCACCAGCCTGCTACTGGGGACCTAGCAGCAGCTTAGGTCATCACCTGCCACCACCAGATTGCAGAGGCACATTCCCTATCTCGTTCCCTAACTGTCTCTCTCCATTCTGTATCCCTCATTCTCTGTCTTGTGTTCTCCCCCCCCCCCGTCTCTCTCTCCCTCCCTCAGTCTGCCTAGGGCCTTTCCCTTTTGGAGACCGTCTGGACCCTTGAATACCCTGCGTCACTCGGCTGCTATCGGTTTTGACAATGTCGCTCTATTACCAGTGCTATGGCTTTGCACTGAGGGAAGTGTGTTTATTTGCTTCTTTTCCGAATCTCCGTGAACTCTGATTTTTAATTCCTTGGGCAAGAGGCCAAGAGCCCGGAAATCCTGTGACATGTTCTGGGCTGGGTGACATTGCAGCCACAGTGCATCTGGATAGCGTGATCATCGGCGTCTTTTTGCAGGGCTTGTATTTCAGCGTGCTGCCGGAACCTGACCGTATCCTCCTGGCTGCACTGTGAGGTCACTAATGAACAGCTCCATTACTAGTCAGCAGCAAGGAAGGGCAGGAGGAAGTGGAAGTGTCAAGTGTCCCGAGGCCACCATCACTAGGTAATGATAGGAGGGAGCTTCACTCTGCGACAGTTCCCAGATGTGTTCCTCCCTGCACCTCAGATGCCTCCCCAGAGGGCTAAGTGAGATAACCAGCTCATTACTAAGCTTCTTGTGGGTTCACTACCTCCTGTGGTGTTTGAATATGCTTGACCCAGGCAGTGGCACTGTTAGGGGGTGTGGCCTTGTTGAGGAAGTGTGCCACTGTCAAAGTGGGCAGTGAGACCCTTCTAACCACGTGGGAGCCAGTCTGTTCTTTCAGAACAAGAAATAGAGCTCTCAGCTCCTCCAGCGCCATGCCTGCCTGGACACTGCCATGATTCCTGCCATGATGATAATGAACTGAACCTCTGAACCTGTAAGCCAGCCTCAATTAAATTATAAAAGTTGCTGTGGTCATGGTGTCTCTTCAGAGAAACCCTAACTAGGACACAGACACAGACACACACACACACACACACACACACACACACACACACAAACTCACAACACACACACACACACACACCACACACACACACACACACACACACACACACACACACACACACACACACACACACACACACACACACACACACACACACACACACACACACACAGACACACACACACACACACACACACACACACACACACACACCACACACACACACACACACACACACCACACACCACACACACCCCACACACACACACTCACCACACACTTTTCTCCCCATTTCTCCTCTCCTCGCTACCCGACAACTTACCAATACTCACATCCTGTCTAGGGCTGGGCACCATGGCGGTTTTAAAATGCTCATCTCTGGTCAGTGCCCTCTCAGTCAAGTGTGAATGGTGACCTGGCGTGGGCAACCATGAGGGGCGGAGTCTCAGGAGATGAATGGGGTGGAGAGGATCAGGAGAGCACAAAGGTCAGGTCCGGCTAAGGGCTACACTCCATGCGGTACAAACTGCAAGGCAAAGTTGGAGTCCGTAAGGGCAGCGGGGTAGCCCCTTGTCTTCCCTGCCAACTGGTTAGGTGCTGAGATCTGAGGAAGTGGGTAAGGAAGACAGCCTCCTCCAGCCAAGTCCTGTCCTCCTACTCAGCCTCCAGGTCAACTCAGGCCTGGGAGCAATTTTCCTGAGAATGGGGCAGTCAGTTGCTCCCCACCCCTGTAGCATCAGACTGGTGAGTAGGGAGAAGCAACTCCTCTGCAGGTCTTCTGGAGAACGGCAGTCTCAGAACTGCTGCTTTCCTGCACCACGTTGCTTGACTGTTTTGTTCAGGGGAGAAGGAGCTAGCAGGACTTGAACCCTGTACCTGAGTAGCTTACATTCCAAGATGATGGGAGGACAGGAAAACAGCGAGAAAACCAGAAAGGCACACCATACTCAGACAAGGCAAAGACAGCATCAACGAAAGAGGCAGGGAGAGGAGATCCGGTTGGGGAATTCAGAGCTGAGGAGACTTTACAGGATATCCGGTTCCAGCGGACACCTCACCATGTTGAAATGTCCCCTAGACTGCTGAGTGGCACTCCGGCTGCTTTCCTGTTTGGTGTCACCAGGAGTGGGCGTGGTCTTAGCTTCCCTCACATCCGCCAGGCTGGAAATTAGCCATTTTATTAGAATACTGTTGTCTGTTTGGTCTGCTTGATCTTTCTTTTTTCTGGAGTTTGGTCTTATCTTCCCATGATTTTGTGCAGCCAGCTACTCCTTAGCTGTCTCCTCTCTGTCCCTAAACACACGCCCGCTGTGCCCTTCACCCCCATCACCAGGATCAAGAATCTTCTCCTAGGATATGGACAGGAAGGGCTGGAGTGACATTATCATCCAGAGCATCCTATAGAAGGAAGAATAGAAACACTTTGGGTTTTTGTAAATATTTTATAACTACTTATTACCTTATATTTATTGTCCATAGTGATGAGGTTTGTGTTTTTATCATCACGATATTCTTTCTGTATCAGTGTGGTGATGAAGGCCTAGATTACCTGTGATCAATAATATCATGGTCTTTGGCCACATTCAATCCATTACCCTTCACTGTCCCCGTAGAATCTCCTCCCTGTGTCCTGTCTCTGCCACTGTCCTGTGTGGTCTGAAATGGCAGTTCTCCTGAGCAACATTCGTTTTCTGTCCTCATTTCCTTTTAATTTTCTGACTGGCCAGAAGCCATGCTAAGTCTTCCTTAATCAGTACTAGATCCAGCTCGAGGCCTGGGTCATGGAGCGGTACCAGTGGGGGAGTCAATTAAAAGAACAAGCATCCTTCATTAATTATCTCCTTTCGATACGGGCATAGGACCCTCCTATTCCAAGCCTGGGGGTCCAGCCTGGAGACTGTATGCTTTTGAGAAAAGCAGCCCTCCTGGAGGTCGGAGTTCAGAAAGGATCCCAGAGGGCTGGAGGCCTGGATTCAATCTCCAAGCTCTTCTTTCATATTTTATCTCTCAAGATTTCAAGCAGCCAGCCTGTGGCTGACCAGCTCCAGAGCCGGCTGATAAGTCAGGCTTCCTCTGGTGTTTCCTCTTGACTGCGTTACTCATTTCACGGGGCCCAGCCGCTGCCTCTGATGGCTTCCTTACAGTGTTCCACTGCTCCGACTCCCCATAGCACACGTCTTCCTTCCCAAAGTCCCCACACTGGCTCTGAGCTCACAAACTGTGTCAGTGTCCAGCAGTGAAGCTGGCAATAGAAGAAGACAGCAGGATTCAAGGACTTAGTTGATGTTGGAAGGAGGAAGAATGTCTCCTGACTCTGACTCTCCTGTAGTTGTGCCAGGCCAGAGTAGAGAGGGAAGGAATCTCGAATTTTCCTCATGCCTAACATCATCATAGGAATTTTATACACGTGAGGCCATTTCATCCTCTCTCTTCTTTTGCTTCAATTTTTTCCCCCCAAGGAGGAAACTGAATTTGACAGGAGTGCCCAGGGCCACACAGCCAGTAAGTGCTGGCACGAGATCAAAGACAATCGGAGTCCAAAGCCTGTGCTCTTTCTATATTACCAGTGGAGTGGAGGATGAGAGAATCCCAATGAGAATGTCTATGGGGTTGATTCTCCCACTGATGGATGTAAGGGTCCAGGACACCTCGGAGGAGGAGGGGGAGATGTTCTCAGGAGCATGCCTGGAAAGCCAGTCCAAAGATGCTCGCTCTCTTTCTCTGTCTCTCTGTCTCTCTGTCTCTCTGTCTCTCTGTCTCTCTGTCTCTCTCTCTCTGTCTGTCTCTCTCTCTCTTCTGTCTGTCTGTCTGTCTCTCTGTCTGTCTGTCTGTCTGTCTGTCTCTCTCTCTCTCTCTCTCTCTCTCTCTCTCTCTCTCTCTCTCCCCTAAGCTCTGATGCTTTAGTTGAGGGCGGGAATATGAGTCTTTATGCCACATTACTCCCATTTTATTGGCATCACTCCAGAGCTTCATGCAGGCCAGCTGCAGACAGTGTGTGTGTGTGTGTGTGTGTGTGTGTGTGTGTGTGTGTGTGTGTGTGCATCATGTCAGAATTTATCCCGCACTTGCCCTCATCGAGGACATTGGATTTAAGTCTCACTTTACCTGCACGAGTTTGCAGACTTTCCCTGTGTCAATGTGATATGTTCCCAGGTCCCCTTCACACTTCACCTCCACCCACCAGTGACTGCAGGGACATCTTCGTGTCCCATCTTTGTGGAGCTCCTAAAGGGACGGCTGGGTCTCCATCAGAACTTCATCCCCACTTGCTTCTCCTGATCAGTCTATCCCTGTCCTCCACTCCACCTCCACCCCCTGTTTCCCAAGTAATGTCCCCAGAATACCCCAGCCAACTCCCTCAGAATTTGCTCCCCAGGAGAGCTGTCTGGAAACAGAAGATGTATCAGGAGTCCCACTGCTCCGGGATCAGCCGTCCCATCCCCCAAAACTGGGCACTTCACTTACCCAGAAAGCTGAGCAACGACTTGCCCTGTAGATCACAGAACACCCAGGAGTGGAGAAAAGATGAAATGATACCAGGACCAAAGGCAAAGCATGGAAAAAAATCCCCTTCATCTCTGCCTTCTTGTTCAGAGAAGCGTTTCAAAATGTGATGTCTGGGGGCTGGTAAGAAGGTTTGGCAGGTAAGGGTGCTTGCTGCCAATCTTAACAATAGGATTTACTCCTTAGAACACACACGGTGGGAGGTCGCACCCGATCTCTGCAAGTGATCCTTTGACCTCCCATGGGTGACATGGCACATCCCCCCACGCCCTGACTGAGAATGAATAAATGAATGAGTGGATAGATGAATAAATGAATGAAATAGCTTTGCCTCTATTAAAGCCATTCCCCTTTTAGACATAGAGAAAGCCCTAGTCACAAGGACATTTCTCTAAGGGTCAGCTCTCCCATGAGTGTTCTGAGTATCAGGTAGCATGGTGTGGTGAGGGTAGAGAGCTACCAAAATAAACTGGAGGTCCTGTGAGCCCAGGGCCCCTGGTGGTGACCTGCAGCCCAGTGCAGATTCAGGGGCTGGAGTCAGCTCTCCCCTGGGGGTTGGGGGAAGGCATCTCTGACAGAAGGACAAAGGTAGCTTCCTTATTCCAGAGATGGAGAATTACAGATGTGTCCCACTGTGACTCCATTCCCATCACAGAGCCCTTCACACAGTCACCAGATTATTCTAACACAGAAGTTTCTAGCAGCCTGCAAAAAATTAGGGCTCCCTTGATCTTAGCACCAAGGGCTTGACCCATGTCCCAGCCATGGAAACCCTCAACTTCCAGGTCACATTTAGGGACCATAATACTTCTCCTTCATCTGGTCCTTCCTTGGCTAGCTGGACACTGGCCTCCTGACCTTCAGCCCTTGGGGTTTTTGTTTGTTTTTTTTGTTTTTGTTTTTTTTTTACAACTCTAGCATGGATATGTAAATTATGGAATTAGACACATCGTCCGCAAACCTACATAATGCAAACTGACCATATAAAATGACCAGGCTAGGAGCTAAGCATCTTGGAACTGCCTGGGTTGAAAAGCTTTGGCTCAGGGCTGTTGGTGTCCTGTGGCATCCAGAAACTTTTGACTTCACATATTGGGGTACAGAGGAGTCTCTTCCTCATCAGGATGGCACTGGTGTTGAAATGATTGTGGCATCTGCCAGATTGTGATTCCCTGAGGACAACTATGTCTTGCTCAGACTGGGCAACCCTGAAGACAGGCCGTATCCTCCCCCATGGTCTGAATATAGCTGAGGACAGGCTGTGTCCCCTTAGGCTGGGGCCTCTGAGGACAGGTGGGGGCTTCTAAAACTGGCGCACCTGAAGACAACCTGTGTCCCCTAAGGCTGGGGGTCCTTGAGAACGGACTGTGTACCTTCAGGCTGGGGGTCCCTGAGGACAGACTGTGTACCTTCAGGCTGGGGGTCCCTGAGGACAAGCTGTGTCCCCCAGGCCTCTCTTGTTCTTTAACCTTCTATTGAGAATAGAGCATAGCTTAGGAGCCCCAGATGGACTGAGGCAGAGTGGTGTGGGGAGAGCCAGAGAGTGGGTTTGTGGGTGCAAAGACCAAGACCAAGTGAAGGGTTTTGTTCCCTGGTCCACTGAGAGGTGGGGTGCCTTTTCTGACCCATCTTTCAGTGCATTCTTTTCTGGGGATGACTGAGTTGATAGACCCCTGTCTGCCAAGCTGCACACTCTGCCTCTGTACTTTAGCGCTGCTCTCAGAGTCCATAGCCCGTTACCTTCCCCTCATAAAGGTCCAGATGTAAGATTTTAAAATGAGAGGTGAAAACCAGAATCAGTTGATTTAAATTCAAACCTGCTCATCACGGCCCTGAAGCCCAGATCAACACCGTGCTCCATGCTCTGTAGTATTCTCTCTCCCATCATTCCCATAATCCTGCAGGTGATGAAGACCCAGGTTCAAGTAGGTGACATAATTTACTCACGGCCACAAAGCCAGCAAGCAGAACCCACAAAAACACCCCTCATCTGCCCTGCATTGTCAGGTAGAAGGGAGGTATGAAAGCCCGCCCCACATTCTCTACTGGGTGATTGACATCTCCTGTGCCCAACCACGACTAAGCACAAAACATAGGAACTAACAAAAGAGTCCCACAATGGGCGCCAATCACTCCTAAGCTATTCTGAGTCCGCACAATAGCAGCTGGAACGGAACTGACCTAAAACTCTAAACAATGTTGACAATGATATTAATTACTTGGTGGGGGACATGACTTGGGCTTGGCAGCTTACTGTCTTTAAACATTTGGAGACAGGCTGGAAAGTGTGTGTGGGGGGGTGCAGGGGTTCCAGGCAGGTAACATGCTTATTGTACAAACATGAGGATCCAAAAATTTTACATGCAGAACTCACAAGTATCTCTTACTTGTTGCTGCGATAAAACACCATGGCCAAATGCAACTTCTAGAAGAGTTTGTTTTTGGCTTTATAGTTCCACACAGGGAGCAGGTAACAGAGGGAGAAGCATGGATAACAGGATGATGGAACAGGACACTAGGAGATCATGTCTTCAACCACAGTAAAGATGCAAAGACTGAGCTCGATGTAAGAGAAGGCCCTGTGTCTCAAAGCCTACCCTGGAGGCATGCTTCCTCCAGAAGGCTACCCCTCTTAAAGCTTCCCAGACAGGGTTACCAACAAGGGGACCAGATGCTCAGATATCTGAGCCCGTGGGGAAATATTTCTCATTTAAATCACCACACTACACCGAAAAGCCAGGCCCTTGTAACACCAGCCGTGGCAGACAGAGATAGGCGGGTATCTAGGGCTTGCTGGCCAGCCAGTCTACTTTAACCAGTAAGCCCCATGACATTGAGAGACTCTGTCTCAAACAGAACAGTGGATAGATCCTGAGAGATTAAACCTGAAATTGACCTCTTGGTTTCGCCCGTTTATGCACACATGTGTTTCTCTCTCTCTCTCTCTCTCTCTCTCTCTCTCTCTCTCTCTCTCTCTCTCTCTCTCCTCCTCCCTCCCCTCCCTCCCCCTCTCTTCCTCCTCCCCCTCCTTCCTCCCTCCCCTCCCTCCCCTCCTTTCCTCCCTCCCTGCCTCCCTCACCAAGGTAACACAGATGGTGGCAAGGGAGTTTATTTTGATTTTGTAAATAGCTTGAGGCTTGACATCTAGTGAGTGGACACAGGATTTAAACCACTGACTGTCCAGTTCCCAGGCCTTGGATCCTTCTAGGACACACGGCCTTGCCCGTTGGGAGTAGGAATTCCCCAATAAGGTGAGAAAAGAAGCCTGACTAGTTTTTTTGTCTGATTGATTGATCATTTGGTCAACTTGCCACAAGCTAGAGTTAGGTGAATATAGTAACCTCAGTTGAGAAAACGCCTCCATCAGATTGACCTGTGTGAGGGACATTTCCATGATTGGTGATAGACATGGGACAGCCCGGCCCAGTGTGGTTGGTGCCACTGCTGGGAAGGTTGTCCTGGTGGTATAAGAAAGTAAGGTGAACAAGCCGCAGGAGCAAGGCAGTGAGCAGCACACTTCCGTCTTCTCCGCTGCAGTTTCTGCCTCGACTTCCTTATGGAATAAACCTCTTTCTCCCTGTTTCTTTTGGCTACGTTGTTTTACCACAGCAGTAGTAAGCAAACTAAGACGCTGACCCCATCCCCACCATATCTATCCCTGGGTTATTCCACTGGGCTAAGTCCCCTTGGAGAAGACACTTCAGACAGTACAGTGACTAACTGAAAAGCCGGGAAAGGATTTTGTGGAATCCCTTGTAACGAAGCATTTCCTAATGTTCTGTTTGCCTCATGTTTTCTCTCCATCGATCTTCCTGGAAGTCTAGATGCCCACAACTTCTTGAGGGGCAGTTGCTCCAGAGAGCAGACCCTAGGGATGAACACACGACCCGCTGTTCAAACACTCTGTCATCCCGTCCCCTCAAGGGCAAATAAAAAGCAAGACGTTGCTACTGGAATCAGGGCTGTTTCAGATTTCATTTTACTTGATAAAATGAGAAATGCTGGAGAGAGACTTTGGGGTCAGCATCCCCTGAAATTCCTGCACTGAGTCTTAGATCCTTAAACTAAACTTTAAAACATATCTATCTATCAATCAATCTATCTATCTATCTATCTATCTAAATATCTATCTATCTATCTATCTATCTATCTATCTATCTATCTATCTATCTAAATATCTATCTATCTAAATATCTATCTATCTAAATATCTATCTATCTTTCTATCCATCTAAATATCTATCTAAATATCTATCTAAATATCTATCTATCTATCTAAATATCTATCTATCTATCTATCTATCTATCTATCTATCTATCTATCTATCTATCTTCTATCTACCTATCTATCTATCTACCTATCTATCTATCTATCTATCTATCTATCCATCCATCCATCCATCCATCCATCCATCCATCCATCCATCCATCCATCCATTTATCTACTGGAGGACTTATGTGGATGGGTGGCCACATGCCGTTTCCCATGTTTGCAAGTCAGAGGACAATTTACAGGAGTCGGTCCTCTCCTTCTGCTCTGTGGGTCCCTGAGACTGAACTCAAGCAGCCAGTGACAGTAAGCCCTTCCCCTCTGAGCCATGCAGCATCCCTCCAACAACTCTTTACGCCTTTGTTCTCCGCTCCTGTTGCTGCTGTTTCTCGCTGAGCCTGGCCTGGAGCATCTAGGTATACATTTCGTTATCAATTGCTTCATCTCTCTCTCTCTATTTCTTCCCCTGCACCAGAGTCAGAAGACCCCAGTAGACAAATGGATATGTCTTGCCAAATCCTAGTATATTGGCCTGGCCCCTGGGCACTCATTTCTAATCCCACCTCCAGGCCTTCAAGCAAGATAGCAGCGATAAAAACGTGAAGGGAAACGATTCATTTCTACTGAGCTGAGTTTCCATTTTTCTAAGGTTTCCACACAATCATCTTTTATGAGCTATAGTAAAATCACATGTTTATACAGTTTCCCTCCCCAAGTCCCAAACATTTTAGCAACATTATCTAATGGAGCACCTGGGGTTTGCGAAACAGTTGCTTCAGCAGCCAGCGCTCGCTTATGCAAACACTTCTGAATTTTCCAGATGTATCCATTTCACCTTCACAGTAGCAAAAAGCTCACTGGGAAGGTGTCTCCTTCCCCCCTTGCCTGCCACTGCCAAAACCCACCCCCAGAATACGTACCTGCGAAAAGGAGCATCTCGTTTGAATTTGCAGGAACGGTGAAGTCATTTTTGGATTTGTTTCTGCCTCTCCTGATGAATGTCTTTACCTGAGTGTCTGCAGGAGGAGTGAGTGATGCCCAAGCTTAAATCACAAGGTTGTCATGATTCTCCCTCCTACCCAGGCCTGGGCCTGGGATCTGGTTTTCGTCTCTGTCTCCTGAGCCTGTTAGGCTGCCAGGTCCTTTTACACATTCAAACGGGCTTCCTGTCTCCTTTCCGTTCTTACGGCTGCCAGCCTCCTCCGGTGGCCTGTTTCCTTCTGGTTCCCAAAGAGTCCTCCACTTCAGTCCTTCTTATCCATCGAAGTCTCATAAATCTTGCCCCAAACGCTTGCCTCGCCGAATGTTGCTCAGGGATGTCTGTGGCAAAGGTAGACAAAATACGGGCAGCCCAGGGGTCAATCCACCCGGCAGGCTGTGTTTGTAAATAAACTTTCACTGAAGCGCAACCATACCCATTTTTTATGCAGCCTCTGCAGCTGCTTTCCAGAGATCTACCATGATAGACTTCAAAGTCTCCATTCACCATCTGGCCTTTCAGAGATGGAGTTTGCCAACTCTCATAGATGTAATATAGCCTTAGCTTCCCTTAGCCTGACATGTAGTCTGTAAGGCCTGGCCCCAGGGCCTGCTCTTCCTACCTCCTCTCTCCAGTCCCATCTGGCACTTGTGGATGGCTGCCTACCTGCTCATCGAACCAGCCTATGCCTGCTGGAAAGACATAAGCCTTCATGTAACAGTTTCTTCTGCCTGGAGGTCTGTCTGCTATGTGCTAACTCCTGGCCAACACCCACCAATCACTTGAAAAATCTCCTTCTTCGGTCCCCACAGATTCAAATGCTCGCCTGAAGCCTCGTGTCTCATAACTTCTGCTGTCTGGATGTGTCAAGCAGCTGAGTTCGGATAGCGTTGAAGGGTGGCAATGGTTGAGCAGTGGTGAAGGAATAGATGGACGCACATCAACAAGAAGTGAAGACTGGCTGGCTGCACTGCCTTCTCCTTAGGCCCCTCTACACCTGTGCTGCCTTCAGAGCAATGGTTCTCAACCTGCCTGATGCTGTGCCCTTTAAAACAGTCCCTCATGTGGTGGTGACCCCCAACCATGACATGAGTTTCATTACTATTTCATAACTGTGATTTTGCAAGTGTTATGAAGTGTAATATAAGTTTGTGTGTTTCCAGATGGTCTTAGGCAACCCCTGTGAAAGGGTCCTTTGACCCCCAGAAGAGGTCATGACCCACAGGTTGAGAACCATTGATCTAGAGGGTGGTGTCTACTCCAGAGGAAGGTATTTCTCCATCAGTGAGTCCCTCTTGGAAATGTCCTCACAAATCTACCACAGAGGTGTGTATTTTAGTGATTCCAGAGCCAGTCTAGTTGACAGTTGGCCATCAAGATTAACACCATGATGTTTTGGTGTTTGCTTTATTTATTCGTTTGGACAGAGTTTCATGAAGGCCAGGTTGGCCTCAAATTAGTTTTTTTAGCTGAGGGTAGCCTCGAATTCCAAATCTTCTTGCCTCTGCCTCCCAGGTGGTGGGAGCATGAACTTGCATTTTCAAACCAAGTTTTATTCAGTGTTGTTGACTGAATATAGGCCTCACACCTGCTAGTCAAGCGTGCCATCAACTGGGCTACATCTCCAGCTGCCTCCGTGGAAGGCAGCTCATGTCTTCTGAGGTGATTCTGAAGCACAAGCTGTAAGAGAACCTGAAAGGTGGTATGGGTGTAAAGAACATCTCTGCTCGTAAGAAAGAGTATTATCTAATACATAATAAAACATCAGTGGGAGATACAGAAAGAAATCAGACATAATCCCCTTCCAGACATGCAGCTCATTAGGAGAAAATACCCGAAGGCCATGTTAAGCCTCAAGGTGGAAGAAAGAGTATTACAGAAACAATAATATATACATATATATATTACTATATAACTATAGTATGTGTGTATATTATATATAATTGCATATATATTTATATGTACTATTAAATACTTATATAGTAGTATAATATATGTGTAGTATTTATACCCACATCTATACTATTAAGTATAGTATAATATATACTATTATATATAATACATAGATATATATTATATATATTATGTTATATATACTATATTATATGTATATATTATATGTATAGCATTTATACCTACATATGTGGGTATATACACACATATACTATAGTATTATATATAGCATATATACTATACTACTATATATTAGTATATATTATACATATTAGTATTATATATATTATATATAGTATATATGTGAGTATAAATATTATACAAATAATACTATATATAATATAATATATATAATTACAGTATACTACATAAACTATATTATATATATATTTGTTATATATGTGGAAATAAATATGGGCCTTAAAAGAGAGGGGATGCTTCCTTTTCACACCTAGAGAAGAGCATTATTAAGAGAAAGAATGAGAGATGGGAGTACAGAGAGCCACCATGAGAGGGATGACCGGCAGAGGAGCGACAAGAATCCCTACAGCAAATCCCCTGAGCAGATAACCTAGAACAAATGAAATAGGCAGCTTCCCTTAAGTTTTTGGGGCTGGTAGGATGTTTAACAACACATGCTGTACCTCAGCATGGCCCGTGGGACAGGAAGCGTAGAGAAGCCCGTTTCCGAACAGCAAGAGCTGTGGAGTCAGCACAAGCTGCTTCCAAAGTCCATCCCAGAGAGCTTTACAGTTTTTTGGGCAGTGTAGACAAGGCAGCAGGACCTTGAGGCAGCTGGCCACCCTGTGTTGGAAGCCAGGAAGAGGAGACTGATGAAAGCTGGTATTCAGCAAGCTTTTCCTTTATGTGCTATGCAGGACCCAGGCGCAGGGAAGGATGCTACCATCCTTTAGCTTGGGGCTTTCTACCTCAGTCAACCTCCAGAGCTTTCTACCTCAGTCAACCTCCTGAGGATGACCCTCACAGTTAACCTCCTGAGGATGACCCCCACAGTTACCCTCCTGAGGATGACCCTCACAGTTACCCTCCTGAGGATGACCCCACAGTTACCCTCCTGAGGATGACCCTCACAGTTACCCTCCTGAGGATGACCCTCACAGTTAACCTCCTGAGGATGACCCTCACAGTTACCCTCCTGAGGATGACCCTCACAGTTACCCTCCTGAGGATGACCCTCACAGTTACCCTCCTGAGGATGACCCTCACAGTTAACCTCCTGAGGATGACCCTCACAGTTACCCTCCTGAGGATGACCCTCACAGTTACCCTCCTGAGGATGACCCCCACAGTTACCCTCCTGAGGATGACCCTCACAGATGACCCCCCACAGTTACCCTCCTGAGGAGAATCCCTCACAGTTACCCTCCTGAGGATGACCCTCACAGTTACCCTCCTGAGGATGACCTCACAGGTTACCCTCCTGAAAATGACCCAGTTAACCTCCTAGGGGATGAGCCCCCCCCTGAGATTACCCTTTGAACCCCACTTAACCTCCTGAGGTTCCTTGACCCCTTTGTATCCTGAGGATGACCCTCACAGTTAACCTCCAGGATGACCTCACAGTTACCTCCTGAGGATGACCCTCCTTCCTCCTACCCTCCTCCCTCAGTTACCCTCCTTCTCCTGAGGATCCCCCCCTTCTCCTGAGGATGACCCCTTCTTCCTCTGAGGATGAGCCCCCACAGTTAACCCTCCTTCCTCTTACCCTCTTCTTCTTAACCTCCTTGACCCTTCTTCTTCTTCTTAACCTTCTTCTTCTTCTTCTTCTTGGCCCCTTCTTCTTCTTCTTCTTCTTCTCCTGAGGATCTTCCTCCTTGACCCTTCACGGTTACCCTCCTGAGGATGACCTCACAGTTAACCTCCTGAGGATGAGCCTCACAGTTTCCTTCAGTTGCCCTCCTGAGGATGACCCTCACGTTACCACCTCCTGAGGAGAATCCCTAGTTACCCTCTTCTGTGGAGATGACCTTTAACCTTTGTTACCCTCCTGAGATGATACCCTCCTGAGATTTACCCTCCTGAGGATAGTTTATCAAGGATGACCCTCACAGTGCCTCCCTGAGGATGCAAAGTTACCCTCCTGAGGTGCCACAGTTAAGAGCCCCAAGAACCTCCTGAGAGGTGTTACCCTCCTGAGGGGAGTTCTCCTGAGGATGACCAAAGTAACTGACCCTCCAGTTACCCTCCTGATCTCCCAGGTGGGTGCCATCAAACCCTGAAGCCATCTCTCCAGCTCCAAACAATGTTATTTAAGTCAGAAGTCTTAGCTCTAGCTTCTTAAAATTGTAGGTTATAATCCCATATCAGAGTTAACTGACTATGGGGTTGTACAAAATTCAGAAATCATAAAATGGTTTCTGAGTGTGCAATGATTGACAATTAATTCAGAAGCGAGAGAGATGGCTCAGCTGTTGAGATATTTGCTGCTCTTGTGGAGGACATGGGTTGCGTTCTCAGAACCACAGCCCACAACTACCTGTAACTTCAGCTCTACAAGAGTATGCAACTGCTCATATGGCCTCACACAGGCACATGGGTGTACATAAAAAATAAGAGAAATCTGAAAATTCATTCAAAAAACCAAACAGTTCTGATAGCATTCTGCCAGGTTGTTTCATGCAATGTCTTGGGAACCTTGAATCTGAACACATGACATGTGAGTTCTGTCACACACAGTGCCAACTGACAGTGACCCAGACACCTCAGCTCAGGCTCAAGGCGAACTTAAAAGTGTGAAGTATATAAAATATTCACATTGTGTTTTACATATATGAATGTTACTGCATTCTATGTGTGTATCTGCATCATGTGTATGCAGTGCCTGCAGAGGCCAGAAGGGGGCACTAGATTCTCCCCTCAGGAAGAGGACTAGTGAATGGCTGTGTGCTGCCTTGTGTGTGCTGGGACTTTTAATATTATCCCACATGTTTTAGCATGTGACTCTCGGCTATCTTTGGTCTGTGTGGTGTTAGAATGCTTACTTTTAAAGATTGCCATTTGAGTTGCTGACATGAATTTCATTAAAAGAACTTGTTAAATGAATTTTGGCTTCAGATGAGAACAGAATTTCCAATGATGGCTCTGAGGCACACTTCTGCCATTTTGTGCTGTGCATTCCTGTGAAGTGGCATTGCCAGCACTGATGACTACAAAATCAAAATATTGATCAACTCCGTAAAACATTGACGATCCGTCCTGTGCTCCTGAACATCCAGCCAAGATTGCATTCTCTGTGCAGAGGGAGGGAGAGCCTCCACATCATTAGTATGCAAACTTGCTTTTGTCTTTAATAAATGGTAAAATGACAAGCACAGAGGAAAATTGTTCTGGAATGCATCCTTCGTGAATTATTTTCAGTAAATGTTTTATCTGTACACCTACTTCTTTATCGATTTCCCTAGATGATGTTAAAAAAAATACTTCTCAGGCATAAGGGGTTTCAATGGGAAGGGTGTTGTAAGCCCTGTTTGAGCCCATCTATTTGTGGATGATTCATTTCTCCAGGTCCACACATGAGCTTTACACAGAATGAATGAATTTCAAATATTTTTTGTTTGCTATTGTGTCTTTGTTATAAGAAACTCCACTGGGAACCCAGTTAGGCTAAGGAACATTGTTTTCTCTCCGACAATTCATACTCAGGGCATATTGAATAAACTCATGAGAACCAATGCCTTACCCCTAACGCATTCCTTTCCCCTTTCTTCTTTGTGTCTGTTCAACTTTACCAACCATAACCCTCTTCAGTGGGTCTAGCACCACTCTCCTCCTAGCTGGCCCTCTCTTTGGGCTTCAGGCCCTTCTCTTCCAGAATCAGTTCCTCGGTCTCCCACCTTCATAATCCGTCTGCTTCTGGGCTCCAGCATCTGGGTCTGTTGTCTCTCATCGACCATCTTTCCCTACTCTATTGAGAGACTGAACTGGGCCCTGGGGCGTTTACTGCTTGGCTTGTGTCGAACTAAGTCTCCGGAGACCCAAAGACCCTCTGAAATATAAGGGCTTATGTAAAAAGCACCAGAGCCTGAACCAATCTGACCATGAGTATCTTTGCATTCAAAAAAGAAGAGGAGGAGGAGGGGGAGGAGGAGGAGGAGGAGGAGGAGGGGAGGGGAGGAGGGGAGGAGGAGGAGGAGGAGGAGGAGGAGGAGGAGGAGGATAAATTATTTACAGTAAATCTAAATTGGCTAAAAATAGAGGAATAATCTAAAACCCGAAGTACTAAAGGACCATTTTGTGATTCTGGACAGGCAAGGATTAATACACAGAACTCCCTGTTTGTCTGTCAGTCTAAGTCAACATTTCCACAATACGGGTGTTTTGGCTCAATTTGCTTGTAGCTGTTAACAGAGTAGCTTCTGTTATCTCTCCTCCCCTCCATTGCCCTGTCCTTGCAATGCCTTAGGACAACTCAGGGACTTCCTTTTGTCCTGTGCAAACAGGCTATGGCAGAGGACTCAGAAGCAGAGTTTTATTGAATCCTTGGGAAACCAAAAGATCCATAAACCCCTTTATCTCACAGAACTGAAGCTCCATCTCTCCCTCCAGGGCCCCACCGTGCTGTCTGTGGCACGACCCTGTAAACTCTCCTCATAGTCCGTTGTAGCCAGGCTATTCTTACCCAAGAGGAGGAGACCAGGACACCCTTTTTATGAATTTGAAGTTTTTATTGAGCACCACACGGAGCTAGCCAGGGGCATGCACTCTTGTGACTACAAGTTTAGAGGTGGCCAGGGTGTTTATAAAGGTACAAACCACAAGCTTCTTACATCCTGTTGACATACCCATCCATGGTAGCTGTTAGCAGGCATGACAGGATTTGTCACGCCATGACATAACTTTTAATAAGAACAGGGCATACTTGTGTTACCACGGTACTTCTGTTTGGTCAGGAAGGAGAGCAGAAAGCCTTGAGGTTACAGAAGCAGAACAACAGATGAGTTATGGCTCCTATAAAGTACCATTCATACCTATGGATCAGGCTGACCTCAGTTGTAGCCCAAGGTCAGGTCAGGAATTAGCAATTATGGTTTTCTCACTTCAGTTTCAGAACTGGACGTTCTCTTCAATCTTGACTTCCACCACACTATTCATGGAAGCTATACCATCTTGAGTTCTACCATGCTATCCATGGAGGCTATCCCTTCTAGTGCTCTCCCTCTTCAGGGCTTCATCATGACTGCCTATGGCTGTAAGCCTATAGATCTCCTACCTCATCATGACTGACTATAGATCTCCTACCTCATCATGATTGTAAGCCTATAGTTCCCCTCCCACCTCATCATGACTGCCTATGGCCATAAGCATGCAGCTCTCCTGGTTCAGGACCTCTGAAGGATAAGAGTGTCCCAGATTCCTGACTAAAAGTATGTTTCATTTCAGGTGTGATAACACCTTCAACCTGGGAAGCCAACAGATTCATGCTTATCCAATCATTCAACATGTGTGGTTTTTAATCATTCACTATAAAAGTCCTACTCTCCCAGATCCTTGTCTTCACAGAACTCTTTCTCCTGGAGAGACAGACAGTAAACACAGAGGGTGATCCATGCTTAGAGACTTTATTCCCTGAGTATGCCCCTCACCCATCATTCTCTCAAATATCTATATCTATATATCTATATCTATATCTATATCTATATCTATATCTATATCTATATCTATATCTATATCTATATCTATCTATCTATCTATCTATATCTATATCTATCTATCTATCTATCTATCTATCTATCTATCTATATCTATATCTATATATATATATATATATCACCAGGGGCAAGACCCACCCTCCTCTTTCCTTCTCCCAAATAACGATTGAGTTCGAGGTCCATTTCTAGCCTCCTCAGTCATCCAGGACAAGAGGAAAGCTACGCAGGTGAATCAACAGGATAGGACTGACGGACGCAGCTCTTCAGAGTGAGAACCAGACAGACCCGAAGTCCGACCCCAGCCCTGTGGCCTGGGCTAAGGTATCTGTCAATCTTCTGATGCAAAGTATTAAAGGAAAAATTAAGGTTAAAATCATAATTTCCATATAAACACAAAATGATCACAAGTTAGATTTAACTCATTACTTACTAAGGGAACCAGTAAGATACAACAACAGTTGAAGAAGGAGTTAAAAGACAAGTAGATTCAGGCCCGAGTAGCTCCTCCTCCTGAAGCATTTGTATCTAGAGGAGCAGAGCCATTCAAGCCCTTGAAAAGGAAGCCCCGGATGCCACATATAGAACTAGTATACCTACCTAGGTAGGATTTAGTGATGGCCCCATTCCTCATTCTTTTTTTTAAAAAAGATTTATTTATTTTTATTTGTATGGAGTACACTGTAGCTGTTTTTAAGACACACCAGAACATTAGATCACATTACAGAGGGTTGTGAGCCACCATGTGGTTGCTGGGAATTGAACTCAGGACCTCTGGAAGAGCAGTCAATGTTCTTAACCTCTGAGCCATTTCTTCAACAACCCATTCCTCATTCTTGAAATGATACAGTGCACTGTATGCTGGAAATATACCACCAAAAATTTTATGGGCTATCATAATTTAAAAAACTGTCTTGAGTCTCATTTAAGAAGTTTCAGACTGTGCTCTCTGTCCCCGTCCCCGTCCCCCTCCCCCCTCTCCCTCTCCCTCTGTGTGTGTGTATGTATGTAGGTATGTATGTAGGTATGTATGTATGTATGTATCATCTTATTCAGAAGCTTCGAGGGAGGGAGGGTATCAAGTGATCAATCCAATTTGATTTCCTTGGCTAGGCAAATCTTAAAGCTAGACTTCAGCACTATTAAAGACCATGAAGACTTTTGAAGTTAGATTAAATGCATTTTGTGGAATGAGCTGAGACTAGGGAAGCCAGGGGTGGAATGCTGTTGGGTGAATGTAAAATGTCTCTCATAGGCTCATGCATTTGAACATCTGTTTCCCCCAGTGGTGACAATGTTTGGGAAGGTCATAAACCTTAGGGAGGTAGAGCCTTGTGGGGATGGAGGGCATCTGAGGAAATACACCAGTAAGACTGGGGATGCTCTGCAGTAAACCTGAGGGAGAGAAGACTTCTCATTGGAGCCACCCTCAAGCTGTGCAGAGAGTTCCTGAGAAGCATCTTGCATAGGTCTTCACTCACACTGGGGTATACTTTCTGCAGATAGAGCTGTCTCTGAGTGCCCATGGTCTTGCAAGGTACCCGAATAAATTCATTGGTTCACCAAGCTAGAGTGTAATTACATTTTTTTTGGACTGTTGTAGGCGTCTGTATGGAATGAACACACATTTCCCCCATTTCTCTAGAAAGTAACACAAGAACAGGAGATCGAGAACACAGGAATAAATTCAGGGCTATCTGCAAAGGTGCTCACTAACTCCTGGGTAATATGTCACTGTACCTTCATTTGCATTTTGAGAAACAAAAGGCATTTGCATTACTATCAGTTTTTCTTTGAGACTAACAGAGTTGTAAAATAGCCCAAAGACAGTGTGGGGCCCAGGTCCCAGCAGAACCCGGGAGCCTGGCTGGCTGTGCAGGATGAGTGTCCCACAATCCTGCTTTCACTTCAGAGTCTTTTACAGAAGTTTATGATGGAAACATCGTCCTCTTTGCATCTGAGATAATAAAACACTTTGCTCGCTTCTCGGCTTCTCCTGGGCACACACGTTTTTAGGAAGTTCTCAGCTTGGTCTTTCAGTAAGATCAAGTCCCAGGAAAACACTGCCTTCTCTGCAGATGCTGCTGAAGAACAGTGGAGAGGAGAGTTCTGTGTCCAGAGGTGACTGTGGCCACCTCTGATGAGGAGGGTCCTTTCCATGGAAGGGATCTCCCCACTTCTGTTCCTTTGTGCTCCAGCAGCATTCACCTGAGAATAAATCTTTAGGTCACAGGTTCCACATCACATACCTGTCACTTGATAGCTTCCGGCCATGGCCAGCCACTCCAGGATCAGGATCACACACACACACACACACACACACACACACACACACTGTGCTCTCAGCCACAGACCCATCTCTCTAGCTGTGTTTCTGTGAGTAGTGGGGGTGCACGTGTGTTTGTGGGTACTGTGGAAGCTGAGAGAAAGCACTGATTCTGACTCTGGGTGATTGTGAGATGGAGAATGTGGGCACTGAGAACCAAATTCATGTCCTGGGAGAACGGTAGTCACTCTTAACCTCTGAGCCACTTCTGCAGCCTAGCCCTAGTACTGTTCTTCTCCCTCAAATGCATGAGGTGAACTTCCCAGTCTTTTCAAGACCTTTGCATTACAGAGCTGTTTTCTGGGTGCTGAAGGACCATGGCTTTCTCCCAAAGTCAGAACCTAGAACCTGTCCAAGTCAGTCAGCAAAGCAAGACCAGCAGCCTGCAGTCACTGTAGCTCCTACACTGTTCCCCCTCTTATCCCAGAGTCTCAGTGTCTTTCTCTTCTGGGCTCCGGTGTGTTCTTTCCTTCCCCACTAGAGCAGAATATCTCTTAATGGACATGCTCCCAGGGCTAGCCCTCACTTCTTATTTCCTGTTGGACTCAGCTGCGAATGGGTGAGTCCAATCGCACCCAGGAAAGCTCAATGGTTTCCAATTGTACATAGAATGTTCCAGAACAGGAGGATGTGTATTAGGGAGTGCCTTTGTGATCACCATCATTGGAGAAGAATGGACTATAACTTTTTTTTTCAAACCTTATTTCTAATGATGGTTCTTAAGGCTTTAACCTCACTTTTAGCCCACCATTGCCACAGGGAGTAGAAAAGGATACAAAGGAAGTGGACTTGGAGCAACTGCCATCTATATTGTCAGTTCTAGGCTATTACACTCTAGCTTGAACGACAAATATATCTCAACTATGCAATGTAAGGTGAACCAGCACATGTATGTTGTTAGCAAAGACTCCTTCATCACGTGTCCTTTCACATGCTTGCTTTAGTAGAACATTCTTTCTCCTTCGTCTGTTTCACCAAAACATTCTTTCACAAGCCTGCCTTAGCCTTTCACACTTGTGTCCACTTCAAGAAAACATTCTTTCACATGTTTGCCCTGCAAAACACCTTCCAACTGACTTTCCAAAGAACCCTAAGTTTCCACTTCAGTGGAGGGAGGGAGAAATTGAACTATGTGGTAGCTCTAACACAACAGGACAGCCATCTTCAGAAGTATACTGGGCCACATCCTTCAGGGAAATCCCCCACTTAGACGCCTTTTCCAGTCACATCCACCCTCCACCCACAGACATGAAGGCTTTCCCCCTCCTGATCCCCTCCTCATCACCGTTAAAGCCATGTCACAACAATAGACAAGACAATGTGGTCATTGTCTTATCAAGTCTGATTTCCAATCTTTGCATCAATTAAATATTTCCACGTTCCCATCTACCAGCTTGATGAATAATATTAGTTCAATGTATTAAGGGGAAAGTAATTAAATATTTGTTCTAGGGTAATTGTATATAAATTGCATGACAATTGAGTTGGTAGTATAATTAGTGAATCTTAATTGGAGGATCTTTTACAATCAATGTTTAATTTACTAACAACTGTTTTGGCTTAAATGTGAATTAAATGCCTGTCATTGGCCACCCACGTCCATGGCTTTTGGAACCAGCCCTCTCCCTGAATGGCTGCCGGTGGAAACTTCTCTGCTGTGAGTCAGTGTGGGGATCTCCATGAGTGCTGAGCCCTCTGGGGAACTTAAATCTTGCAAACTAGAAGTGTTCAGCAGTGTGGTTACTAACGTCTATGGGGAATCTACTGTGGCCAGGATGCTGTTCTAAGTATAACTGGGTCATGCACTGTACCTGGATAATTTATTTAGACCTAACCGTATAACCAGATGGTTGCTTTATCATCTTCATTTTATAATGGAGAAAACTAAAGCCCAAAGGGACGGGGACTCAGGGTCACATCCATTGGGTCAACCAGTAAGACCTACCTACTCTCATCTCTCATTGTAATTTCCAGCCCTAGTTCCTTAGCTATTCAAATCCTTCCAAGAGTTATTTGGTCCAATACCTGACTTCCTGGCTCTGACCTTTTCTGATTTGCCTCACTTCAGGACACAGATATATCAGTAGTATGGGTTACACTATATTGCTGTAACAAACAGTCCTGAGATGTAGATGGTTTACATCTGCGGTTTATTTCCCCATAATGTTCTATGTCCAGCAGGCAGTTATAGCAGTTGTAAATAGACATTATGTCCTGTTTGCTGGACATTCCAACTATGTACTTGAGCCCCTGCTCTAACCTGTCTTCATTGGATGAGCTAGGTTAGCAGAGGAAGCCAGCTGTATCAGATTCAGTTCTCTACAAGGAGAGCTGGCTCTGAAAACTTTTGCCTGGAAGCAGAGAAGCTTCTCTGACTCACATTTGGTGTCTGAAAGCAAGTATTGTATTAAAGGGCCATAGCATTAGGATATTTGAGAACTACTGACTTAGAGAGAAGCATCTGTATGGTACACAGATGTCCATTGATTTCAGGACAAAACAAGTCCACCCAACACAACAGCAGCATCACTCGCACCTGGATCTACACCTGTGCCTACACTTGCACCTGCATCTGAACCTGCACTTAGACCTGGACCTACACCTGGACCTGCACCTGCACCTCCACATGCACCTGCTCCTGCATCTGCTCACCAGGATGAGTGTGAGGAAGAACACACAGAAAGAGGACAAATGGTGTCTGAGATTCAAGTCACCTGTTTGTAGCTTTCCCTCCAACCTTCACTCTAACTAGGACAATATTTCTTACTAGTTTCTTCATCAACCTTTCCCTATTTCAGTTCCCTCCTACAAGCCACCTGTTCCCCTACTTTCTTTTGAAATCTTCTTCATAACCTCTCTTCAGTCACTTCCATCTTTCCTTCCTATTTCCCCATCTTATCTCTCCTTATGAAGAAAACTCTGAAAAGCACACAGTAGGTATTCAATCACTGTTCCTTAAATCAGCGAGTCTGAGGAAGAGAGTGAAGTTTCCTCCAAAAGCTAAGGATCTGCATTCATATGTGATTCTATAAAGTTTCCACTCCCAGACTGTTCTGAGTACTGACAGGGCAGAGACACGAACTCAAACGGCGGTAGTTGTGCGGGTGATTTTCTACCTAATTGACAAACTAAATGTAGATAAATCACCAGGAGCAGATGGCATTCACCAGAGGGAAGTAGAGGAACTCAAGGGTGAAATTGGGGGATTGTTGGCCAACTGTGTAAGTGTTCATTACAAAGGGATGTGATGGCCCAGCAAACTAGAAAGGCAGGCTATGCCTCCCATGGGGCCTTGGGGGCACTGCTGACCAGAACGATTGGCTGGGAAGCCAGGCCAGCTGACCAAGTTTAGAATAGAGAGGACTGCCCCGCACAAAAACACAATTTTGGAAGGAAAGTTTTTTGGTTGCATAGGGAAAACATTCCAGCTTCAGTAGTCTAGAGTTCTCTATGGGGCATAGACAGAGACAAAGAAGAGGCAGGAGCAGACATGAGTCTAAACTCTCAGATTTATCTACCAAAACAAATACATCTACACATGCATACACACACACACACACACACACACACACACACACACACACACACACATGCAAATCTGGAAACCAAATCAAATCATCCTAGGCTAGCTAGCTCTAGCTCTCTTTGAAGATTTCTCATTTAAGATAGGCAAGAGTATATAATAATAGTAATATATAACCACAAAGATCACTTTGACTTTTCAAAGACACTTCAAGAAGATTATTTTTGCACTAGATAGCCATGCAGTCAGACTGCTCTCAATGTGTGTTTCAGCTTTGATCAGAGAAATTTTATTTGTGTGTGTGTGTGTGTGTGTGTGTGTGTGTGTGTGTGTGTGTATGTGTATATAGTGTATGTGTGTCTCTGTGTGTGTCTGTGTGTGTCTGTGTTAGCTTCCATGGAGGGCAGAGAGAGCATCAAGATCCTCTGGAGTTACAGGTAATCATGAGCTACCTGATAAAAGTGCTAGGAATCAAAGCATGATCCTCTATGAAAACAGCTACTGTGGACCCATTTCCCCATCTCCCTAAAACTTTTCTTCAGGGGGTAAAAGTTAATGTAGAAACTCCTAACTGGTCAGCATGCTGAGAAGTATCCAGTGACTGGTCTAACCTAAACAAGGCACCCATATCCCCCTTACAAAACCCTTAGAAACATCACAGGAGTGGCAAGAGAAAGACTGTAAGAGCCTACTTACCTGGCAGGGGAGGTACTGTGATCATAAAGGTAACTGTCCTAGGGTGAGACTTATCCATTCCCCTCCAGATGTGCTGATCACTGCAATTTCTGTAAATGTCAGAAGCTTGCATGCATAAATTGTGGGAGTGGAAAGCTGTTTTCATGCTCTCCCCCACTCCAAAGAAAGGCCTGTAAGAGGCAGAGGGCAGACTGTGAAACACTGTGCTTTGGGTATGACATGGCCCACCATGAACACACAGCATCCATGGCTAATTGTATAAGATGTGTACGTGCATGTATCGAGTCATTGCTCACCCCAGGGCTACAAAATAATGCAAAATAAATAAATCTTTAAAAAATATCTTTGGGCTTAATTTCAACCTCCAACCCCAGCAGGCATCCCCGGCTTACCCAAAAGCCACTTGTGCCAGGGAAACGGGTAGAATGCCTGCACATCTTCACCTTGCCTTCTGCTCCTCCAGATCCAACCTCCTACACTCATCCCCAGCTCTGTAACTGAGAACCTGCTGCAGTCTCTCTTTCTTCTCTGACCCCAAAGATCTCCTCCAACCTTCCTTCTCCCAAATCATGCCAGTATCCCAGCCTCTAGAACCAGTAGGCATTCCCTGGGAACACACCAGCTGGGCAGGCCAGGGAAACACGGCCACAGAAAACTTCATACCAGGCAACACACAGCCATCATACTCTCTGAAAATCCAGACAGGAAAAATAAACCAAGGACAAAAACACCCACCCAACAAAGCCAAAGCCAGATTCCAGCACCTAGACCTATAATCATACAAATCCCAGATGCCTAGACACTAGAGTAAAAATACAATCAATAACAACCAGGTTGATGTCTCTACTAGAGCCCAGAAACCCTACCACAGCAAGCCCTGAATATTTCAACAGAGCTGAAGCACAACAAAAAGACCTTAAAACAGCCTGTATGAGGATTGTAAAGTCCCTGAAGAGGATGTGAATCAATCCCTTAAAGACATCCAGGAAAATATAAACAGACAGTAAGAAGAAATGAATAAATCCCTTGAAGAAATGCAGGAAAACACAGACAGTGGGAGGAAATGAATAAAATTGTTCAAGACCTGAAAATGAAAATAGAGTCAATAAACAAAACCCAAATTGAGGGAATTCTGGAAGTAAAATAATTAGAATTTCAAATATAAACTAGGAAGGCAAGCTTTACTAACAGAATACAAGAGATGAAAGAGCAAATCTCAGACATTGAAGACAGAGAAAAAGGATACACTGGTCAAAGAATGTATTAGATCTAAAAAAAAAAAAACTTGTGACACAAAACATCCAGGAAATCTGGAACATTATGAAAAAAACAAATCTAAGAATAATAGAAATAGAGAAAGGAGAAAACAAACCAGTTGAAGAGTCCAGAAAATATTTTCAACAAAATCATAGAAGAAAAATTTCTAACCTAGAGAAGGAGATGCATATAAATGTAGAAAAAGAAACAGAACACCAAATAGATTGGGCAAGAAAAGCAAGTTCCCACATTACAGAATAAATGTACAGAAAAAAAAGAATGTTAAAAGCTACAAGAGGAAAAGGCCAAGTAACATATAAAGGAAAACCTATCAGAATCTCACTTGACTTCTCAGTGAAGAATCTAAATATCAGAAGGACCTGGACAGATTAGCTACAGACTCTAAGTGACCACAGATGCAAGCCCAGACTACTATACTCAGCAAAAAAAATTCAATTACTATAGAGAAAATAAGATATTTCATGATAAAAACCACATTTAAGCACTATTTACCTACAGATTCAGCTCTACAAAAGATGGTAGAAGGAAAACTCCAACCTAAGAATGTTAACTTAACTATGAAAAGACAGGGCATAAATAAGCTCAGACAAGAAAAATCAAAAGAAGAGAAACACATACACTACCACCAAAAACAAAATAATAAGAATCATCATTGATATCCCTCAATATCAGTGCTCTCAGTTCCCCAATGAAAAGAAAAACACTGACAGAACAGATATGAAGACAGGGGCCATTCTTCTGCTGCATCCAAAAATCACACCTTCTCATCAAAGATAGACATCACCTCAGACTCAAGGACGGGAAAAAGATATTCCAAGCAAATGGACCTAGGACACAAGCTGGTGTGGCCGTTTTAATATCTAACAAAATAGACTTTAAACCAGTCAGGAGAGATAGGGAAGGATACTACATACTATAAAAAAATTCCACCAAGAGGAAATTTTAATCCTTAACATCTATGCCACAAACACAAGAGCATCCAAGTTTGTAAAATACAAAGTATTTTTAAATCTGCAGTACCCGATTATCAGAAGATGGAAAGCGCTTCCGTGCTCATGAATTGGTAGGATTAACATAATGAAAGTAACCATCCTACCAAAATCAATCTACAGATGACTCAATTAACTAATTAATTCAATGTAATCCCCATCAAAGTTCCAACACAATTCTTCACAGATCTTGAAAGGACAAGACTTCAGCTTCACACAGAAACACAGAAATCTAGGATAGCTAATAGAATCCTGACTAACAGCAGCAGCAGCAACAACAACCACCACCTGCTGGAGGTCTCACTGCTCCCAATTTAAAGACGCAATGCAGAGATATAGCAACAAACAGCACAGCATGAAAACAGACATTCTTATCAGTGGAACTGAATTGAGGATCAAGATATAAATTCACACAACTGCGGACATCTAATTTTTTCCTTTAAGCCGGAAAGACTCAACTGCAAAAAAGCCAGCATCTTCAACAAATTGTGCTCGTCAAAACGGACAGCTGTATGTAGACATATCCTAATAGACTCCTAGTTATCACACAAAACTCAACTCCAAATGAACCAAAGGACTCAACATAAAACCAGATACACTGAACTTGATAGAAAAGAAAGTGAAAAACAAAAACAGTAAAGAAAAGAAAGAAGGAAAGAAAGGAAGAAAGAAAAAAAGAAAGAAAGAAAGAAAGAAAGAAAGGAGAGAAAAAAAGAAAAGAAAAGAAAAGAAAAAAGAAAGGCCTTGAACTCATCAGGACAGGGAAAGACTTTCTGAACAGAGCACTGTCCACACAGAAACTAAGATGAACATTTAATAAATGGAACTGGAAAACTTTTGTAAGGCAGAGGACGCTGTCATGCAGACAAAGCAGCAGTTGACAGAATGGGAAAAGATTTTCACAAAGTCAGCATCCGATAAAGACTAATGTACAAAATATATAAAGAACTCAAGCAACTAGATATCAAAAGACAAATAATCCAGTTTTTTTTTAAAAAAAAAAAAAATGAGTTACAGATCTAAACAGAGACTTTTCAATAGAGAAAATTCAAATGGTTGAAAAACACCTAAAGAAATGTTCAACATTCATAGCCATCAGGGTAATGCAAATCAAAACCACTTTTGAGATGCCATCTTACCCCGGACAGGATGGCTAAGATCAATAACACTAGTGACAGCTCACGCTAGCAAGGATGTGTACAAGGAGAGCACTCTTCCATTGCTGGTGACAGTGCAAACTTGTACAGCCACTTTGGAAGTCACTATGGCAGTTCCTCAGAAAACTGGAAACAGTTCCATCTCAAGACCCAACTATACCAATCTTAGACACATACTCATAGGACACACCACCCTACCACAAGGACACTTGCTCACTATGGTCACTGCTGCTCTATTCAGAATAGCCAGATATGGGAAACGTGTCCCTCAACAGAAGAATGGATAAAGAGAACTCAGCACAGTTACACATGGAGTCTTACTCAACAGTTAATGATATCATGAAACTTGTGGCTAATGTATATAAGTAGGAAAAAAATCACCCTGAGTGAGGTAACCCAGACTCAGAGAGATAAATATGGTGTGTGTTCACTCACGTGTGGATATAAGCCTTTAAATAAATGATAAGAAGCCACAGGCTCAGAGAGGTTAAGTATAGAGGAAGCGAATACATGGATCTCCGTGGGAGTTGGAAATAGAACAGATGTTATGGGTGGACTCAGGGTAGGGAAGGGGATGAAAATGAAAACAGGAGGAATAGGTGGGGAGGGGACGGGGACATGGTATTAAAGGGGGAAATTCAAGGAGAGACAGCTAGACTTGAGGGGCATTTGAGGTGTGATATAAAAACCTGGTACAAATGGAAACTTCCTAAAATATAAGGTCATCCCAATGAAGTCTCCAAATACTGAGAGCCTTCTCCAACCACCAAAGGAAGCTTCCAGTACTGGGACTGGGTTACATCCTATTGGAGTGTTGGCCAAAGGAGTCTCATGGAAATTCCCCAACAGCCCAGCCTAATGCCAAGACAAGACAATAGGCTGCTCTCCTCACTCTCACAGCAAGCCCCCCTCCCCAGGCTGAAGACAACACCCAGGCAGCTCATTAAACATGGAGATGTAGATCAAGCTGGTGACTGCATAGATCCTTCCCCCTCTACATTCTAGTGTCATTGGTATGGGAAGGTTCTTTGTAGACTGCTGAAAGGAAAATGTAAACAGCCAAAAACCTTTGATCTCAACTCTGTCCTGACTGCAGAACATGCTAAGGCAATAGGGGCTCATAGCTTATGGGGGTAACCAACCAATGTCTGATCTGACTTAAGGCCCACTCCACAAGATGGAACCCATGCCTGAGACTGATTGGGTGACCAAGAACAAAACCAAGGACAAAACCAAATACTAATGATCTGGGGTGGGGGGTAACAATGAAATGACTCCTGATGATAATTGTGTTACTTTCATAAATTGATTTGTTCAGCCATCCTCAGGGAGAGGAGGGGAGGAGGAGGCTTCATCCTGCAGCAGTTGGGAACAAATACAGAGACCCACGGCCAAACATTTCACAGAGAGACAGACCTTGGAACACACAGGGATTATCTGCTCAGAGGTCAGGGATCCCCAGTGGGGAGACAGAGAAAATGTGGGAACCAGGGGGGATGGAAAGAGAGCAAGGCCTTCTAAAATCAAATGAGCCAACCCCGTAAGAACTCACAGAGCCTGAAGTCACAAGCACAGGGCCTGCACAGGTCTGCACCAGGCCCTGTGTACATAATATGGCTTTCAATTTAGTATTTTTACGGGACTAAGTGTGTGAATGAGTGGGCCTGATTCTTATGCCCTTGCCTGGGGCTCTTCTCCTTCTGTTGGTTTGCCCTGTCCAACTTTGATGTGATCGTTTTTGTTTTATCTGATTGTATTTGTTGTTTAAAAAAAAAGTTCAATATTCTTATCCATTAGGCAAATGCAAATGAAAATGAATTTGATGCTCCATCTTATTCCAATCCCAATGGCTATTATCAAGAAAAAAAAATAAAAATAAAACAAAGATGCATGCTGGCATTTAAAAAAAAATGTTTAAGCGACCCTAAGTGACTAGCCGAAGTCTCATTTGGAGACAGATGTTTGAGGCCGGTGCAGGGGCTAACCCCAAAAAGGGAGATTAGTGGAGGAGGCGCTGAGGAAGCTTCAGTGTGTGGCGGTCACCTCAGTCCTGCCAAGGGGCCCGGATTCTCCAAGCCAATGTTATTCTTTTACAACGCCCTATCATTTGCGAGTTTTGAAATGAAGCCTGCCTCAGTCCCATCATTCTCACACGAGGGCTGCTTAGGAAAGCAGCAGTGAGATCGGCATTTTCCTGCTGCTCGGGCTGCTTCAAATGGTAACTAAGATAATGGAGGTTTTACTCTTTTTAAAATTAGCATTCTGGATCCTAGGGATGGCTAGCAGATTGCTGAAAGGACCTAAAAGCCATCTGAGGCATAGCACCCGCATGTGCTAGTGCAGTGCCTACAGCGTCCAGAAGAGGGCACTATACTGACAGTATAACCTGTTAGGTTGGTATGGAGGATATGGCCAGATAAGCAAGGAGGACCTCGGTTCTATCCCCAGAATCTCATGGGTACAACAGCCAGGTACTGTGGTATGTGCTTGTTCTAGCACTGAAGAAGTAGTGGGGTCGGTCCCTGGGTCTTGCTGACCAGCCAGTCCGTCTACTGAATGAGGAAGCTCCAGGCCGATGAGAAACCCTGTCAATAAGAAGGACACCATCTGAGGCTCCACAGTAAAGGCGACGGTCCCCTGGCTTCCACATACAGGAGCACAGGCGCGCAAGCACACGCTCACACGTGCACACTGGTACACTGGAGAAGGTACAGACATGGTGACTGGGTTTCCTATCATTTATCCCCTGTGGGTGTGGACGGAACAGGGGAGACTAGAGAGAGGTGAAGCAGTTTTGGGAAATCGTCATGCCCTCCTTTAACTGGCCCACGTGGGGCTCTCTGCACCTCAGAAAGGAGCAAACAGATGCAGAGGCGCACACATCGAGTGTAATTACATTGTTACTTATAGGTTCAATTAAATACTCTGGACATTTTTATAATGTAATTTCAGGTGGGATGCATTGCAGCAACGGCATTAACCTTTAATCACAGTTCTTTCCCTTTGCAATGCAGTAATGACCCCATTAATTAGGAACGGAATGGCTAAACGGGAGTAGAAGCAATCAGGTGATGAGCCCCCCTCCCTGGATCCCCTCCCTACACTTAAATCTGCCCTTTTGACTTTCTTCCCCCAAAGAAAACACATCTCAGGATGTGGCATGTATATGTCAAGAGAGAGGTGGAGGCTGCAACTCCTTCTCCTCTTAAGGGTCCAGGCATGAGACCTAGGCAGAATGAGCATCTAGTGACCAGGGTGTGATCTGAGGATGTCTGTTTATCCCTTGGGGTTTACTAATTACCCCTCGGGGGCGGGGTTACTTTTACAATCTGTTGCTTTTGGCTCGCGGTCTGAAGGAACCCTGTTCATCACGGTGGAGAAGGTACAGCAATAGGAGCATGAGGCTCTGTGCTCACATCTCAGTGGATCACCAAGCAGAGAGAAACGAGTCGGAAGCAGGGCTCAGCTACAACCCTCGTATTAGTTACTTTTCTGTTGCCATCAATGACCATGGCCAAGGCAGCTTACAGAAAGAAGAGTTTATTGAAGCTTATAGTTCCAGAGAGATAGAGATCTACCGTCCTCATGCCGGGCAGACATGGCAACAGGCAGGCATGAAGCTTGGATCGGGATGCTGAGAGCTCACATCTCGAACCACAGGCACAGAACTGCCAACACCATGAGCCGATTACATGCACAAAGCCAGCCTCCAGCGACATATTTCCAACAAAGCCACCCCTCCAAACAGCAGCACCAGCTGAGGACCGAGGGTTCAGATACACAAGTTTATGAGAGACGTTCTCATCATTCAAAGTTCCACAAAGTTCAAAGCCCACCCTCCAGTGATTAAGTTCCGTCAAAGAGGTGTGAAATGTTCCACAACCTCCCAAAATAGCACCACCAGGCACTGGAACACATGAGCCATAGGTTCACGGCTGAACCATGCCAAGGGGGCTACCGAATGGTACCGATGATGCCAATCTTCAAAGCAGCAGGACCTTGCTAAAGTCAGCTTTGCCTTCAATGCCTGCTCCCTGTTTCTGAAGGCTCCCAGAACCTCAGCAGGGTAGAGGTAACCCAGTGACCCCACTACCTGTCATATTTAAGACTGCACACTCTGCTCCCTCACCATGTAGGTGCCCATCCTTCTCCCCTGCTGTTTATGGGGCTTTAACATGTGCCAGAACTCATGAGAAGAGCTGCAGGGATTAATACAGATAGTGCTGCCTTTCTCAAACACGGTTCCATTCGGCTACACACTGTGCACAATAATGAGCTGATCATTGCTACGCTGAGAGAGTATGATGGAGGGGAGGCTTAGAGGTGGAGGGTGCACCTGGGTGTACATGGCAGGTACCACGGAGGCCTTCCTGAGGGGTGACAGACAAATTGTCTTTTGAGAACGTGATGTTGCTGCTTATGACATTGGCAGGGTGTGGAGTTTGATATGTCCTGGGAAGGGAACCATCTCTCACCATTGCTCAAGATCTTTGATTGGCTCAGACTGCCATCACCACCTGTAACCGTGAAGCATATCCCAGGGTTTGTTTGCAGGACTACCCACCCAAGTCCCTGACTTTAGCTGCTGTTCTGTCTTCAGAGCTGATGTCTCTGGATGGGACCTCATGGTGACCCTCGGTGACTCCCTCTTCCTGAGGTCCCATGTTCTCAGTCTCTTCACACACCTAGCTCCCCCGCCCCCCAGCACTAACTTGGGTCCGGCTGGATCTTCCCAGTTTAAAGTGACAGATCGGGCCACACCACAGCACTTCTAAACACACAGACACGGGGCCCTGACTCAACCCGGGACAAAGCTCCCCATACGAGTCAGCCTGACATTTCCATGGGGCGTATGCCTCCCGTACTTCAGAACTCATCAGATAAACAGAAAAAGATTGAGGTTTCAGTTAAAATACAAATCCAGATTTTTTTTTTATTGAAAGACTGAATACTAATGGCTCAGGAAATACGGGAATCTATTTTTCTCTCATCCAGCATTCTCAATGGGTATAGCAGGTGGCTCCATGGCTACCCAGACCCCTTTTATCTCTGTGCTCTGCCAGCCTCCACATGGCCCAAATTGTGCTTCTAAATCTTATCATGTTTAAGGATGAAGATGAACCATCACAAGGTACAAAGGGGCTGTGGACGGAAATTCCTAGAAAAGGTGAAGTGGGTGGGTTTGTTTTGTCTTCTGGCTGTGACAGATGATGTTTGGTCCTGAGAGGAAGCTGGGAGGGGAGGAGGGAAGGATAGGAGATAGAGCAGGAACAAAGGAGAAGCATGGATGCAGAAGGAACAAAGACTAGAGAGGGGCTAGGAGGCTAGGAGGATGGGTAAAGAACTGAGAGGGGGAAGAAGAAGAAGAGGGAGGAGGAGGAGGAGGAGAAGGAGGAGGAGGAGGAGGAGGAGGGGGGGAGGAGGAGAAAGAGGAGAACAGAGAGGGAGGGCAGAGAGGGAGGAAGGAGGAGGGGGGCGGAGCCCCTCCCTAGGGTGGGGAGAAATGGCCCTGTCAGTAACCCTGTTGGGTGTCATTGGCTTAGGAGCAGCCTGGAGAGGCAAGTAGCCAGGGTGAACCCCAGGCTTTCACAGGCAGATTCCAGAGGTCAAAGAACAGTCAGAAGAGCTGCCAGACTGTCACCATCCCCAGTTAGATGTGTGCTCCTGGGTGCATGAGGCAGTACCAGTTTCAAACGTTTATGCTTAACATTTACCTGACAGACTGGGGGACAAGATCAGACAGGTCTAGAGATGAGACCAAATCAACACAGCTCTAAGGGGTGAATCCAGGAACAGAAGCCTCGTGTATGGGTGGTAACAGTCATTCTTCCAACCCTCCTGCTAGCTCCAGAAATGTCCGACTCCAAGATGGTAGACCTCTCTACAGGTGTCCAATTCTCGTCTTGTTTATTGACCTGTTTTCTGTTCATCTTTGAAAAACTGCTTGGCTCACTGTAGGACGCAGTAAGTCTACCCGTCTGTCCTTGGCTCCCTTCTACTGTCACTTCTTGTTTTTCATTGGCTTGCCTCTAAGGAGCCTTTCTTCTCCTTGTCTCACAATCTGGCTCCATCCCTCTCATTGGCTGGCTTCCCTCTCTCCCGCCTCCCCATGCCTCTCATTGGCTGGCTTCCCTCTCTCCCTCCTCCCCATGCCTCTCATTGGCTGGCTTCCCTCTCTCCCTCCTCCCCATGCCTCTCATTGGCTGGCTTCCCTCTCTCCCTCTTCCTCATGTCTCTCATTGGTGGCTTGCCTCTCTCCCTCTCCAAGTCTTTCACTTGGCTGGCTTCACTTTCTCTTTTTCTTCCTTCCTCCCCTTCCCTGTCTCTCCCTTTTTTCTATTTACCCTTTTGTAAAACCTTCCCTCCTTCCTCCCTCATCCCCCCCCTGTTCCTCCCTCCTCCCTCCCTTCCTCTCCCTTGGGGCCTCCCCCTCACTGGCCATGCTCTTCAGACATCTCATTAAAGTAATTGTTGACCTGAATTCTGATTCTAGTGCAGCTATAATTATGCTCCACACGAAACCCCAGGGGATTCAAAACAGAGTCTTAATCTATTCCACAGGAATCAAAAACAACTCCCAGGGAAGGAGTTTAATCGTCAAGATTAGCTGACGTCTGCTCTGCCATCCTTGGGCGATGTCACCACAGCCCAGCACTGGCCATCTCTCTGCCATCCATACTCAGAGGCATCAATTGGCTTCTCCAACATCAACGAGACTTTAGAGTCTTATGTCTTTTTTTTTATTTAATTAATTGCTGGATGATAAGGCAGCTAGTGAGCTCTGTGAGACGAGTTCCTCATCTCTTACTGACCTCTGGGCTTGACATATGGTGAGGTCTATGCCCTGGACTACTCGACTGCCCGACCCTGACTGTCCTTAGGGGTTGGAGGTGAGGTAGTTTGGAGTTAATAACACAGGCTCTGGAGCAGGTGAGAAACACTGCAGCAAGCTCGTCTGAACACTGTTGCAACTCCTTTAATAAACTCCACCCGCACCCTATTGGTCCCAAGGAAGCGTCTCTTCTAAACAGCAGTTTCTGATTGGCTGGCATTTGCTGCACCAGCAATCCTTGGTCTCTCAGGCAGTCCTCAGTTAGGTCCTCCTGTAGGAGATGCCTTTGCAGCTTTTCAGCCCTCAGTGTTTACATAGATGTGGTCCTTCCATTCCTGTTGTAATACCCACAAGACCTAGGAATCTCCATTTGTCTCAGACCCCAGGGCAGAGAGCACAGAGGGCAGAAGGCAGTTCTGGTCAGAAGAACACAAATCAGGTCTGTTTGTGTAAGGCACACATCAGAAAATCTCTAGAACCAGAGTGGGTAGGTTAGTGTCCATTCCATAGAGGGTTCTAAGAACCGTTGGGGTACCAGCTGCCCCATGAATACAGAACGTTCCTCAGGGCTCACCACCAAGCAGACAGCAGGTCTCTACTCCTTGATTCTAAATTCTCTACAAGCGTCTTGTCCTTCCTCTTTGTCAGAATAGCTCCTGGGGAATCTCTCATAGCCCTGCTTAAAGTAGAGTGAGAAGGTTGCCCAGGACCTGGGAATCTACATTCATAGAGGTTCTCTGGTACACTTGATGCTCTTCATCAAGGCTTTAACACTGCTCTTCAATGTCTGCCCAACATACCAGCAGCATGGAGATCAGCGGGAAATGCAGATACCCAGTCCCCACCCAGACCTCCTGGGTCAGAAGCCACAATCAGACAACCTGGACTATAGAAGTTTCTGGTAAGTATAAATAGGGCAGGAAGAGAGGAGCATGCAGGCACAGGAACAGGCGCCAACAGCCTCAGACCAATCCATTATTTCCCCTCTTCACACGCATCACAGGTACCATAGGCACCCCTTTTTCTACTCTGGTAAGAGCCAGCCTGGGACAGATGGTCCCCAGGAGATGCTGTAGGTGGGAAGACTTCACATGCCTGCTGCTTCCCATTCCTGTCCCTTTAAAGATATTGACCTGCCGCACGGCTCCAACTTCATTTACTCATCCATTTCTCCTGAGAGAAGGCCACCACCTGATCCTCCCTCAGCTCTTAGAACTGATGGTCAGACTGATTAGAGAACAACAGGACAGTTTTTGTCTGTCATTACGCAATAGCTGCCATCACTAGGTCAACTCATCATGTATGACACACGAATCACGTATGGCCATGCTTCTCGGCAAATGAGAAGCCATTCCCTCCATCCTAAAGAACACAAATTGATCAATCAGATTCTGCACCAGGGCCACACGAAAGGTCCCCTCGTCTTTGAGAGTCTACTGTTAGTAGGAGTGTATGGGCAGGTTAAAGATCCCTCACGATTCCCCCAACATTCCCAGGAATTTCCAGTCAGTTCGTGGTGCATATTTAGGGCTAAGTGCACACCTGAGGTCAGTTAGGTTTCTATGGCTGTGATAAACACCATGACGGAAAGCAGCTTGGGAGGAAAGCGATTACTTCATCTTACAATTTCACATAACAGCCCGTCACTGAGGAAGTCAGGATAGGAACAGAACCTGGTACAGAGGCCATGGAGGAATGCTATTTACTGACTTGCTCCTCCATGACTTGCTCGGCCAGCTTCCTGATAGCACCCAGGATCACCACCCAACCCATGGGTGGCACCACCCTAGTGAGCTGGGCCCTCAATCATCAGTCAAGAAAGTGTACTACAGACTTTCCTCCTGACCAATTTGATAGAAACCCTTTCTCAGTTGAGGTTCCCTCTTTCAAAATGACTGTAATTTATGTCAAGTTAACATAAAATTAACCAGGACAGTGCATGTTAGCAGTTAGACCTTAATGACTGCGTGTTACCTAGCCAAGAAAAGTATATGGCAACAACTTAAGACTTACCATACAATTACTGTTCCTGTATTTTTTATGTGTCAATTCATTGTCTTAGGGTTTCCATTGCTGAGAAGAGACACTATGACCAAGGCAACTCTTATAACGGACAACATTTAATTGGGGCTGACTTACAGCTTCAGACATTTAGTTCATTATGATCTTTGTGGAAAGCATAGCAGTGTTCAAGCCCACACTATCCTGGAGGAGCCGAGAGTTCTACTTCTTGATCTGAAGGCACTCGGAAGACTACTGTCTTCCAGGCAGCTAGAAGGAGGATCTGAAAGCCCACCCCCACAGTAACACACCTCCTCCAACAAGGCCACACCTAATCTAACAAATCCCCACCTCCTAATAGTGCCACTTCCTGGGCCAAGCATATTCAAATCACCACACTCATTGGGAGGTTGTGAGTACGTAATAATCATAAACGTCCTTATTTGTAGAAACGTCAAAGCTCACTAAAATCATATGGCATGCCAAGGTCATTGTGTCATGTGACTAGTGACACCGACAATGTCCATTTAGGTACTACACTGTCCTACCTCCTGCAGCCTCAGAGTTGACTCATAAGCTTAGCACAGGGAAGAACGTGCCTAGTTCTTGTCACAAATCTCTTTTTGCTCCACCCTCCAGCAATTTGTTCTTCCCGATCTTGTATACCAGGTGTAGGAAGCCGAGCTGTTTCTGGAGCTTAAAGAATTCCATAAATTACTCCAAAGTCATCACCACAATCAAAGATTGAGGGAGGAAAATTTTTATTTAAAAAAAGTATGTATAAGTTAGGATTCTCTAGAGGAACAGAACTTGCAGAATGAATCTATATACACATAGGAAAGGGACTTACAAGATGTGGTTCAGCTAGCCCAATATTGACTGCTTTGTAGTGGCTTGGACTGAGGTTGCTTGTATTTTAATGCTAATCCTGGTTCCTCAAGACCTCGTTGTCCCAGAGACAAGAGTCCACACATAGACCCAAGTGACACCATGTGACCTTACTCCTAAGTTATTTCTGATTGGTGAATAAAGACACCAATAGCCAATGGCTGGGCAAAAGAGAAATAGACAGGTTTTAAGGCTCCTGGGACTGGGGGGCGGGGGGTTGGAGGAAAACCACAGGGAGAGAAGGTAAAGAAGGAGGGAAAGATGCCATGAATTAGGAGTCAAGAAAATATGGCCTTGAGGGCTGGCCAGTTGGAATTAAGAGCAGCTCAGATGAAACATAATAATAACTCGTGGTTATTGATAGCAAAGTACAGGGTAGATGTTTGCTCTTGTGCTGTCTAAGCCCATAGGTTGATGTCATTATGCAGGTGAAGGCAGACAAGATAAAACAAGGCCTGTCATTGGACGAGAAGGAAGGATGGGTGGGAACAATGTTTTAGAAAGAGGAGAAGGAGCAGAGCTAGCAGAAGGAGCTGGGAGAGCATGGCAGCAGATGTTGAGATTCTCCTCTGTGCATAGATACAGGTTGTTAGGAATGTTTTTAAGGGATGGGGGTGTACAGGATTTTGTGCTGTCTAGATGGACAAATTATATCTTATCAATTGGATCAGAGGTTATTGTGTGGTATATTCTTTCATGTGGTGACTTAACTGAGTTCAAGAGAAGGTGTGGTGGCAGGATACACCAAGCCTGCGGTGGAATTGGGATGTGTATTCCTGGTGTGGAAACAACCCACCAAGGGAATTGTGAGTAAAAGCAAAACAGCATGGCAAGGTGCCATACTGGAACAGCTCATGGACCACCCTGATCAGAGAGCACATGGGGGCAGTGCGGAGCCACTGAGATAGAGGTTCCCCACCGTGCTATGCGGTTCCACGGGTGCTGGTGCTAGCGTGGGATAAAAGGCTTAAAGAGTTATTTCATATCCACCGCAACATAAGCCTTAGAGGGACTGAATGTTCAAAGGCAGGGTAGAAACCCCAAGATTGGGATTAAATCATTTCTACAACACTGCTTACTGTACTCAAGGGATGTTGGGGAGTACCTGGAAGAGAATAGGGGACAAGGGACGTGAAGAAGGACGCCAAGACAAGAGTCTGATCAAGGTGACAATTTTATTTTTCCTCAAGGCTGAATTTATACCATAAAATGGGTAACAGAGAGAGGGGGGAAGTAAGAAACATTTACACAGGCCAAGGACACAGTATTCGTGTGGTCAGGGAGTAGGCTGATGTTGACAGGTTGTCAGAAAGGTCACAGGTGTGTCACATCTATTAGTCAGCAGGACGTTGGTTTTTCAGAAAGGTTACGGGTAATCACATTGGGTATCTTAACGTCACACGTTATCATATGATTATTCATCTTGACCACCACATTTGTATTAGTCTTCTGCAGCTGGCTGGGGATTTTCCATGAACCCAGTCATACTTAATTCTAACCATAATAATAACATCAACAATGGAGGGCTTCAAGGGCATCGCTCCCAACAGCTTACCAATGGAAGGTCCAACAAATGCATTCATTTTTCAGTTCACGAGGCTGGATGTTTCATCTGGTCTTCAGTGTAGGCCTGTATCCTAAAGAAGCAGGCTCTAGTGCCATTGAGGGAAAGGACTTGCTCGTGAGGAGGACGGTAAGCAAAGACAGCAAACTTCCTTGTTCCAGGCCCTTTCTATAGGCTGCGAGCAGGTGTGGTCCAGACTGAAAGCTCTTTCCACCTCAAAAACATCTGCATTAAATATGTATCTTCTCGCTGCAAAGATCCCGATTAGAAATGGGCCTTTGTACTTCGAATGTTTTAACTAAGAAAAAAAGAAAATCCCTCACAATATGTGCTGAGTTAATTCCAGATGTAGCCGAGCTGTCAACCAAGGACCAGCACCACAATAGCTGTTCCTCTTCTGCCTTTCACCTTTCTATTCAGAAAACAGAAACTGGCTTCAATGCACGGCTCTAGAGTTAAGAGCACTGGTTACTGTTCCAGGTTTGATTTCCAACACACGCATGGTGGCTTACGGCCATCTAAGGCTCTAGTTCCAGGGTATCTGATGTCCTCTTCGGACTTCTGCAGGCACCAGGCACATACATGGTGCACAGACACATATGCAGATAAAACACCCCTACGCGTTAAAGAAATTAAAAAAATTAAAAAGAGATATCACCCTTACACTATGCCCTTGCATTAGAGGCGAGGTCATTGTGCCCTAGAAACTTAAAATAAAATGACAGGGACAAACACAACAGCCAAATAGAGCAGGTCTATTGGGAGGTGCAAGTGCTGACCGGCGTACATGGAGCAGAGCCGAGGACAAGCTACTGGTGATGGAGCGAGAACCAGAATGTGGCCTTCTCAAGGCCCCCCATTGCCCTCACTTCTGAAGGTGCTCGACAGACACTTGCTAAGCGTGTGGGATCGAGATGTCATCCTCAAAAGTTTCACATCTCGGCCATGGAGGATGGCCTTGGTACTATTTGAGAAGATAAACAGTATCCTTGCTTGAGGGCAGCAAGGTTCAGGAACCAGGAAAACAATGGAAGCTCAGGGAGAGAGTTGCAGTTATTTGAACGAGAAGGAAGTAGTAGTCACAGACCCAACAGTCAAATTACTACCGGGAGCAACTGAAAAATTACTACCTGGGGCCACAGAGTCAACAGTATTTTGTCCTTGGAGCATGTTGAAGTCACCCTTCATTTTCAAAGACCTTGGGCTCCGTGGCCTGCCCTCCCATCTCGGAGGTGGGGAAGAGGGACGCTGAAATCAAGTGGTAGGCAATCGTTTTGAATTCTATCCCCCTCTTCATGAAAGAGTGTTTATCTGGGGCCAGGGAAACTCCACCCACAAAAAACAAACAGGAAATCTTGGGCTCATCCATCAGAGGAGCAAGTTCTTAGAAGACGTTTTCTTAGATGGTACAATTCTTGGAGCTATTTAAATTCCATACGCTGGTACCCTTTTCCAAGCCCTGAGACATAAAGCGAAGGAGGGGGAAAACTAATAAACTGGGCTTATGGGCACACCAGGGGATATCTAAACACAGAAGTTGAAGGTTCAGGTTGGCCTGTCTCAATTAAGGGATGGCTATGTATGTGGAGCGGCTGTTTGTGTAATGGGAGGATGGGCAAGATCCAGCCATCCAGCCTGGTTGTAAAATTCTCAGCTTCCTTTACAGCTATTGGTGACTTGCCAGGACAAAGGTGGGATCTAGCTTCTGATTGAGGGATAGAGAGAAAGAAGCACCTATGAGAAATCAGAGGCCGGGCTGCTCACCCAGAATGCTTTGCGAGCAGAGGTGGGCACGAGTCTCCACAGGCTATAAAACCTTGCCTGTTCTGGCTCTGTTCCAGAAACTTGGTAGGGTGGCACCTTGTGCTGGGGATTGTATTGTAAGAATGAAAAGAAAAAGAGGGGGGGGGATGTACGTGAGTGTGTGTGGAAAAGAGAGTTGAGGGAGGGAGTGGGAAACCCTGCAGCTACAAAGCTAACCTCCATTATCTTCCTGGGTGATTTTAAAAATGTGGGCCAGAGTTTTAAGTACTGTCCCTGCCTCATTTCTGGCTAATGATGTCAGCCTGCCTGGTGCTGACTCTTGCTGTCTTTTTAGGGTTTTCTAGAACTCTTGTCCCTGCCTTTCCTGTGCCGTCCTGAATTGGTTTCAGTCCAAATAGCGCTTTTTTTTTTTCCTGTGGAAAAAAAAACTCACAACTGGACGGGGACTACCTTCAATTCTTAAGTAGTTAAAACAAAGCTCTACTCTATCCTACTTGGGAACCCTATCCTCCTCCTAAGGATAATCTTTCTCTAACATTGAGGCATTGAGGATTCATCAAGGCCTGACTGCTGAAGGAGAGCAAGGGGCAATCTATTTAAACTCACAGTAGCTTTGAGCTTTCCTAGTTAAGGAAAACCAACAATAACAACAGAACTAGGCTAAACAGGCTTAAACTAGTGGTGGACCTGAGCACGCAGCTTGGTGTCAATTCACCAAGAAGCCCAAGCCCCTCCATTGGTAGGAAGCTTTTCTACCAACTGGGCGAGTTCCCCCTACTCTGTAAAATGAGTGGTCTGGATTCGGATGGCAGATGTCTCTGGAGAAAAGCTTTCTCCTCGTTTGTTTTAGGTTTCCTGGTATTCTGTTTACGTTAGGCTGCTGAAGAGTTCCTTTGCAGAAATGGGATCAGCTGGGTCGCTAGGGAAGCCAATGAGGTGATGAGCTGAAAGGTGTCTTCTGCCCTGAAGAGAAAGGGGGTGTGTGAGTGAAGGCAGCAGAAGCATGTGATTTAGGGGATTGCTTAAGGAGCAGTGTTTTCCATGACTCTTCTCCTGGAGTCATGGCTAAGCATTTTCTGGGAGTCCCATGACTGAGACGGTCATACACTTCTGTTCATTTGAAGGAAAGAAGGTGGGGAGAAGTAGCGTGAGGAACCGGCTCAGCCTCTGGGATGCTCGCATCTACCTGTCTCATAGGCTTCAGTTGCTCTTGAATGTCCCCTCAAAGCCAGTGTTGTTCTGGACAGATGTAGGGACGGACTCCTGATTGAAGGCTCAATACAGAATGGGAGGCATAGTGAATCCATGTTCAGTACAGAGACTAAAGAGCTGTGTATTCTACAAGGGCCCAGTATCAGGATGAACAAAGGCCTCCAACAAGGCCCAGGTCTCCTGGGTGACTTCTTTTCTGTGGGAAAACATAGTCTAAAGAGTTTCCATTTACCTCAGATCTGCGCATTAACCTTCTCAATAGACTCCTCCTGGAAAATGCAGTAACTGGCTCCTAAGAGCAGCCTCATCACAAGTGGTAGGCAAGGTCCTGGTAAGGACAAGACCGAAAATCCATACTCCAGACAAATACTCATATCAGGCAAAAGAGGGGTTGAGGAAGCACGTGAAGTCTGAGTAACCCAAGCAGGGAGTGCTAGGCGAGGAAAAAGGTCAAGGCCACTATGCATGGGTCTGATCTGAGAGAATGTGCCTAAGGAGTGCTCAGCCTGTCAGTAGACTTTGAAGCACAGTGTAAAGCAGCATTCTTGGAAAAGTGGGCAAGCCATGCGAGCCTTGGTGCAGCTCAGGTGTGAACCAAAGAGCCTGGGGATGAGACATTTGGATGAAGCTTCCCAGTTTAAGTGCTTCAAGGACTTGGGGATGTCAGTTCAAATTGGGAGGTGAAGGGATCAGGGTCTGGATGGTGAAGAATTGGTACCTGGCTTAGTCGTCCTCCTGCTGACTACAGCATCAGGTATAAGGGGTTTACATGTAAATGTAGCTGCATGTGCAACGTGATATAGGTTATGGGTGAGATCTCTCTTTAGGCTCTGGATATGGCCTTAGATCTGAACTTGGGTTCGTTCCTTATCACTAAAAAAATGTCTTGATCTCAGATTTGGCATCCCTCGAGGCTGGGAGAGCACAAAGCCTGTCACACAAGCATGTGCTCAGTGAACTCCATGAAAGGGAATTTTGTTGGGTCTTAATTGTGATACTGAAACCATGAGGTTTTGCTACCACTGTGATAAGACACCCTGATTAAAAGCAGTTTGGGGAGGAAAGGGGCTATTTGTCTTACATAACCCAGGTTAGAGTTTGTTGAGGGAAGCCAAGGCTGGGACTGAAGTAACCACCTCAGGGGAACTCTGCTGGCTGGCTTGCCTCCCCATTCTTTCTCAGCCGCTTTACACAGCCCAGGACCACCTACCTGCCCAGTTCTGGCACAATCCACAGTGAGCTGGGCCTTCGCTCAATCATTCATCAAGAAAATGCCCTGCAGACTTGCCTACAGGCAATCTGATAGAGGTGCTGTTTCAATTGAGTTTCCTCCAGCCAGGTACTCTAACCCGAGACAAGCTGACAAATCAAAACAAAACAAAACAAAACAAAACAAAAAGATACTTTTCAAAACCCAACTTCCCACCACAACCCAAATACTTGTTGCAATCAGAGTCTTGTAGAAGACACGGGCAGTTGTCTCAGTGTTACTGTTGCTGCAATGAAACATGGTGACCGAAAGCAAGGAGGAAAGAATTTGCATGGCTTACACTTCCACATAGGACAGGAACTCAGACAGAGCAGGAACCTGGAGGCAGGAGCTGATGCAGAGGCCATGGAGGGCGGTGCTGCTTACTGGTTAGCTCATGACCAACTTGATTCATCCTGCTTTGTTGTGGAACCCAGGTGCCCAGGGATGGCACCATCCACGGTGGTGTGAGCCCTCCCCCATCAGTCAGTAATTAAGAAAATGCCTTACAAACAGACCTGAGGAAGGTATTTTCTCAGTTGAATTTCCCTCCTTTCAGATAACTCCAGAGTATGTCAGGTTGACAAAAAACTACCCAGCATGACAGTCCGGTTTTGATTTTGTTTACATTTCTAGATTGCTAAAGGGAGGCTTCAGGGAAATATTCCTCACTGGGCAAGGCACAAGGATACCAATATGGCGGCATGCAGCTCTTCCCTGGTGTTCACCAGAAAGAGCCCTGTGTGCACCTCCCAGTGTTAGAACTCATTGTTCTCAGGATGGGTCCTGCATTCCTGTTGCCTCTGGGCTTCATGCACACCACACACAATCTCTGACAAAAACATGCTATATCGTTTTTCCAAGGGCAAACAGGGCAGCTGGGTGGATGGAAAGGCAAGCAAAAAGATCAGGGCTTCACAGCAACAAAACCCTAAGATAACTGTTATGGTAAATAATCACAAATTAAAGCATTGGTGTGGTGTGTGTGTGTGTGTGTGTGTGTGTGTGTGTCTGTGTGTCTGTGTGTCTGTGTGTCTGTGTGTGTATACCTTTATTTTGAAAACCACATACATGTATGCAATATATCTTGACAAACCCCTTTCTACTCCTCTACTCAAACTTGTTCCAGATGCTCTCAACATGCCCCCTTTAAAAATAATTTAAAAAAACTTTCTTTAAGCCTACTGAGTCTGATTAGTGCTGGCCACTAAGCACTGGTGTGGAGTCATCCACTGGGGTTATGGCCAAATGACCCTGCCAAAAAGAAGTGACAAAGTGACTGTCACTCCTCCCACACACAATCGTCAACTGCCAGAAACAGCTCCTCAACTATATGTAATACTCTGCCAGAGTTATACTGGGCATTTTCAAGAGCTTGATCCTGTGCAGCTAACCATTGCTGTACTGAGGTCATGTGAACAACAGGCAGGTCCTGTCTAGAAGACAGCACCTCACAGCACGAACACTCTTTCTGACTTCCCTTCTGAAATCTTCCCCTGAACCTTAGTTGATACAGATGTGTTGTCTTCAGCTGAGCCCTCCCGGTCCATTATTCTGTGCACATTGAATAGTTTCAGGTCACTGCATTAAAAACTACCCATTGCAGTATGATCTTGACCTCAGCTGAGTGCAGCACACAAGCATGCACGGCCAGAGATGGAGAAACAACCTATCGGGTATGGGTGACTCATCCCACATCCATCTTGGCAGTTCCAGCTTTTCAGCCTCCTGAGCTCTCTACATGAGGCTCTGAAAGGGATGTGGGCATGGAGGTCCTTTCTGCCTGAAGACAATGCTCTGGTGGGTGTAGATCACCCCAGTGCCAACCTGTTGCTTGCCAACGACAAGCATGACCACGGTGTTGTACTCCTCATCCTTGGGTGTCTAGGAGGTCCTTCAAGCTCATGGACACGGACCTCTCAGCAGCAATACCTTGGGTGCTGTGCTCCCAGATGTGTGGTGGTACCCTGAATGTTGTCACTTAGAAGCTCTCCCTCTATTCCATATGGGCAAAGTATGCACTCATGACTGCATATAGGTACCCACCTTGGAGGACAAAGCTGTTTATGATAGCCTGCATCCCTTGAACCAGTAGTTTGAGTCATGTGTGTCATGTGTGTCAGTCAGCATTTGGTCCTTGTATCACTTTCTTGCTTCCTCACAATCTGGGCTATTCCTGAGCCCAAGAGTCCCTCACCAAAAGCCACTTGTGGAAGAAATACTTCTGCAGGAGCCTTGCCATGCAAGGGATAGGCCATCCTTTCCCACTCTGTCACCCAGTAGAAGGCATTCATGCATAACTCATGCAGGCACATGCTCAGCTTGGTCATAATGTCATTGAACGTGAAGATCTTCCAGAAGTGAGGCTCAAAACCGTCTTTCTACATAACCCTTGTTGACCCGCCAGAGCTCACTATGTTGGATCAGGATGGCCTCAGACTTACAGATCTGACTGCCTCTGCCTCCTAGTGCAGCTATGAAAGCCACAATCTAGCATGCCCAGTTAAGATTCAAATTCTCTCTTTTTATATTAAAATCACTTTATTTAAAGAAAAGGTATAATGGTCTCTTATTGTGTCATTTATAACACGTTGACAAGAGAAGCTCAGAGTGAAACCAGGTGCCTTAGCTCACACCTGGAATCTCAACATTCAGCTCATAGGAACGCAGCCAATATGTAGACGCCACCTTGGGCTACTGACAGAGACACAGTCTCAAAATAGCTATATCTTTTTTACATATTGCAAATGCTTAATAAACATTAATGGGAGTGTGTGTGTGTGTGTGTGTGTGTGTGTCTCAGAGGGTAGAACCTTTATGAATTTCTAGTCCTGGTATCCCCCCAAATTCTGTCATCAGCTGTAATCAACAGCACTCTGGGGACAAAAGCGAGCAGTTCCCTCAATACTTAGGAGTGTCAGTTAAATTCCCCAAATGCAGATAATGGGAAGATAGTGTCAGCGCCATTACTCACCAGACTGATGATGAGCTCATGCTAACAGGAAACCACCAAAGGTTGCCACTGGAGTGAGCGGAATGAATCCTCTCTATTCTATGGCGCCGCTGACATGAGATGTGAAGTGATCATTCTTCACACGCCCATCAGTTCTCCAGTGCAGAGCTGCTGGGTGCTCCCCAAGTTCCACTTGGTTCTGACCCCCAAATGGCAACAGTCACAGCCTACAGATCAGAGTCCTATCACAAGACCATTCTCACCTCCTGCTGATTGCCAGTCACCGGACATCATCTCTATGGCCCAGTTGGCTGTGATTTATCCTCTGCACTCTTCGGTTTCTCTTTCTCTTATCATCACGCCTCTGCCTAAGAATGGACCAGTCTCTGCCTTAACAGTTTGCCATCAATGTAGTGAAGTAGAATGGAGGTCTTCAGCATCCTGAAAGCAAACGATTATCTTAGATCATTGCAACTGAGTCAGGAAGGATTCCAGAACCTAAGGGCTATGAATGAGTGATACATGTGCTTGTTAGAAAGGATTTGTCTTGCTGAAAAGGATTGTAGGATAACTATGCTGGGCTAATAACTCCAGAGTGCCCAAGGCAGCTGATCAGGAGCAAAGACATCACCTCCAGCGCTACGGCTGTGGTCGCCTATTTGACTGACTTTGAAGCCATCCTGTAATTCAAGCAGGTGATAAACTGACCCACCCCTGCTATATAATTAAATTATAACTATCACTTGATTTGGGGCCATGAAAGGGACAAAGGTAATTTTAGAGGTCTCACCTTGGTACTTCCTACCTTGAAGGTGATTGCTCTAAATTTAGGCAATTTAGTATGAGATAGCTCACAATAGCCACATCTTGGTCAAGTTCTATCTTTAGATTCCTATGGGAATCCATGAAGGTTGCCTTCCTAATTAAAGATTTGGACGAGGAAACGATTCACAGGCTATCATCACAGCAACTCTTAGGATGCCTTGGTCTTTTGTTGTCTAGCTTCCATACTCCTCATTGTATCAAAGGGATCGATATGGCTGAGGTCTCCCTTGATACCAACTGCAGTTCAGGCAAATAGCCTATCCAAAATCACCACATGTAACTCTATGTACAGTTACCATATATTCCTATGGAAAGGAAGGAAATATTTATAGGCTTTGATTTTTTCAAAACATGCTTTAACAAGGTTTCCCAAATGCTTTGACCCCGCTTCTAGCCCACCTTTCAAAGGTAGGGGAAAAAGATGGTGAATAGGACAAGGGGGTGTGGACCTGTTTAGAAGTAATTCTTTGAGGTGATTCCAATCTCCGTTGCCAGGACACCAGCAGTCCAGTTCAGTAGTGTCAGGATACCAAACAGGAATCAGCAGCAGTGGCATGATCCAGCAGAAACAGCCAGGCCTCTGCTGAATCCACACAATCCAGTGGGAGTGACTAGGACCAGCCAGGATGCCAGGAGAAATTCTCTGCTGTGCCTCTTTCAACAAAGCAAAGATAAGCAAAGACATTGGATCAACAAAGCATTGCAAAGCTAGCTCTGCAAGCATGCCATCACTGTCCATTGAGTCCTATTCATACATGACATGTCCTCCCGTGGGTCTTGCCTCAGCAAAACCCCATGTAAGTCTGCGTCATATGACATATCCAGACGTTTCCACTTCAAATATTCACATTTGCTATGATAGTATACAGATTTCCTGACTATGTCCCTTTCCCTCTTCTGGCTTCTCCACAGAAACTAGGTGATTGAGCCCTAATAGATAAAAATCTCTAAAACAGTGCCTTACATCATGGATCTATAGGATATGCAATCAGTAAATGGCTAAGTGATAGGACAAAGCAAAATACTCCCTAATAAATCCTCTGTGACAGCTTGCTCTTTTCTCCCTATGGGACGTTCAAGTCCCTGTTTGTATTGTTTACTTTCCTAATGCTGTAATAAAACACTATGACAAAACAAATACCTAGAAGAGTTTATTTGGACTTAGAGTTCTGGGGACTTAAAATCCATGAAGGGAAGCAGGGAAGAACAGGAAGCTGAGGACTCACATTTTGGAGTCTCCTCCACTCCCTGCCCCCTTACCTCACCTCCTGGAGATTCCTGTCCTTAGACAATTGTGACCTGATTGTTCATATTCATGACAAAGTTTGTTCAGCAAGGCCATTCCTCCTAAACCAACCCGAGCATTCTTACCAACTGAAGGCCAAATGCTCAAAGGTCCTAGACTACGGGAGGCTTCATATACAAACCATTGCTCCTCACGAGCATTGACCACTTCCTGAAGTTCTCAAGGGAGCTACTGTCACCACAGAACCTTTGTCCACATTTAGTGACCAGTCTCTGTTAACTGCCTTTAATCCTGTACTTTTAAAAATATTTTTAGATTTATTTATTTTATTTATATGAATACACTGTAGTGTCTTCAGACACACCAGAAGAGGGTATCGGATTCCATTACAGATGGTAGTGAGCCACCATGTGGTTGTTGGGAATTGAGCTCAGGACCTCTAGAAGAGCAGCCAGTGCTCTTAACTGCTAAGCCATCTCTCCAGCCCTAATGCTACATTTTGATACCATCTGGTCTGAGGGAGGACATAGTAACTCAGATTCTAGTTACCTTGATGACTAAGGAGTACCAAATCCTGCTCTCTTTTTCTTTGTCTCCCAAGTTCCACATGAGCATGGTTTCAGACCATCTCTTCAAATACAACCTCTGGCTGGCCTGTTGTAGGTATAGTACCCTTGTGGAGTTGACTAATAGCTGCCCAAGAGGTGAATGACCTCAAAGAATAATGGCTAGGTCTAATGATGTCATCTCGAAACACAGTTTGAATGGGTAAAAGAATGCCTCCGGGGATTAGTAAAATACAGTGTTTTATGTTTGTGATGCAGTCTCCTGAGAGAGAAAGGTCATAAGGCTCTGACCTGACGAGTTACTATTACGATATAATTGGGAGAAGATAAAAAATAGGAGGGGCCTATCTAGAGGAACAGGGTGCCGTGAGTGTGCTCTCACCCACTGCACCCTGCCTAGGTCTCTTCCTCTGTTCATTTCTTGGACCACTGTCATGCAAACTGCTCCACCCTGAAGAGTTTTTGAACTTTGCTAGGGGGTTTTCTAACCTAGGATTTGGGATATGAACAGACATCAGATGGCGCCTGTCTATGGAACCTCAAGGAACGTGAGGTATAGACACCAATGCTGACTCCACCACCTTTGCCTGCATTGCTAGTCTGACCCCACTGCTTGTGTATTTCTCTTCCCTGTCTGTGGTGGTTTGAATAGGTTTGGCCTCCATAGACTTATGTTTGACTGCTTGGTCCACAGGGAGACCCAATTAGGAGGTGTGTCCTTGCTAGAATAGGTGTGGCCTTGTTGGAAGGAATGTGTCACTGGAGGTGGGCTTTAAAGTCCTATGCTTAAACTTCATTCAGGGCAGAAGAGCCAATCTCTGCTGACTGAAGTCGGATCAAAATGCAGAACGCTCAGCTCCTTCTCCAGCATGATGTCTGCCATGCTTCCCACCATGATGCTAACCCCATGGACTAAACCCCTGAAACTGTTAACCAGCTCTAAATATTTTGCCTTTATAAGAGCCACCTTGGTCATGGTGTCTCTTCACATCAATAAAACCCAAACTAAGACATTGTCCTTCACACTCTTTGTTCCTGTGAGTAGCAGCAGCTGATTGGGATAGTCTGACTGGGATCGGCTTGTCCCTGGAGCAGACCACCTCAGTTCTTCAAGCCTCTGTGGGCCTTAGACTGAAGACTGTGAAGCTGTCCACCTGAACTTAGGGTTGAGGCCTTCTGTCATGATCATGTTCTTGTGCTCACTTCCTAGATAGTCCAAGTCTTTGCAGCATAGTCCTTAGATGAGGAACTTTTAGCAGAGATGCAAGTCTCAGAACCAGCTGCATACATTAAGATGTCTTGGGTAATATCCATACTTCATACTTTATTGGCCCTGAATCTTGGTGATATTCATTCGTAGAAGATTTCTCCGTGTTATTTCACCTTCATGGGAAATTCTCTAGTCTCTGGAAGAGACCTCATGTTCCCGTGTAACGTTGGAGCTTTGTTTTGGAGGTGCATTGCAGTAAAAGTTGAGTTCTTGAACACCTCAGCTATCTCATGGTAGCCTTCTCTAAATCAAGACAGGTTTCCATCTAACTGTGGCTTCTCTTTGGTAAATTCTAAATATATTTCTGCTTTCTCTACTCTGAGAGCCTGTATTTCTCAGGACACTGGTCAGCTCCTCATTAGTGTTCTGTGGACTTTGTGCACATCTAGGGTACATTTTTGGTGTGCTACATTTCTCTCCGCAAGTGCAAAAAGCAGTCAGGACTTTTGGGTGAAATGAGGACTGTTTCTTACAGCTCATGCTTCTTGTGGGGATTTTTAGCATCACCTTGTTGAGTATGGACAGTTCCCTCAAATTGTGAGAAATTCCTCTCAGAATTAGTCCTGAAAGACAATTTAAAATTCCAGTTTTCCTAGAAAACTGGGGGAAAAAAATCTACTTCCTCGAAGTCTGAATGTGTCTGGAACATTGTGAGTGTGAATATTCACTAATGGTTCCATGGCACCAGCTCTCTTACTCACTGGGTACTGCCATGACCTCAGGCTATGATGGAGCAATATGTTCTGTGTTGTCTGAGTGACTGAGTCTTTTGAATATATTATGACAGAGCCTGAAAGAGATCTGCCCCTGGGCTATCCTAACTATATACAATTCTCTGTGAATTAAAATTGTTCTGATCATCTTGCAATTGAAATGAAAATAGTTTATTTCATCATTGGCCGTGTACCACATGTAGAGTTTCTGATGGCGCATTTGGCATGGAGTGATCCATGCTCCTGTAAATAACCTCAAACTCACTGGTTCAGCAAGACAGACTGAGTCAAACGGCTTCCTTAGCCTGGTCACAGTGCACTACTATGAATAGATGTTCGTTTACAGTCCTCTAGAAAGTCACAACCGCCAGGCACTCAGTAGCACAGAATCTCTGGCTTGCCAGAGAGATGATTCAATACCCCAATTCCACCTTTCCATTTTATATCTCACTACTTTTATTATCAACTAGAAAATATGGTTGCAAGCACATTTGATGGCGTAAGACCTCTAAGAGTTAACAGCTATGAGACAAGAGGAGCTAGCGTAGGCAAGGAAAGCTTTCAGAAACCAGTACAAAAAGGATAACTAGAGAGGGCTGGGTAGGAGCACGCACAGGCTGCAGGGCCATCTGTAACAAAGCCATGGCGTTGGCTGCCGAGATGGCTTAGTGGCTAAGAGAGTGGTGGCCGCTCTTGTAGAAGACCCAGTTTGATTCTCTGCATCCACATGGTGGCTTACAACAGATTGTAAACTCCAGTTCCAGGGGCATCTGATGCTCTGTTCTGGCCCTCATGGACACTGCATACATGGTACACAGATACACAAATAGGAAAGACATGCATATACACATGAAATAAATGAGAATAAAAGCAATAAAGCAATAGCAATCTTGTAGCAAGTTCTGTAAAAAGAACGTCTACCGAGGGCGTCCTCAACACTTCGTTGTTCTTCAACTTCTCTCCATCATGAACGCTCTCCCATCATGAACGCTCTCCCTATTCCCTGGAGAACGGCAAGTATTCAAGTACCAAAATGGATTCCAAATGTGTTGCCCATAGAGGATGTGGTGGCTTGTGTGCTCCCCAAAGTTCAACCGAGTTCTTGAAAACATGGCAAAAAGCCTCTGTCTGCGATCGTCCCAAGAGATGAGTTCTTCCGGAGTAGGATCAGATGTTTCTATGGAAGGGATGAAAAAGTCAGGTGCTTCTGATTGATGACGTTTTCCACAACTAAACCAGGTGATATGGTAGTCAGGAATTTTTCAGAGATGACTCCCCATTGTTTCATTTTTAAATGTTAGAAATGCGAGGGCCCTAGAAGAAATGGTTTCAGATGTGTACTGCATAGCAAATCGGTCAAAGTAAGACTCCTCCTGGTGTGTCTGAAGGCCTGGAAGACAGGACTGTGGCAAGCATTTTGTGAGTTAAGCAGGCAGGAGCTGTGCTATGCTGACATATAGGAGGGCGGACCTTATTGAAAGCCACTGGGAACGTTTGGAGGGATAGAGCAACATGATACTTTATTTACTGCATCACAGAGCCACTGACACGTGTAGCTGCAATCAAGACACCACACTAGAAACACACTGGCTTCCCAAGGTGTCAGAAATGACACGAAGATTCATGTCTTCAGACCTGATGCATAGTTTCATAGTTCCGCTGCTCTGATATGACAGGGCTAAACGACAGTTTTGGACAAATTTACATATGCAAAGCCAGAGGTGTCTAAGTAGAAAGCCTCATGTAAATGTTGTATGGTTACTTAGGTAAGAGTTGGGGCCTAGGAAAGATAGTCCAAGCAGGGCTTACACTTGAGTGATGGGTGTGTCAGCTACTTGTGGGTGCTGTGGTAAAACACTACAAACAAAAGCAACTTGTGGAAGATTGTTTTGCTTACAGGTCTGGAGGGAGCATTCTTTTTTTTTTTTTTTTTTTTTTTTTTTTTTTATTTATTTATTACACTGCTGTTGTCTTCAGACTCACCAGAATAGGGCTTCGGCTCCCCTTACAGTAGGTTGTGAGCCACCATGTGGTTGTTGGGATTTGAACTCAGGACCTCTGGAAGAGTAGCCAGTGCTCTTAACCTCTGAGCCATCTCTCCAGCCCAGGAGGGAGCATTCTTAATAATGAGGGAGAAATGACATCAGGCAGCCGGAGCAGGAAGCTGACAGACAGATCACATCCCCAACTACAAGCAGAAAAAGAGAGCAAACTTCAAGTGGGCCAAGGCTATAAACTCAAATACCTTCTCCCAGTGTGGCACTTCCTCCTGCAAGGCCTCCTAAAGGCTCTATAAACTCCCTGACACTACCACCTCCTGGGGTGCAAGTGCTCAAACACACAAAACCTATTGGGGATATTTTTCATTCAAGGTGCCGCGGGTACCATGTTTAAAGCACCCGGTGTTATTTAGTAGCTCTCCGTGGAGCTGACAGTTAATCCCAAATACACAAGAGATGCTGCTTCTCCACTGAGCCTAACAATTAACAGTCTTTGAGACTAACATCTGGACACCTGGTTCCCTTGTTCTCATTGGACCCTTTAAACCTGTGCGTTGACTTGGTGACAACAAGCTGATGCACAGAGATAGCAAAATAAGCCATCCTGGATCAACAGACATCCGTTTCCAGAGACCACTTAGGGGAGTCAAACACGATGCGAAGCTTCTCACTGGTTTAAGTGAATTAAGGTGGCATAGATGCTAAGGTACGCAGCCCGGGAGCAGTTCTGTGGTTAATCTTCACTTCCCATTTGACTGGATTAGAGCCACGTAGGATAGTGAACATGCCCAAGAGCGCCTTTCCCTAGGACGAAGTGATGAGAAGAGGCTTCTCTTGGACATGGGTGACACTGTTGTATGGACTGGCCACTCAGGTAGAATAAGGAGCGAAGCAGAGAGAGGCCGCTGTCCTTTCCTTGCTCCCTTGGCCCGTCATGATGTGAACTGACCAAGCTGTCTCACTTGCATCCCTCCATCATAAGGAACTGGACCTTCAAACGTTAAGCCAAAATAAATCTTGCCTCTAAGCTGCTTGTGTCAGGCGATCTGTCACAGAAAATTGGTATCAGAAGTGGAGTCATAGCTGGAACTAAATCTGACCGTGTAGCTCTCAGGCATCTGAAACGAGTTCATAGGAGGAAGTTTGAAGACTTGGAATGTGGGCTAGGGAAACCCTACAATATGGAAAGGAACGTATAGTGGGTAATTGTGGAAGAAGCTTGGAAATCGTGAACGCTGATTGAAGTGTAGGCAGTTAACTCCTGGACTTGTGAGGTCTTAGGTGGGAATGAAGACCCTTGGGAGCACTACAAAATATTGACAGATTTTTTTTTTTTTGCCAGCATGTGGATTATAAATGACACTCTACCACATGCCTTGAAAGTTGACAGGCAAAGTTTAAAGGTGATAGAGGAAAGTTCAAGGCAGGTATTCAAACTCAAGACTTGTGCAGTCACGGAGGCATCCACTCAAGACACCAACAGAAGGCTTTGGATGCCAGGCATTGTAGAGTAGGATCTGATGCCCACATGTGATGGGTGGCGGTGTAAGGTGAATCCTAAGGCATAGAAGAGAACTCAGGATGTGAGAGAGGTCAGGAATGTGGGATGTATACTGAGAAAAGCCTACAAGTATAGCAATACTTTTTAATTAATAAATACCAGTGTCAGGTTCATTACCCACCTTAATGTTAAGTTCCTGAATTAAAGACACACGTGCAAGCATGCACACACACACACACACACACACACACACACACAACTTTTATATTTTAATATGCCTTAGTCTGCTCAATAGCTGGGCCACTGCCTAACCTCCACGTGGATAACCCACCTCCTGCCAATAATCCCAAGTTATTACTTACTAAACTCTATATTCTATCTTGGCTGCCCTAGACCCAAAGGGCTGCCCAACTGGCGGCCATGCCTCTCTGTCCTGCATTCTTCTCAGACATTGCTTCTCTCTTCTCCTCCACACTCTCATGGCATGGCGATCCCTCCTTCCTCTTTTCTGGTCTCAAGCCTAGGAATCTTAACGTCCCATCTCTGTCTACCCTGCCCAGCTAATGGTGGCTGGCATCTTTGTTTGCCAGTCAGAACTAACTGGAGGCAGGTTCCCAGAAGCTGCATGCAGACTCTCTCATAGAGTTTTTGGGGGAACATAATTAGTATTCACAACACAAGCAGCTACAGCCAAGTACTGGAGTCACCCCAAGAGAGGCTCTGTGACTGTTAATGGCAATACTTGGAGAAAGGAATGCCTGCCCAAGCTTGTTGGAACTCACAAGATGCCCATACATCTCAAGTACCAGGCATAAAAGAGATAGGATTTAATGTTTGCCGTGCTGGGTTTTGGACCTGCTTTTGCTCCATCCCAATTTCCTATGCCTTCTTTCTATTTTAAAAAGCAAATGCTTATGATACCAATTGTGTATTGGAAGCACATAATTTTCATTTTCCACATGGGTGCTCACAGTTCTACACTGCCTTAAGTCAAAGAGAGGACTTAGTCTAAGAGTTTGAACAGTTTTTTCCAAAAACCCTCTGGGGCTCATGCAACAGTTTGAGCTGACCACGAACCTTCTGCAAGGTGTCAGGGACAGAATGTCTTTAATAAAGGAGAATGTCAGTGGTCAAGGAGATGCTTGCTGATAAGGGTGGGCTTGTAGTGGTTAGTCATGGTCAACTTTACCAGATTACGAATAACTTAGGTTATTAAGGCATACATCTGGTGATGTTTGAGAGGACTTCAAGAGGGTTCATGGGGGAGGTTCCTCATCCTGAATATGAGTACAACATTTTAATAGCAAGGTGCTTAATGGAATGAAAGAGGGAAAAGAAATCTAGAGAGTGTAGGTAATACTAACCTTTGTTTGTTTCCTGACCTCCTATGATTCCTCTTAAGTTTTTCATAGCAATGGAAAAGTCACCACAATGGCCCTGAGAAGAAACTCTTCTGATAGCCATGGAAAAAGCAACAGGACTCGGGCCAGGACACTGAATGCAGGCCAGGTGTCTTAGGATTTTATTGCTGTGAAGAGACAACATGGCCAAGGCAACTCTTGTAAAAGCAAATCTTTGATTCGGGCTGGCTTATAGTTTCAGAGGTTCAGTCAATTATCATCATGGTGGGAAGGCTGGCAGTATGCAGACAGACATGGCGATGGAGGAGCCAAGAGTTCTACATCTTGATCCAAAGCCACCAAAAGGAGATTGTCTTCTTCAGGCAACCAGGATAAAGATCTCACCTGCACTGGGTGGAGCCTGGGTATAGGAGGAGCCCTCAAAGCCTGCCTAAACAGTGATACGCTTATTCCAACAAGGCCACATCTCCTAATAGGACCACTTCCCCTGGACTAAACATATTCAAACCACTGCACCAAGCATAAGAAAGTTTCTGTACATGTGCAAGTCAAGTATTTCTGTTGCTCCATTCTATGAAAATAGTGGGCCATATTTATGATCTACCTCTCCATTAATGCTCTACTCGAATGGCAAGTAGCATGACTCTGTATGACATGGAGCTAGTAGAAGCCAGCCATGTCCTTATGTCCTCGAAGGCTGGAAGGATCCACATCTTAAATGCTACCATTCCTTCCCTGTAATAAGCATTAGGGTACATGCTTGGAACACTCATCACAAGAAGTCTTTACTTTTCTGTGAACTACTATATGCCTAGGTATGAAGTAGAGCGGAGTTTGGCCAGCAAGGACTGAGATTAGCAGAATGAATACAGAGACCTTGAGTTAAGAGTGAGGGCTCACAGTACTGGTGACCAGTGTAAAGGATAATACATTGAGTTCTTGGTCAACTGGGGCAGAAGTGATAGTTGGTCATACCTTAGCCTTTGGAGTGAGGCTTCCTAAGACTGGGTAGCCAGCCTATGCTCTGAGTGGAGGTTTATGGAGGATAACCAGGAATCAGCCACCTGTGCTTTTTTGAAATTTTATTCAATATTAAATACATCTTTTTGAGAGGGCTTGCCAATAAGTTTATTGTCTTTATGAAAAAAAATTCTTAGGAAATTGTTTTAGCTTTCAGTAGCCCGTTTCTGAGCTCTGAAGAAGCTTGCCTTCTTTTAAGTAATCTGATCTCTCTTCTACACAAGGGACATTTTGGGACAGTTCGTGTCTTCTTCTTAATTTCTTTCCTGGGATGTTTCTTATAGACTCTTGAGCATGTAGGACTATGCTACCAGACAGGCATAGGTCTGGCGAGGTTGAGTGAGCTCAGACCCTGGGAATCTCAGAGATCTAAGACTGGTAGGAGTAGAGCTCTTCCCTACCTGTCTCTGTGCCTACTGTGGAACTCCTCTGAGAGGACCATGGGCAGCTAGTCAAGGTAAAGTAACCCCTGGAATTATTCTCCATGCTAACAAGGTACCTAGATAGCCTTAAGCCCTCACCCAATGAACTTCTCTTCTTCGGTATTCTTGTTCCCAAAATTTAATTTAATCCCTGGTTCCTCTTGAATAAAGTGTATGTGTTTACATTCACCATTAAATAAAGCAATATTAACAAACAAGGGTCACCACAGAGAGCTGCTTCATTAAGCAGAACCTGCCATGGAGAAGGCCTGGTCTAAGACTCCCAAGGAAGACTTTCTCTCCTCCAGTCCCTCCAACACTCTTGGTGTTTGCTCTCAATCAGAATGTGTTCTGTTTGTTCCGGCTTCACCTCCCCTTCTCCACCTGGTCTGCAGATGCCCCAAGGGGAAAGCTATACCAAGGACCCCTATTCCTGACTCCCTCTCCCAACAGTACCTAGAAAGGAAACCAGTACCATTGTGGCCTTTGCTTTGCCTCCAGTTGAACGCATGCCGGAGGCAGCACCTGGGCACCGCCAGTGGAGAGGCAGGACACAGTGTGACAGGCTCAGATGGCAGCATGAACTTTCCTACACACGTCCTCCATCGTGTCTGGAGGTACGAAGAGAACTTTCTTATATGTACCCTCCTCTTCCTCATTAGGTAGCACATGCAATCTGCCACATTCTGACCCTGGCTGTGCCTCTGACGTACTCCTGCACTGGACTCCTTTCTTCCAGAGTCATAACCAGGGAATCATTTGGTACCATGAGGGGTAGACAAGCCTCCATCCACAGCTCCCTTCAGGGCCCCCACCTGTAGTTCAGGCAAGACCTGTATCCAACCAGCAAGTGAAGACACCAGGCTGACAATCGACACTTTCCATGACATTCATGGTGTTCATCTCCAGTCTCCTCCACTCAGCCTTCATAGATATAGTCCATGCCAATCCTACTGAGAGGCCTGAACAGTAGGCTGCAGCATAATTTGTTAGGACAACTTTCTCACCATATTTTGGCAGTTCGTGTGCATGTGCTGCACAGATTATCATATCCCCTTCTATATGGGCATACACAATCTGACAATACAATACACAATCATCTCTCCTGTTAGTTACACAAACTATCACCCTGTATTCGGGTGCTGTACTTACTTCTGTCCTGGAGCACCAATCGTTTCTGAACATAGTAGTCAGTTTGACCCTCCCTCAGCCTTCCAAATCCCCCTTGGTGTCTCTTAAAGTAGGCCTTATTCTTGACAACTTTCACAAACCCCATTCTGTGGAATAAAAACCCAAAATCATGGCTCCACACAGACCTTACATGAGTCTTTAATAAAGTACTAGAAGGGTTTTCCTGGAGGATCAATTTTTCAGGTGCCGCTATAATTTAATTACTAGCTAAAGGTTTGACAGCTTCAATACATTTCTTAGGGTTCTCTGGTGTGTGATTTCTAAGGTACAGCCAGCCATGAATCCGAAACAACAGCAAACAAGGAAATGCTTTCTTTCTAATAGGAACTTTCTGTTTTCCTAATGTAATATTTATATTGTTTGGGAACTTCATGCACCCTGACAATACTCGCTTCCCATTCCTTCCTGGTCCACCCTTTTGTACCCCTCCCCACACACCAAAAAGAGGAAAGCCAAGCCAAACAAAAACAAGTCCAATTTGTGTTGCCCATACTCATGACCAAACTCCTCGTGGCCAGCCCCTTAAAGAAATCTGCGTCTTCCCCCATGCCTCCTTTATCTCCACCAGAAACTATCGATTGTGAGGAGCGGGGCTCCAGCATCGTCATCATGATTCTTAGGGATCCTCTTCAACAGCTTCCTGTCTGGACTGTTTATTTTCTTCTAGGTGGGGGTGGCCACAGAAGCCTTCAGTGTCTCTCATTCTCAGTTACCAGTGTGAAGTCATCGATATCACTGCCCAGGAAGCTTCACTGCCCTTAACAGCTGGTGACAGCATGGATCATGAACTTCCGCATGGTTTCTGACAGAAGCATGGATGGTGGACATTACCATGGCCTCCAGCTGCCGCAAGGACCACAGAAGTCTTTCAAGGAGACTAAATTCAGAAAATAAACCATTCTTCATCTTGGATCTCTTGTTGGTCAGAGTCAGGGTGATCCTGTGGTTGGGCAGCATGTCAGCGGACAGGATCTGCCATAGCCCCATGTCCTCCTCCCTCCAGGAGGGCAAGCATCAGTGATAGCTCCATGCAAGGCATTCCCAGTAGACGGTGACCTGAACCTCCCAGGAGCCCCCATACCTGTCACCACCATAGTGTCTCTGCTTCTCTCTATCACTCCATTCTACGGCCTTTTTCAACTTCATGAAGCCACTTTTAACATCTTCCCCTAAGACCTGCCTTATTTTCAGTTGTTCTGGAGAAGCTGTGCACCCTCGTTGGTTCATCCTCTGTTGCTATGTCTTACGTGAAGCCTCTGTTGGTCTGTCAGTCTCCTCAGAGTGGAACCACAGCCCCACAGATACTAGCAGTCACCACCAGCTTCTCAAGAATTTTAATATGGAACTTTCTTATGAAGAAGTTTGAAGTAAAAATTAAAGGCTTGGGCACATGTTGTAGGAGAGACTTTTCCTGGGGAGATATAACATATGCATACCATAAAAACACCATAATACCATAAATGGTATAAAAATAGCATAAAAGGAAAAATGAAACAGCTCTAGGTATGCATGCTGATAAAGCTGAAATTTGTGAGTCAGTGGGTTTTCTTGGGGTTACCTACAGAAATATGGGTAAAGTGTTTCTTGCAGGTACAGAAGAGACACAAAACCAGCTTCATCAGGAAAAGTCCACCCAAGTGTAAGACAGCTCATGAACTCTGGAAACCTGGATCATACTACAAACTTTCAGGCACCTCCACAGGTTGAAAAGTGTCCTTTCCTGATGGCTCAGTTTTTCTGAGCCTCTTCTAGGAGGTATGGCTGGTCTAAGTTACCTCAGGAAGTTAGGCTGTTTGTAGATCTTTCTGGTGGCTGGGCATGTCTGAGAGCAACTGTCAGTAGTATTTTCTCTTGATATCCCATTCCAAAGTGAAGGACCTAGTGATTCTGGTCAGTTTCAGGGACTTCCTGAAGCCATTTAATGATGCTTGTGTCCTGTCTAAATCAACTTCCTGTCAGGATGGAATGTTTCCATCTCCAGGAAATCGCCCACAAAAACACCCTCATCTTCTCTGTTTTATCTTTCCTGGGAATTTTTTGAAGTTGAACAAGTAAAATAATGAAAAATTTTCCAATGTTGTCACATTTTCATAATGTCCCCTTAGTATAAACTCTGGCTGTTCTCTGGTTTCAACACTTCTCAAGGATTTTCTTTCTCAAGTTCCTCAGGCTTATAGTGATTTTTCTGTGAAGCCTTAAGTGGTCACAATCTGCATTTATAGGGCTTCTCTCTGGGATGTGTTCTCTGGTGACAACTAGGTCCTATAGCAATTTTTTTCTTACATTTCCTCCATAGGTGTGGTTTGTCTCCACTGTAATTTGATTTTGGCATGAATTTGTGTTCAGTCTCAGAGGACTTACAGTAGTCTGTAGTTTTGTACCCCTTCCCCCCCAGGTTGGACTCTTGGACTTTGATATTTTGAACAGAAACTGAAGCATTTGTCGGTCTTTATGCTCACCACAGTTCTTCTCTAATTTGCCCACTTTTATGTCTCTTCAGGTTCAGTGATTCCATGGAGGTGCAGTTTTCTGTAGCATTGCCTGTGTGAAAAAGAATACATTGGGAGGACTCATGAATCATTTTCCAGGCTCATCGAATTTGTAAATTTCTCTTGGGTATTCACATGTTGATGTGCAATATGCTTTGAGCTGTCCTGCATTGGCCACGCATACAATGACTCTCTGGAAATTGAGCATACTTAAGGCACTGAGCATTGGACTCAAGAGACAGAAGTGAGCAGGAACCCTAAGAGGCAGCCATTGCTGGGTTGCTCTTCTGAGATTCTGTTTCAGGGATGAAGCCTGGAGCTCTCCTTCTGTGTTAAACTACTAAAGGAAGTGGCTCTTTTGCTTGTTTCATTTCCCTTCACTTCCCAAGGCTGTGCTCTGCTCTGTGGTGGGTCAGTCTGATTGAGCAGTGTGAGACCTGGCACCTTTACTAAGGTCTCCTTTCTCCACGTGTACCAGTTCTGTGTTCTGCTCCACAGGTGACCAGGTCTGGCTTATCAGTGATCCCTGGGAGATTCCAGGCCCACGAAGCTGCAGTTCCCACCATTGCACTTCCTGGTTGGTGACTTTCCCAGGCTGTTCCTGTTGGTTGGAGGAATTCTCATGACATTGCAAAACCCAGGTCTGTGTCATTCTGCCCTAGTTCTGGAACAATTCATTCCCCTGAGGCCTCTGGAAATGGCGGTTTTCCCTTCTACTTTTGGGTCCTCTGTCAAATAAACTTTTACCCACCATCCCGGAAATTGAACTGGTTCAGCATTTAAATGAAGAACTGCCCATTGATGGAAAACCAAGTGATTGTCTTTCTGCAAGATCTCTTTAACCTCTTGGATGTCTTCATGTCAAGGGTCCCCCATCAGGGGAGAAGTTCCTGGTATCTGCTCTCACTAATTAATAGAAATAAATTTGCTTATAGTCTGCTTCCAGATAGGCTTGTATTTGTGACTGATTGCACAATTACTAAGATACCTCTTTTTGCTTGCCCTAAAGATTAATTCATGCCAATTGAGAAAGCAATTTAATGACTTACTATTGAAAGAAACCATTAGTTTAATAGTTTAACTTTGGTCCATTCAGGAAACCAGCACCAAAGAGTTTAAAAGAAAAACTGTCACGTGGGCAATGACACACAAAGATTTGAGGAGCTGGAAGAATCTACAGTCACATCAGAGATTCATGCTTCGGGCCGAGAAAACAATGGGCAATAGGGAATTAATATGCTCTCCTAGAAGAGGCTTCCTGGAGGAGTTTAGGGCCATTTAGAGGGTACATGGAGGAACCAAGGAGAAGAGATAAAAACCAATGTACAAGGCCACAAGACCTAGTAGTAGAGATAAAAAAAAGACCCCATTGGATTATATAGATTAATGTAAAACTCTAAAAGCACGTTAAAGTAACTAGTTTTGAAAGGACAGGTCTCATCCTGGTGCCGTTACTATAGTGACTTGAACCTCACGTGAAAAGTAAGCTTACAAGCCAGGGATGTCATCTAAATCAATTCCTGATGTTGGAAGCATCGCAAATCACTGAGAGCACAAGGACTGCTCCACATTTGAAGGTTACGACTGACTGATTTGGAAAGGGGCCCAGCTGTTCTCCATAGCGTGCAGGAGAATAGAACATTTAAAACTGGTGTGTAAAAAGACCAGAGAGATTTTAAGTAGTAACATCGATCATGCTTCTGGGGGAGGAGCAGTTTGCTTTCTGAACGTTGTCAAAGACAGCGCAAGATACGAGAGATTGATGTTCACTTATGTATGCTGGAGGCAGGGAGAAAACGCTCAGTGTGAACACTGTGGTGTTCCGGCCATGTTTCAGTCACAAAGACTCAAGAAGGCTCAGTGCCTTTATGTTTTGAGACAGGATTTCTCTTTGCAGCTCTAGCTGTCCTGGAACTCGCGCTGTAGACCATGTTGGTCTTGAACTGGGAGATCTGCCTGTCTCTGCCTCCCATGAACTGGAATTAAAGGCATGAGCCATCACGCCCAACATTTTAACTTTTGCTAAAAATTTAAAACAAAATGTATTTTTCGTTGAGGAATCATAGCTGGGTGGTTTTGCTCCAGGTAATCACATACCATTATTGATATGAAAGGAACATGGATTCTTCTGTACAGTATCTACCCAAGGTCCTTTACCTATAAAAGGTCTTCAGGTATCATTATGGTTTATTTCAATGTCAACTTGGCACAAGCTAGAATCACCTGAATAGGGAGCTTCATCTAAAGTGTTGTAATAGCCTTGATTGATGTGGGAAGGCCCACCCTCAACCCCAATTGAGGGATGCACCTTCTGTTAAAAGCCAAGATAAAAAGGCAGATGGAAGATAATCCTGCCTTTTGATCCTTTTAGCCATTGAGTGGATTTACCCTATTGGTACCTTTGTTGATATCAGAATCAGCCTTTCTGAGTTACCACCGTAGAATAGAGACCAGCAGCTCTCCAGGAACATTTTGGGCTTCACACAAGATTGAGACTACTGAGGCACCCCCAATCTCGGGGACTGGGTTACTACTATGGGTTTTCAGCCTTTGGAGGGTGGGCAGAATTTAGCTGTCATTATTTTAAAGGTCATCTGCTTGGCTTATGTTAAGTTGACATAAAACCAGTCAGAACACCTAGGCTACCAAACAAGAAACCTGTCTCTGAAAAGGAAGGGGGGGTGGTATTAAACTGTATAGTACAGTGGTTTCCAGTGTATTCACAGGTTGTAAAGGTTGAACAGAGTGATTTAAAGGAATCTGAATGGTAGTTCAAGAAGGGAAACCATAACAAGTTGGGCCACTACCAAAAATACCATAAGCAAATAAAGAACCCTGACAAATTGTACCAGGAGTAGGGTATCACTAGGACGCCCTGATCATGTTTTTTAGAGGATTTTGGTAGCATTTGAACTTTGGGCTAGAAAACCAGTGAGAGCTAAGAGCTTAATAGGCTGTTTCGTGAAAACTTAGAAGATAATTCTGAGAGCAATATAGACAACAGAGGACTAGTTTGTGAAATTTTGGAGGAAAACAAAGACTCTATTAGGGCCACTTATATAATATTTGGGATTAAAGACCACTGAAGTGGTCTTTGCATTGCTGTGATAATACTAGTTATTTGGAGCTGATAATTTAGTGGTGGTTACAAAGAGACCCCCCATTCATAAGGATCATAAATCTGAGTATTTCTTCAGGAGTCAGCACACAGAAGCTGTGGTCCAGAAGGGCTGAGACTGCTTCTCATCCTGGCAGCACAACTTGGGGTAGTGTAAGAGTCTCCCAGGTAGTAGTAGTTCTAAAAGCATAAAGGGGTCATACAGATCAGCTGAGGCTTGGCACAGTAAGAAGCCATGACGGGCCATGATATTGAAGACACAGAGGAATGTTCCTTACTAGTTTGCTCAAGGCTTGCTCAGTATGCTTTCTTACAGAACCCAGGACCATGGCTGGTATTGCCTACAGTGATCCATGACTTCCCACATAAATGAATCAAGAAGACGCACCACATGCTTGCCTACAGGCTAGCCTGCTGGTGGCATTTTTGTCAACTGAGGTTTCCTCTTCCAAAATGTTTCCAGCTTATGTCAAGTTGGCATAAAACTAGCCAGAACACCTGGGCTACCACACAAGAACCCTCTCTCTGAAAAAGGGGGGGGGCACATATTAAACTATATAGTACAATGGTTTTCAGCATATTTACAGGTTGGAAAGGTTCAACAGGGTGATTTAATGGAATCTGAATTGTAGTTCAAAAAGGAAAACCATAACAAGTTGGGCCACATACCAAAAATTTCATAAGCAAATAAAGCTACTAAAATGAATGCTCCATCTTGGTAGACTGCATTGGGCATGGCCTCCCCACACTCAATATTGCCCAAACATGCTCGGATCCTTTGAGAGCCTTTCTGGCACTATCTGTCATTAGCAGGCCTTTTCTCGCTTGCTCCAGTAAGTCCTAGCACTTGATTCTGAGAAGCCAACTTATGGGAGAGAACTATTTAAGATGTATATGTGTGTAGCTTGGAAAATGCTAGGATACTAAATTTTTAACCATGCTTTTATTGAACAAACCATAGGACAGAATTAGGTAGCATATTATTCAATCTAACTAGCCATAGGGAAAAAGGCTAAGTTGAAAACTATGATATAGAGACATACCAATTATAACCAAATGTATGCAATTAACATAAAATATAAATGCTAATTGTTTACATTAAGAGTGGTAACATACAACTTCCAATTTTACTGTTTAGTGAAGAAAATAAGGCAGGGATTTTAGCATATTCTGGTGATAGCATATTACTGATATCACAATTTGTTTGTTTTTTTAACTACAAAGCCAGCTATTCTGTTACCTCTAAATCCCACTTGAAATATGTATTAAAAGGTCCTGGAGGAACGTGACCCATGTGTTCTTTCCTTATGCTGCACTGAGATTTTCTGAAATGCTTGTTCTAAAGTGACCAGAGAGAGCTTAAGTTTTCCACAGAGGCCATGCTGAGGCCCCATGGTGGTGACCAGACTATGACCGATATAGCTCAAGGGCAAGAGGGCTTTGCGGATCCTCCTTGTGGGTGGGGAAAAGACTAATGTGGAACCTACAATATCAGGGTCCATTCCAGCTTTCACTGCCAACATGGTAAGGTCCTTTGTTGCCGTCTCAAAGCAAGTTTGGGAAGGATGGTTTGCCTTGACTTTCCTAGAAAAAAAAGTGCATTCAACATGGATTCCCATTAGACAGCCAAGAGAGTGATACGTCTGACATGTGTTTTGAATGGGGTTGCCCTGGCTCAAAGGCATTGCGGCTGTATCTTGTGGGGAGCACGGGCTCTGATGTCACCTCTTGAAAGATAACTTTAAAATATCATACTGTCTTGATAATTTGGGGTTGGCTAAAGGCCTAACTGATGAAGGACTGGCTGCAGACTTGGCTTCTCAGCACGTGAGTATCCTCCATCCCAACAGTTCCACCTCCCAACCTCATACTTAAACTTGGTAGAGCTATGACTCCAATGTGGCCTGCAGGACTTGCCTGTTGCTTTGTCCTCTCCCTGAAGCATCCACGACTGGACCCCAACCTAGTTTGTACCTCTCTGCTTCTCCAGATCAGTTTGGTAGGGCAGTTTTCCTAAGTAATTATCAAACTCATCTAAAGTGGAAAAGTCTAGAAGACTGAGGAAATAGTACCTCAAGGCATCAAAGTCCAAATCCTTCTATCCTTAAGGCTTCAGACAGATCGTCCTGCTCCTGGGAAGTTTGATGCCTTCAGGACAAGGAGACTGGATGTGAGACAGATTTCCAACTGGAAGGCCGCCTCACTTCTCAAGAGTCGTATTACTTTGATCTTCTGGAAGAAACTCATGCACTGGAAACTCAGTCTTGTCCATTAGTCAGCAAGTTAGTGGTTTTGCCAGGTTTTTGTCTGTTCTAGGGGCTCTACAATGATTTGCTCCCGTCTCTTTGGATTCAGCAGGTGGATACATAAAAGTGCCACAGGCTGGCCTGTCCCTATGCTTTTCAGGTAAGGTCCTTATCTGGGCCTTTTATTCTACCATTTAGGAAGCTAACCGTTTTCCTGTTTGGGGAATATTCATTTACCACCTCTTGGTCCAGTGGAATGGGAGAAGGGGCCTCCCATAGGTACACAGGTCAGTCCAGGGAACATTTGAGCTGATTACAGGGGTCCGTCCATATATTGCTGATCCCATTGGTGTGTGCTGAGGTCAAAGACACCGGAGTGAACACAATGAAGGTAGGTGTGAACAATAGAGCAAAGATTGGTGTGAAGACTCAGAACTTAGCCTGGGGATTAAAGAAGGACAGGGCTTTCCCCCCGCCAAAAAAAATGCTCAAACTCTGGTTCAGACTTGCTTTCTGTACTAATGTGCTTTGACTACTACAGACACAAAGTCTGGAGGTCCTTAGGCTGGGCTTGTCGGTGCCAAGAAGTTTCATCCTGAGACTGACACCAAACACGAAGACAGACTTCTTCCCATGTCCCCTGTCTCAGTCTGAACTCAGCAGGAAGAAGAAAACTCTGGTTACTGATACCTGCATCGTGAGGCTGGCGTGGGAGAGAACTCTAGCTAAATGAACAATGAAGCAATTGGTGCCCAGCTTGGATTGCTGCTCCGATTCAACCGAGCAAAGCAGGAGGCTCATTTCCTGACAGTTCCTAGCATAGACTCCCATGCCTGCCATGAACCAATCCTATGTCAACCAAGATACCGTACATAACTGAGGCCTGTGTAGCTCGCAGGAGTTGCCTGTTCGCTTTTTGTCATCTCCTCACAGCACAGAGCCTGAACTGCCGGTCGGACTCACAGATCCCAGAACCACAGTAAACTCCAGTGGGAAAGTGGATGCGCAGGGAACCAACTAATGAGTATGGAGATTTGCAGGCATTTGTTATGACAAATCCTCTCCCCAAAACACAATAATTAGAACAATTAGAAATTAATTAGGTATCTTTCATTCTGCTTACAGTTCTGTTTTAGACAAACACAAAGTAACTCTGGCTGGCTTTGAACTTACCACGTAGACTAGGCTATCCTTGAACTCAGAGATCCCCACACCTCTGACTTTCAAGCTCTTGGGTTAAAGGTCTAGATTACCGTGCTAAGCTGACAGATATTTTAAAGGAATCCTTTAACTTACCGTAGAGTTATCTAAGTTAGAGACGTGCTGTGAGGGGGACAGACATATCTCAGACCTCTCCCTGCCTTAACCACAGCAGCTATTATTGTTTTAGTCTCTATCACAGAGGCCTTACTTGTTAGGAATACCATTCAGTAGGAGGGTGACGCTTAAGACTGGAAGGGTCACCGATAAAGAGGGGAAGCAAAAGCGATTGTCTTAAAGATATCTTTGCAAGGATCCACTTTTAAAAGGCTTATTCATCTTTGACCTAAGTCTCTAGCATGCTACCTAAGCACCCAAAAGTATGTTAGGCTAATTTTATCTTTCTGCCGAGTTCTACCACTCCAAATGTATAAGATTCCCGTCATTTCTGGTCAAGTCAATGAGACTGAGACGGTTGCTCACTCTAAGAAACAAGCTGCACGCGCTGTGGCTGATAGAGACAACACGTATGCTCTGCAGACGGTGGAGACAGATGGCCCACAGCCAGCCTTGGGAGCCTGGAAACCATGAACCCCATAAATGGTGGTGCTTCTCATACCAAATGCTTTAACCCACTAAGCCAGCTCACCATACCAGTTCACCATACCAGCTCACCGGTCCCTCTTTCCTTGGTTTGTGACCTTGAAGTTTTGAAAGTTATTTTGTACAGTTCCCGTGTTTCACAGTGTTCTTGAATATGTGGGTCCTGGAGTTTGAACTCAGGTCCCACGTTTGAGTGACAAGCACCTTAGCCCTGACCTCCTGCCTTCCATTCACGAGCGCTGGGATTTCAGGAATGTATGTGCCAGTTTATGCAGTGTTAAGGGTGAAATCCAAGGCCCTGTGCATCCCAGGCTAAGTTCCTGGCTAAGTAAAGGATGCCACTAACCCCTCCCAGTGCTGGTTCCAACAGTGGTCTGGCTGTTAAACTTCAGATCATCAGTTTTCTAAGCATCTTATATGCAACAGATTCTGCTATCATTCATCTATAATCCAAGTCTTTGATCATATATAGTTCCATCATTTGGGCTTACAAAATTAACATATTAGGACATTTTTCCTAAAGTCCATGAAGAAAAGCCAGGAAAGGCCATTGATAAAGGCTGAGCCCTATTATTGAACGGGTAATGGAGCAAGACTGAGGCTTGGCACCGTGTGGCAATGTCCCTAAAGAAAGTCCAAGAGAGGCTACTGTAAAGGCAACCCTCAGCTTCAGAGGAGCTCCCATCATTTTGTAGATGCTAGTCCTACTAAGATCAGCAGCAACTGTAAGTGGGGCCCACCTCAGTCTAAGAAACAAGCTGCACGCGCTGTGGTTGGTAGAGACAACATGTATGTGCTGCAGATGGCGGAGACAGATGTGCCACGGCCAGTGCTTGGGAGCCTGGAAACCATGAACGCCATAAGTCTTAGCATTGAACTTTACACTGTTGGTCTTTGCTTTTGCTCTGATATGACTGACACTGTGCTGTCTCCAAGTAACAAATTAGTAACTTATTTTATTTTATGGAGACATTTGGAGCTGGGCTTTGGTGGCACACCCCTTTGGTCCTAGCACTCAGAAGACAGAAGCAGGCTGATCTCTGGGTTCAAGGCCAGCCTCATCTACCTGGTGTGCAGAGTGAATTTCAGGACAGCCAGGGCTATACAGAAAAGCCCTGCCTCAAAAAAAAATCAAACAGAAACAAGAAAAATAATAGACATTTGGAAATGTTGTAATCTTTGGATACTTTAGAGACATGTAACTTTTAAGGGTTTGAATTCTTTTAAAGGATTGTAACTTTTAAAAGTTGGAATGTTTTAGCTGGGCATGGGCGGCACAGGCCTTTAATCCCAGCCCTTGGAGGCAGAGGCAGGTGGAACTCTTGAATTTGGATCAGCCTGGTCTGTAGAACAAGTTCCAGGACAGCGAAGATTACACAAAGAAACCCTGTCTCGGAAAAACGAAACAAAGCAAAGAAGTTGGAATGGTTTATGTTTTCATATTAATTAATGTGATATCTTGGGGACCAGAAATGAAAAGCCACGGTTTAATAGTGATGTTTACATGTCATGATGTTAACAATGTGTCAGTCGTGCTATTCAATCTTATGTTAACTTGACACAAGCTAGAGTCATTTGGGAAGAAGGAACTTCAATTAAGAAAATGCCCCCAGCAAGCTAGCCTGTGGGCAAGCCTGTGGTACATTTTCTCGAGTAATGATTGGTGTGGGAGGACGTAGCCAAGGGCTTGGATTGGTGGGCCTGGATGCTGTAAGCCAGTCAACAGCACCCACCCTCTGTGACCTTTCCACAGTCTCTGCCTTGACTCCTTTCATGATGGGACTGCACCACGAGGACTTACAAGCTGAAATAAACACTTTCCTCTCCAATGCTTTTGATCAGAGGATTTCTATTGCTGTCAAGGTAGTCGCCTCTCTTATTCTTTAAGCTAATCTCTCTTACAGCTTCTCTCAGTTCTAAAGGGAAGCATCTCCTTGCTTTTAAGGCCTTGCTCTGATTTTGTTAAATGTTATATTTTTCTTTTCTAATGTTCACACAGAACCCTGTCATGGTCAAGGTCACTTCTCCTAACAAGCTACGTTGGTTATGTTGACTCCTTTCCCCAACCAGCAGCCATGTGGCTTCTTGTCCCTTCTCTAACAATGACCTGCTTGGTCCTCACAGCATTGAGAGACCAAGTCCTTTGGGTTCAGACTCCCTTAGAGAACCTGACCTAAGGTTGAACTGAAGTAAACTAACAGACCGGAACCTAGCACCAATTTCCAGGTTATTTCCCAACAAGTCTGCATCCCCAGGTTACAGGCCTGTCCCTGGCACTTCACTTCCTAACAACCACCAGTCAGGAGGAAAGCAGAAGTTAAGTTTATGGTTTGACTCTCAACACAAGACAATTATGTATACCGTAATGGCCCACCAATCCATGTGTACCAGGCTGGATACCCCTTTCTTGCCTCTATAAATGCTTGCCTAAAACTAGGCTCAGGGCTCTACCTTCCTGCTGCATCAGGGTTGGCTGGGAGCCCGAGCTCGACCTTGAATAAAGAGATCCTAATGCGATTGCATTGGATTCCGCTCTTTGGTGGTCTATTGGGATTCACAGATGTTTCCTGGCAACAACGTTTTAGTGCATTTGCTGGGAACTCCAAGGCCTCAGGTTACCACCTGGAGGGTCTCATTTCCATAAAGTCTTTGAGTCTGTCGTCTGTCCATGTGTATGTACTGTAATTCCTGACTGTGTCTTTGTTTGTTCCTAAACTCTGAGTTGCCACATCTGTAATTCTGTTCTGAAAAAAAAAAAAAAAGCCTTAAATCAGAATGTGTGGCCAGAGGCAGTTAAAGCAGACATGGTAGGCACCACCTTCTGGTTGATTTTTTTTTCTTCTGGTTGTTTTTAAGGTGAATGTGACAGTGCAGAGTACTTGGAACTTTTCTTATGTGTTGTCTTTGTTGTTTATGTTATGGGGCGACCTTCTGACGGACGTTTAACATGGGACGGACGCCTTTCAACTCCACTATGCTAAAACTAGGGGACAGAATCTTTCCATCAGGAAAACTTTTCCCCCCCAGACAATAGGCAGCCCCACCTTATTCAACCCTCAGGTGGAACAGCAACTCTACAAGCAGCTCCACAGCAGGCAGGGGCAGGGAGACCTGCTGCAGAGACAAGAAGCCACGGTGGGCTGCTTCCCTAGCCTGAGTCTGTCCTCCTGCCCTTACGTGCAACAAAGAAACTAACTGTTGGCATCAGAACCAGCCTTACAGTCATGGTCACAGTTGCCTCCCAATCCAGTGATGCTGTCACCCCTAGGTGACAAGACCCTCTTGCGTCTGTTGCCAAGGCAACCGCCACACATTTCCATCATTCACTTCACCTGTGCACCTCACCTGTGCACAGTGGTGGGCATGATTACGTCAAGGCCCAAATAAACGGCAGAGACACCAGCCCCTTTCCCCTTATTCTTCACCCCCTTTTCTCCTTCTACTTTTCCTCATTTCCCCCAATAAACCTCTTCTCGTGGAACTGTACTGGCCTGGTGTGATCTGACCAGATACGAGCCGCCTTCTAACACAACACCAAAGTCATCACTATTGGCCCTTTGCCTCTAGTAACCTATATAACTGGAGAACTCAGAACTCTCCCTTTTCAGTAATGAATCTCTTGGAGACAGTCCTCCTCACCCACCAGCCCATTTGAGATGACTGCCAGCAGCTTTTGCAGGTTCTCATCACAAAATAACATAACATAGCATAGCATAGCATAGCATAACATAACATAACATAACATAAAATGGGAGAGAGAGAATCCAGACAGAGACCAGAAAACTGGTTCCTGGCCCCATGGGGAAACACACCCGATTAGGACTTCAGCGCCACTAAAGGTAAGGAGAGACTCCAGGTCTTACTGACAGTCTCTGTTGGCAGATCTCAAAGCAGCTGTAAGACAGCCCAGCAATTTGGCCAAAGATACATAAGATATTAGTTAGAGAAATAAAGTTCTTCAGCTTTCTTAAAAAGGGTCACAGAGACATTCCAAAGAGAAAGCCACTAGCTTTCTCAGTAGGTAGCTTTTCTCAGTCAAGTAGCACCAAATACTAAGAGAAGAAAAACAGAAAAACAAAAAACAAAAACAAAAAAATGTCCAGAGGCTTGAGAGATTAGGAGAAAAGGTTCTGAGAAACTTAATGATAAAGGTAGAACAATGTTTAGTAAAAGAGAAAGTGCAGGAGAGACGGGTGAAAGAGCAGAGGCAACAGACTCATGACCTGGCAAATAGCCTGTTGCCATGTCATATATGCCTGTATCCATGGTTACCATGGACGCCATGTTGGCATCCAGAGGACTGGAGGAGACTTCTGAGACAAATGGTTTCTAGAAACCAATGTGCTTACTCAGACCCTGGCACCAGGCCACTGGCCTATCTGTGTAGGAGATGTCTAAAACAAATGGCGTCTAGAAAAAGACGTAAGTGGAGGCCCTAAAAAGTAAAAAATTCCCCCACTTGGAAAAGAAAAAAAGGCCCAAGGTAACCCTAAAAATAAAAGAAAAACCCACAGGCTTCCTTGTGGATAACAGAGCGTAAGATTCTATCTTGCTAAAACCTAAAGATTAAAGTCTCTTCAACTGTTTATAAATGACCTCCTGGTGCAGCAGAAACCAAACAGAAACGCCAAGAGGAGACCCAGGACCTCTTGGAGGCCCTGGGAAATTTGAACTATGGAGCGTCCGCTAAGAAGGCTCTACTGTGCCAAGCACAGGTGGCCTCCCTAGGTCTGGGGAATACATATTAATAAAGTCAGAGGCGACTCCCCGAAGCCAGATAGAAATCTCTACCCCAGCTTTGGGGTTGCTAGAAGTGACTAAGCCTTTCCGTCTCTTTATGGACAAGAGATCTGAGGTAGAGAAAGGGGTATGATTCAGACTCTGAGGCCTGGTACCAGCCAGTGACCTACCTGTCAAAGAAATCAGACCCAGTCGCCAGGGGCAACTGTTTGTACATCATCACAGCCATGGACCTCTTGGTCCAAGATGCTGGCAAACTTTCACTGGGCCAAAGTCTGACCATCACCGATGCCAGAATGATTCATTACTCCTCTTTCCTTTTAAATGCTCCAGGATAACTCTTCAGGGCCCAGCTTCCCTAAGCCCTGCTCTCCTGCTGCCTGGCCCAGACCTCGATGGGCCTCCATGCCTGCTTGGACATTTTGGTTCTTATCCATGGGACCAGACCAGATCTTCTACCCTTGACGGATGCAGAGGTAACATGGTTCACCATCGGCAACAGCTTCACTCTGGATGGACAGAGCCATGTTGGGGAAGCAGTGTTCTTAAACACCGAGTCACTCCTGGCAGGGGTGTTGGCCAGAAAGCTGAACTGGTATCTCTGAGCAAGGCCTTAGGCTGATAAAAGACAACATCGTCATCTACATATTTCTGAGGCGACCATATATACTGGGAAATCCCCATCTAGTTGCTCATTCATTTAATAAATCGTAGAAAACCTGAGTTCTGGGCAGTAAGTACTCTGAAGTAGATGCCCTAGAAACTAGGACAAAATGTGAAACTAGACATTTTAAATTACTAAGGGCTAGTGTGTGACACACTTGGGAGGACCATGTCCGTAAAGATAATCTCACCTCACAGCGAACCCACCGGTCTCTTAGACTATCTGAGAATTCAAAGAACATGTTCTGTTCCATTGGTTCCTGCCTAGGAAGGAGACACCAGACAGCCTCCGCTCATGTATTTCTTAGTAGACGTGCAAAAACTCGCCTATGTTGGTTGCTTTTCTTGTTATTATGATCAGATGTCTGAAAAGAAGCAACTTAAGGGAAGAGGTCTTTATTTGGGTTCATGATTTGAAGGAGTCATGGCAGGGAAGTGTAGGGAAATTTCCCCTAATTATTTGATTGGCTAATAAAGACAACAAGAAGCCAATTGCTGGGTGAAGAGGAGGAGGTGGGCTTTCTGGGACTGAGAGAGGAAGAGGGAACCCAGGAGGAGGGAAGGACTTTTTTGTGGTGAGGCAGAAAGTGTGAGAGGGGCAGAATGTAGGCTGGGAACTGTTAGACCCAGTGGCAACCTCCACCTGGGAAGATTTCTAACTTAGAATAGCTGATGTGTTTAGGACAATAGATTCTGAGGGCAGCCATTGTGTCATCTGTTGATTTTAAACTAAGATTGTCTCGTGTTTTCCATTTGCAGCGACTCAGATGGGCCAGAGGGAAAGAACATAGCCAGGGTGGAATTCAGCCAAGCTTTGGAAGATTGGGCAAAGGACCAAGCTCCAGGGGAGAGGTAACCACAGTGGAGCCTGGCCTGGTGGGAGAGCAATCTCAGTGCTCTGAGGAGGCAAAGCCAGCGTTTGTGGGAGAGGCGTTGGCTAGATGAAACATGAGGGCTGTGGTCATGGTCTCAGGCCATTGCTAGGGACAGAGACCGCAGATGCCTGAGATTAGCCAGACTTAGCGTGGATTTTTTAAAATTACACGCTACAGTGAAGACAACGAAACAAGAATAGGTGGCATCGGGAAGCGGAAATGCTGGATGCCGGTACTCAGCCTGCTTCTCCTCTTTAATTCAGTCCAGCCCTCGAGCTCATGGGACAGTGCCACCTGTATGTAAGTTGAGTCGTTCTGTCTTGATTAACTCAATCTGGAAGGTCCTAACAGTAGAGGAAGGTATCAGGAAATAAAGTCACTGAGGCCGTCTGGCTCTCCTGTTGTGGGGATCTGGCTCACCTGAGCCTGCCAGTCTATCTTCAAGGTTGCTAGGAGCATTTCTTTTAAAGGGCCAAACGGAGGCCATGAGATGGCTTAGTGGGCAAGGACACTTGCTGCCAACCCTAACGACACAAGTTTAATGCCTGGAGCCCACATGGTGGAAGGAGAGAACCAGCTCCCACAAGCTGTCCTCTGACCTTCTCATGGTACACATCTTCCCCTCCCCACACAGACAATCAATATATAATAAAAGCTGTAAAGCCAAACTTGTGTATAATCATCGGCTTCATTGTCTCAGGAGCTAACACCACACGTTGCCCAGCACACCCCCTTTCTATATCTAGTTCATTCTGGAATGGGGAGGATCTCAGAAGTGATTATAACACAGGGCCTTGATCTCTCCTTTGATCTCTAAGAAACAGTAGAGCCATGTCTTTCCCAATCATTCGTGGGAGTTGGGGGATGGGCATCGGGGCGGGTGAACCGAGTCAGGAAGCAAAGGCGCTTGCAGTGCAGGCCTGGTGACCTGAGTTCAATTCCCAGATCCCATGGGAAGGTGAAAGGAGAGAACGGACTCCCACACATTAGCCTCTGACCTCCACATTCACACTTTGGGATGCATGCACCTGTACTCACACATACATGTTTTGTTAAGGGTAACAGGGACATTCTGTATTGACTCCTGTTGCCCACTCGTGGAGAAATGCTATGAAGATCTTAACACAGCCTTCTGTACTGTGCTCGTACACGTACTGAGTTTCAGAGAGCAACCTGGGGGCAGTACCTCACTGGATACCAGACCCTGTTTGTGTGAGTCCAAGCTTAACTGAGGGCTTACATGAGTAAGGAACCAGAGATGGGACTCGAGATGAGAGTGCCTGTCATAGCTAGGGAACCACATCGTAATGCTCTTTCTTCATTGCCCGCTACTGACAGGTCTTCTCGAAATGTAATAGAAACAATCCCGAAAGTTTGAGGAGAGAAGGAAAGATTAGATCTTCAGCTCCTCCTCGCCACACCATCAGTAGATACCTCTGTTACATCTCCTTTTTTGTATCCCTTTTGCACAGGAATGGGCTCTGCGCAGGGGCCTAGGCTTGCTATAGTTTATCCCCACACAAACAGGCAAACTCAGAGTAGGAGCTGAAGTGACAGCATGAACATGCTGTGGGTCAGAGCAGAGGATGTCAATCAGCCATTCCGGCGGGGGCCCAGAGCCAGGGGAAATGGGACCTCTCAGGTCTCTTATGTGCTGTGTGCATGATAGGTCAAGCAGGTAAAGGTCAGAACGCTGAAGATATAAACAAGCACTTAATATGACCTGAGGGATGCCCACAGACATGAGGGACCCACATAGACATGAGGGACTCACATAGGTCTCTGAACGCAATATCTTCCTAAATTATTTTGTTAAATATACATTTTATTTTCTCTTTTTGTACACACATACAAGAGAGAGAAATTCTCTCTCCCTCTCCCTCTTCTTCTCCCTCTCCCTGTCTCTCTCTCTCTCTCTGTGTGTGCGTGTGTGTGTGTGCGTGCATGCGTGTGTGTGTGTATCTATGTGTGTGTATATGTGTGTGTATGTATGTGTGTATGTGTGTGTGTGAGTGTGTGTGAGTGTGTATGTGTGTGTGTGAGTGTGTATGTGTGCGCGTGCGTGAGTGCGTGTGTGTGTGTGTGTATGTGTGCATGAGTGCGTGTGTGTGTGTGTGTGTGTGTGTGTGTGTGTGTGTGTGTGTGTGTGTTGTACAGCTCATGTCCTCGCCTTCCACCATGTGGGTCCTACCCATTGAACTTGGGGTATCGGGCTTGACAGCAAATGTCTTTGGACTGGCAGAATGGCTCAGCAGATAAAGTTCAACATCTCAAACTATATATTCTCAAATATATGTGGAATACTTACAAACGACTAGGAGACACATCAGTTTATAGACTCCGAGGCATTTCATCACCTTGTCTTCTTTGATGTTTTTTTCCCTCCTAGAAACCAGGGTCTGAGAAAACTTGCGTGCAGGAGGTTGATTTTGGAAGAGAGCCCAGAGTAGGCATAATGAGTAGGAAGGAAGATAAAAATAAAAATCAATAAAAAGAACATTGCTTAGCTGGTTCTTGCTATGGACATCTGGGCCTGGATCTCCTGCACAGATCACTGAGGATAATAGTCGGGTTGACCCTCTGTAGGATGGGAGGCAACACGCATCCCACACCTCCCATTCGCTAATGACTGATAGTTTCCCGAGAAGTGTTAACTACTGTATCGAGCTGCTCTGTAAATTGGGCGAGCTCGGACATTCTAGAGAAAGAATACCATGGGTGTGCACAGTCTCCTCTAGCAGTACCAAAATCAGGTGGACCCAGAGAAAGGAATCCGGCCACCAGAAGGACCTGCTATACATAGCTACCACCCTCACTGACCCAAATAAGACTTACTTCCCTCCTTCATCTAGATTGACTCCCACATGGTTGGAACTTCGGAAACATTGAAATTCTTCATGAAAGATCAGATTGACATGTAAATGAGTAGAGCTTAGGAATATACATTAATAACTGCTGTGTATCCAACTCCAGATACAGGAAGTAGGGTAGAAAAGAGAAGTCAGGCATTCATTTTCTGTTAGTGAACTAGCGTCAGTTTTTTTTCCTACCATCAAATTTGTTTCTTTCTACTTCTTCGGATGCTGTGTGTATATGACATAGAATACATAAGTTAGCAGATTCCCTTGAAATACAGTGGACTGATGGATTCTACAATAAACTATCAGTGCGCTGGACTCTGCTAGCACTGCCTACCTCCCAAGTCTCACTTCATCAGTGAGCATGGGTTATTATCAGTCTTGCATGTATACCCAAGGACTGTACTAAAACCAGATAAAAGCCCCTTTGACTTTGTATAGGTCTGGCTACATGACTTGTGGACTCCTCCAGTCTTTGGAACAGATTTGAAAGAGTGACAGACTGGTGCACATGTACAAATATCCCAGTACCATGCGAGTTGTGATTGGTGGTACTTAGTGTCAGGTTGACAAAATCCAAATCACCTGGACATTTGGGCATGCCTTTGGGAGATGATCTTAATTGGGTTAATTGTGGTAGGAATATTTGCCCACTCTGGGTGACACCATTCCCTTGGCTAGGTCCAGGAATGCATAGAAAGGGGAAAACCAGGTGGATAGCAATGTGCCTTACCCTCCACTTTCTAATTTAGATTGTGATGTAAACAGCTGCTTCCAGGCCCTGCCTCTCTGATTTTTCCTAACATGATGGCCTGAATTTGAACCAGAATATCCTGCCTCCTTTCCATTAAGTTGCTTTTGTCAGTGCTTTATCACAGAGACAGAAAAGTTACTGTCTTAGTTAGGGTTTTACTGCTGTGAACAGACACCCTGACCAAGGCAACTCTTACAAGGACAACATTTAGTTGGGGCTGGCTTACAGGTTCAGAGGTTCAGTCCATTATCATAAAGGTGGGAACATGGCAGCATCCAGGCAGGCAAGGTGCAGGAGGAGCTGAGAGTTCTACATCTTCATCTGAAGGCTGCTAGCAGAATACTGGTTTTCAGGCAGCTGGGATGAGAGCCTTAAGCCCTCATTCGCAGTGACACACCTATTTCAACAAGGCCACACCTCCTAATAGTGCCACCCCCTGGACAAAGCACATACATACAAACCATCACAGTAACCGAGTTCATCCTTAAATGGGACAGCTTGAGAACTTGCCCCTGAAGTTTGATTCAGGTGGTGAGAGCGTGGGCATCCATGCATACTGTATTGGCTTCTCTCTGTCTCCTCCTCACTACTCTTCCATTTCCCAAGTAACACACCTGCATTTGAGGCCCCAGCATCTGCTACTAAACAAAATTCAAAGCAGGCTATTGTAAAATAATCCTACCCGGAAGCAGGACATTGCATGGATGTGTGCCGGTAGGATAGAGCATGCTGGGAATCCAGCACTCAGGAACTGGAAGCAGGAAGGTCAAGAGCTTGAAAAACCGAAGGTCACTTTGTCAATAACCCTTAACACTTGGATGAAGTGAACACATTTCCATATAGAAATTTACCAAATAGAAATGAAGCTCTCTATAGCCATGAGAGTAATTCCGTCAGGCTCAAACTGTTTCATAGCTAATCTTCCTTCCCAAAACCTTCCAGAGTAAAGGCGGGAAGGAGTTTACTAACCCATGCTGAAGTTAAAATAACTTTATAAACTAAGGCAAGCCATTGATCTTTGGTTCCCACAGACATGCACACGCACACACACACACACACACACACACACACACACACACACACATGTATGTGCACACATACCCTGAAGGAGAGGCCAAGCATTGCCCCTGAAAGTTAAACAGTGGGGACTCTGAAGAACTTAAGAACAAGGAATAGCAGAACTTGGATGATGGCTGTCAGTGGGGGACAGGCCAAGTCTCACCCACACAGATGCAAAATTCATCAATAAAATACAAGCATCACCTCTTGTTAATACAAAGTAGAAAGTCAGAAGCTTTTTCCAGGAATGTAAGCTTGACTTAGCATTGGCATATTCCGTAAGGTCTAATTGGCAAAGCAAATTCCCTTCGCTTGGACTATGCGCAGAGAATTGATTTTGTGTGTTTGAGTGAGGTGATGGAGGACTGAGAAACCAAAGAGGAAAGTGTGGTGACACAGATCGGTGACGGTGCATATTTCATGACCCCATTTAAATGTTTACGGAGCAGGCAGAACTCATGTATAATGAGGAATTGGAGCCATTGTTTCCTGAGATAAGAGGAGCATTCCTTAGGTTATGAGAACTTTCAACCCCTCTACTGGAAGTCTGGCTACAGAGGTGCAAACCTGTCAGACCCATTATGTTGTGAATTATGGGATCTTCCCAGGAACTCTAAAATGCTTATTTTGTTATGTGTCCCCTAAAAGTCTTCCCAAATTATGTCCTCTTTTGTCCCTTAAGTTTTTCAAATGGTTCTTAGTAATTCATTTGTGAAAATGACCCATCTTATACCTGCAGAGTCAGAGGTCAACCTCAGTATCATCCCATATGAGCCGTCTACTTTGTGTTTGAGGTGGGAATCTCTCACTGGACCTGGAGCTTGCTGGTTAAGCTATGCTGGCTGGCTGAAGAGCAAGCCTTGCAGAAACACTGGTCTCTGCCTCTCTGGTGCTGGGACTACAAGTACATGTGGTTATGTCCAGCTCTGTGATGCACGCTCTGGGAACTGAGCTCTGGGCCTCTTGCGTGCATAGCAAGCAGCTGTCAACCAAGCCAGCTGTCAAGCCAACCTTTTCTTGTTAGACGCCACATTACTTTCTTAAGTGAGGTGAAATTTTATTAAGACTTTATCTCTTAACTCTCTTTGACAGTCGGTTATAGATGAGTTCAATATCCAATTCTATGGGTCTAAGTTATAGTTCTATCCAACAGTTATCTCACTGGCTATCTATTTTCCCCATTCCTGCCACAAGTTTCATCTGTGGAAAAGACAAACCAAAGCAAAGTCACATCCCAGGAGTAAGGGGAGGATGACTGACACTCCTAAAGGAGACAGAGGTGACTGTAGGCAACCATAGTGCCATTTACTTCACCAGTATAATAGTGACAAAACCAGATGGGTATGGTGTGTGCTGGGTCTACAAAAGTCTATCTGTGGCTGCTATGGCATTGACCATCAAAGACAGGGCAGAGTGGCCTGGCTTCTGGTATGTGGTGAGCGGCGTTTACACGGTGCATTGCGCTCTACAGTTTTGCATGAAGGGCTTGCTCTAGATCGTGTTAAATTTAACACTGAGATTGGCCACGCTTGTTAGACCTGACAGCTCGTGGTTTCTAACTCCTGTGGGTTTGCCTCATTTTCTCTGACGATCACCTGGCTGCTAACATTTCCCAACATTAAATGAATAGCCTAAAATAGTCATCTTAAAAAAAAAGGATGTGAAAATATTCTGGGAAAGATTTAGAAATATAGTTACTAGGTCAAGCAGATACCCTTCCTCGGCTCGTCCCCCATCTGATGTTTCAGAGTAGAAAAAAGTATGGAGATTCATGGTAAATTGATAATTAGACATTAAACTTTGGACCCTGTTAACTGGGCACACATTTTCCTCAGCATCCGTGAAAAAAATGAGTAAAAATCAATTCTATACCAGGCCAAAGAATATCAAATTTCAAAAAGCTGGAATTACATATCCATGCAGAAAAGAGAACTCACGCAATTTCAAATAATTTCCCACACCCTGTTAATTTAAAATACTCTGCTTCATAATTACTGGGTCAAAGAATAAATCAAATACCCAGAGGTAAATGTATAACCTTAAATACTTGTCTTTTTGAAAACACATGTTTTTGAAAAACATTACAAAATACTTGAGTTTAATTATAGGTCTAGTCAATTCCATAAGCCACCTTTTTTTTTCCCTGCTTAAGATTACTAAAGAACAAAGCAAGAAAGGTAAAACACATCAGGCTATAGATTTGAGAGCAGCTTCTGCTGGGGGCTGGAGAGAGTAGGCGCCTACCACGAGTCTTTGGTTGTAATGGAATAGACATGTTTTGCTTGAAAAATGATGGGATTTAGGTCCAGAAACCTGGCTATAACCGGTCACTTAGCTTAGAAACAACTGCTTCTCTCCTTTCTGTTTAAGCTTACTCTGAGCTAAAGGGAACTCTAGGGGGTCTGGCTACACAAGCTACTAGCACTGAGCTAGTCTTGGTAAGCAGTAAGTCAGAGTACGTGTAGGTGCATGGGGAACCAAGTCTAAGATGGTAATGGGTCCTTCTCTGCCTTTGCACAAGGACCAAGGAGGTTATTGCTGGCCTTCCCCATGGAGGTAGGAGGTGTCTGTGATCCTAGGCAGAGGTCTGTCTGTGTTACTCACCACTAGGATCTGTCCAAGGAGTCTCACAGCACTGGCCTAAGCTAAGCACATCTTTGGACTTCATCCAAAACATGATTATGTTATTTATCAACGTTTCCTCATCCCCCACACTGACATTTACAGTAAATATTAGCACAACCTTGGACCTGGAAGCAATTATAGTTAAACAGTTATCCCTTTAACATGAGCAGTATTCTCGTTTGATGGCCAGGGCACCGTTCTAATGATGGAAACAGCAACATGAGCAATAACACTTTCCTGACAAACTTAGGTTGCTTTCCATGAATCATCCTAAGAGGGTGAGGTGGGGGTCAGGCAGCTCTGGGGATTCCTTAAATCAAGTTCTAGAAATTTCCTTTCAATTTCTTAACCTGACAAAATTTATTTATTTATGACTTTGAAAAGCTATAAATGTTTGCATAAGATCTGAGATGTGGGTTTTGCCTCATCACGTTAATGGAGTAAGTTATTGATCCCCTCTCCCTATATTGATCTCCCTTGCATTTCTGAGACATCCTACTAGGTCCCTATCTGTTACTCCTTCGTTGCATCACCGTGCTTGGTTTTCCAATATGTTTAGACTTCTTGGGTCCGCATTAACTGATGGTGCTGACCCATATGCTTTCCGTGTTCTATTTATGGATCAGACTATGCTAGCTTTGGAGGCATCCCTCCTTTTCCCTTTAGAAATTCTCTAGGAAATGGACCTTTTTATCAGCCAAGGTCTTCACTGGGACAACAGAGTGCTGGCAGTCCATTGACATTAAGAAATCAATAGCTCAAGGCTGGAGAGACTGTCCAGCATTAAGAGATCTTGCAGAAGAACTGGGTTGTTTCCAAGTACCTATATCAGGAGGCTTCTACCGCCTCCCCTGTCATGTTGGATGGTCCTTCTGAACCATAAGCCAGGATATATACTACCTCCTCTATTTGTTTCTTGTCAAGAAGTTTTACCAAGGCAAAGTAAAAAGTAGCTACCCTCAGGAACTTCACACTTCAGTCTAGATTTGGCAGTAAAATTCCTTTACGTTTCCCTTAGTGATTTCTATGACTAATTTATGCCAAGAGTAAAGCTAGGTTATGTCCAGCTTCTCCAAGGATCTTAATGCTCTTTGAAATCTAATTCCATCAAGTTATTGAGTGATATCAGCTGTCTTACCAACTCAAGGAATTTAGATTTGTGGAGAGTGTCTGGCTTTGTTAGGAGATGGTGAGGTTCTCTTGGTTCCCTACATCGTAAACAAAAACAGCACCTTGCACCAAAAATGCTGTCTGGTTTTTGCCATAAACTTGTGTTTTGACCTATGGATTATATTATAAACGAGTTTCTTATCTTCCAGATAACAGAATGATTTTTCAATAATTTTTATTGATCTCCACTCATATTTAACTGAAGCTTATTCAGTATAATTTGCTTTGAACTTGCTTTTATCTTTTCGCTTGAAAAGAAGGCATTCTGTGCACTGCTGTGGTGCGCAGTGGTCAAATCAATATCATTACTGATTATACTTTCCCATCAGTTACTAGGGAGATATATTAATGGCCAAATACACTTAAGGCCTTTGTCTTTTTCTCCTTGAACTGTAAGTTGGTTGCTGTAGTCCAACATGAGGTTGTGATATACATTCAAGGTAAACAACTAATTTCGAAGTGATCATCTCCAATACTGCTTCTTGGCTCCATTAGTCTTGTCTGACATGTTAAGGTATGATAGCTGTGACATCCTCTACTTTGGCTTAACTGGTGTCTTTATGTAAATTTTTCTGTACTGTGTTTTGGATCTACTGTTTCTGTGCCTACATCTTCTTTAAGGACTTATAGAATTTTTATGTGTGTAGGTCTGTGTATGTCTCACATGTGTGTTAGCCTGCCAGTTTGCCAGAGAGGGAGAAAAAAACTAAGTCAACAAGAAGGTTTCTTTGGGACGAAAGAACCCTAAAGTAACCCATCTTGGATCAAAAGGTAATCGGGGATTAGCCTGATCCAATCCTGGGGCTCTTTTCAAAGCTATCTCCCTATTAAGAATTAACCTCTGCTTCCCTCATGGCTTACCTGTCTTGCTCACCATGGCTGCTTTCATATAAAACCCAGAACCACCTTCCCATTGGTAGCACCATGCACAGTGGGCTGCACTCTTCCACATCAATCATTAATGAAAGGCCCAGGCCAAACTGATAGAGGTGTTTTCTCATCCCAGGTGATTCTAGTTTGTATCAAGTTCTACAGTGGTTTAGATAATGAATGGGTTATTTAGATAATAAAATGACCCATAAGCACATATATTTGGCTGTTTAGTCACCGTAGAGCAGAACTCTGAAAGGATTAGAAGGATGAGGAGGTGTGGCCTTGTTGGAGAAAGTACGTTACTGCAGGTAGGCCATAAGGTTTCAAATCTTATATAAGGCCCCATCTCCCTGACCTCTCTTTCTCTCTCTCTCTCCCCGCCTATGGATTAGGATATAGCACTCAGCTGCTGTCCCAGCAACTGCCTACAAGATGACATGCTCCCCACTATGATAATGGACTAGACCTCTGAAACCGCTTTTGTTTATAAGAGTTGTCCTGTTCATGGGGTCTCTTCACAGCAATAGAACGCTTCCTGAGACAAGGTCACAGAAAAACTAACGAGCATAGTCCACCACCTTCATGGTTTTGAGAAAAGGGTCAGGGGCTCAGACAAAGCCCTGATGGATGGAGCACCACTGTGTGTGACCATGGGAGTCATGACAAACCCAAGATACCTCAGGATCACTCATTTCCCCCAAAAGCAACACAAGAGAACACCAGCTTCATTGAGAAGCTGCAATAGTTGTCCTTTGTGGTCCAGGGATGATGAAAGTCGGAGAAAGGGCTTTATTTTAGCTTATAGTTCAAAGGGCACAGTCTACCGTAGTGAAGAGAAGATCGTGGCAGTAGGGGAAAGCTGGAGGCAGGAACAGGCAGCTAGCTGGTTGCATTGCATCTCGCTAGGAAGAACAGAATGAGCAGGGGCCTCACTGTTCTGCATTAAGCCACACCCCCCATTGACCCATTTCCTCCAGCAAGACTTTACCTTAAAAGAATCCATAACCTTTCCAAACAATGCCACTTGCCAGGGACCAAATGTTTAAAAACATGAGTTTTGGGGAAACTCTAGTAATATATTTTAATTAATAAATCCCATCAGTAGGTTCGCTACCTGCCTCAATGGTTTATATTACAAATGAAAGATACACACACAGCCTTTATATTTCAATATGCCTTAAAAGCTCAACAGCTGGGCCACTGCCGAACCTCCACAGGGTTAATCCCAAGTTATTACTTAGTAATTCTATGTTCTATTTGGCTGTTCTGGACCCAGAGGGCTGCCCACCTAGGTCATGCTATCCCGGCTCCTTCACATGGTGGCTATACTTCTCTGACCTGCACTCTTTTCAAGGATCTTGTTTCTTTTCTACTCCACACACTAGGAGATCTCTTCTCCCTTTTCCTCCTCCTCCTGGTCCTAAGCCTGGGAATCCTAAAGTCCCGCCTCCGTCTGCTCTGCCCAGCCATTGGCTGCCGACATTTTCATTACCAATTAGAACCAACTGGTGGCAGGTTCCCAGAACCTATGTGCGCATGTTCCCATGCAAACAGTGTTTTGGGGAAACATAATTAGTACTAGAACACAAACAGCTACAGGAAACATTTCACATTTATCCACAGTGTCTACGGTTTAAACACAAAGCAGTACTGAAAAAAACTGAATTGAGTCTGATAACAAGTGACTAAAATGGAAAATTCCCCTCCATTATTCAACTTGCCCAGCATTATTCAATGCCCACTTAAAGAAATCCACAGTACCATAACATGTATGTCCTGAGGAACTATACCCTGGGAAATGGACAGTGCTCAATTGTCCAGGTGAAATGCTAGGCATGTTCCTGATATGAAAAGCTCAAACCATTGATGACCTTTCTATTAGAATAAGACCTTGTGCTCAGTGGATCCAGACACTCACTGGGGACGATCAGATATTCAAATTGGACCAACGTTGTCGTCAGATCAATTTCTGAAAGTCTGAATGACTTGGACAGACTTAGAAAGTAAGCTTACATTGTTGCTTTCTTCTGTAGATTAAATTAAGAGTTAAGCAAGTATGAAAGAACAAGGAGAAGCTACAGCAGTGAGCCAGTCTCAGACACTGGGTCTAGACGAAACAAAAGAGTTCCCCATCGCCTTAAACTCTGAGTAGGTTTTTCCCTCAGTCCCCTGTTCAGCTTCGCTCTATGACACTAGCAGGTGTCAATCACTGTAGTTGATGATGGAGCCAGTGTGGGATCCGAGAGACGATTGCTCTTGCTGAGGCTGCTGGACAAGGCTCAAGGATGACCCCTTGTCCAAATCTGTTTCATGAGCTTTCTCAATGTCCATGTCACTTGAACGAACAGCCATCATTTGTTGTGATCAGTAGATAGAGTATAGATACTGAAATGAGGGGTGGCCATTTTTTTTTTTACCTCTTGGAAGGACACACATGGGAAACCTGAGACTCATTGACATAGCTGTAAATATTTAAATTCTAGTACCAAGAAGGAAAGGATATATTTTTAGCAAGAGATAAGAGCTCCACTAAAGTTAGTATTGCAAGGTCATCTTGCAAAAAGTTAGCGAAAGATGAAAATTTTATATGATAGAATGGTGGTAGTCAAGTGCCAAGCCAGCTGCCACATGAGTCCTAGTGGATTTCCTGGGTTCATTAGATAACACTCAGTGCTCCTATGGAAGGTGGAAAATAAAAATTCGAGTAGCCAAGTCTGGCAAAGATAGCTAACCAGGTCTCACCCAGGGGGGTCTAAGGATAAGGATGATGTCTGGGTTTGCCATCCAATAAGTAATCTAGAGCCTACAAATGTAGGCCAAGATGAAAGAAATCTAGAATAACCACCGATAAACACAGAATGAGTTGTGGCCTGTTCTTCCCAAAGCGATTACCCTTGAATGAGACATCATTTATGTATCCATTCCGGTGGAAGAAATTGGGGTGGTTTCAGTTGGACAGCTATAGAATTCAGACATTGAACCAGGCCAGAGGATCTTCATCAAACACAGCAGGAGATTTCTGATTTGAGTATTACCACAGTAACTGTCATATGTGGGGCCCCAGGGTCAGGTCCACCCATGACTCTCATCTTCACTCAGTCATCAAGCTTGGATTGTTTCACGAAAATTTGACCCGGAGCAAGAAGACTCCGGCAGATGCAGACCTTTGAAGGCCCTAGTGAACCTCAAGGTTCCAGACTGGGTGACATACATAAATAGCAACTTCTACTACGTCAAGTACGACCAAGCAGAAGTGAACTGATGCAGTCCGTATAGAAAGCATGGTGGGGCGGGAGGGTTAATGCTGCCCTGATTGGCCTGGTGAAAGCCTGGGATGACCAACTCAGCTACCACCCAGCCCCAGATACAGGGCTTTGAGTTGGTCCACCCCAATATCTACTCCATATATGAGCTGCTGGAGCATGTGAAGGGCTTGGTCCTACAGAACGGAACTGCGGGATCTCCACGTTCTCCTCTGAGCAACAGTAGAATATCTGAGAGGAGTACCAGGAAGGGTCCAGAGAGGCCTTGAGCCAAACCAATGGCTGATTGTAACAAACATTTACTGTGAGACACACAGCATCTTCCAATGCCACTATAACGAAGGAGTATGTGATGGAGAGGTAGGAGAAAGATGGAGAGGTGGAGTGGTGCTTGCATGGTGGGGAAAGGCAGAACTCATACACAGTAGGAGTGATAGGTATGAGAGAACATTGTGGTGGAAACATGTCCTTGCTGAGTAGAGATGACAGGTGGTGGTGGGCAATGATCACCCTGGCTCTTAACAGTGACAGGATATTCAAGATGAAGAATGGTTCATCTAATGAATTGGACATCCTTCAAGGACTCTGAAAGAGGTTCTTCGCATGTGTTGATGCTGGAGATCACGTGGTCCATGCTGTTACCAGAAGTCATGAGGAAACCCAGGATCCATGCTACCCCTGAGTGTAAAGGGCAAGGAAGCCACTCTTGCAGTGGTATTGATGGCTACAGATGATGCACAGTCAAGAAAGAAGGGCATAGAAGGCTTCTGTGACAACCCCTACCACTACCCCACACTGCCCCCACCCCAAAGCAGCATCCTAAAAAGAAAACTACAAGGAGAACTCTTGAACATTGTGATAGGAGTGCTAAAATGTACCTCCTTCCTTTTTCTTTTGTGGAGGAGGTAAACAAGTGTGGGGTAGTGGGCATGGGAGGACATGGAAGTGTGATCAGGGTAGAGTGATGTGGAATTTCCAAATAATCAATGAAAGTATTATGTTGGGGAAAAAGAAGCATGAGAGTGCTGAGTAGCAGCCTTGGTGATGTTCGCCAGTTTTGTCCATCGCAAGCCCTCTTGGTCTGTTCCCTATGTCTAAAATTGCTGGAGGTGGTCTGATGTTGCTCTTCTTCCTAGCCTTGCCTTAAGTCTCCCACCAGATCTTTTCTGATCTGCACCTATCAGGAAAGAGGCTGTTTAAACCACTCTCCTTGATGTTAGCGTATTTTATTTTGTTACCTGGTCCTCCAGCTCATTCTTTTGCTTTTAGATGGCTCGAGGGCTCCTACAGCTATTCCTTATTTCCAGAAAAGGCCACACTTAAAAAGGTTCTACAAAGCTGACTGATTAGAAGTTATGTGACTGGAGCTCTGGAAGGTTGGATGACCTGTTCTATCCCCTCATGCATTGCCCATCCTTGCGTTTGATCTGCCATGTTTATGCCTGTAAATAAATCCCTTGGGACTACACTAACAGACCACAAACTTCTACCAGATGCTAAGATAGTATCTGAGACCTTTATGTCCCTGCTGTGGTATAACTTGTCTTCCAGATGTTTCCACCATTTACTTGATTTTAGGACTTTCCTTTTCCTAGAAGTGTACAACTGCATGAAACTGTCACCATGTTGGAACACAATACTACCGGGCAGCCTGACTGTGTGGTCTTAAGCTGTGGTCACGTCAGAGAGAAAATTCACATTTAACTTCAGAATAAGCTCTCATTCCCTTCGAGGTGAGGGTCGGGTTTGCTTTGACAATTTCAGGCACCTGAGGGTACAAGGGCAAAACCTGCCCCTTTGGGTTGATGTCACTGGGCTCTAGATAACCCAAGACCAGTGATTTAGTCGATGGTCTACTGATTTATTCTGAGCTGGTTACCTGGATCCTATATTGTTTCCATATATGTTTCAAAGTCTTCATTGTAACATACACATTGTAATTTTTAAATATCATTGTGGTGGCTTCTGACACTCACACAAGGAATTTTAGTGACCTCCACTGCAATTTCCTTCTCGTATCCCCTCTCAACAAGTCCTCTCCGCCATTCAAGTCATCTTTTTCTGTGTGGCCCTCTGAATTTAGTTGCTTGCCTGAGCGTGGATGGAAGGTTGTTCATCTGACCAAGTGCACTCATCTGTGAATATGGCAACAAAGAAAATGAGTGTTAAATGGTAAAGGCATCCTTGGGCACCCCCATTTGTGTGAAATGTTGGCAGGCCCAATCGTGGGCAAATTTTGTGCAGATAACCACAACGGCAAGTGAGTCCATGTCATGTACAGAAGGGGCCTTCCCGCTGCCCAGTTCCTGTCCTCTGGTCCCTATGTCCTTTCTGCCCCCCTCTTCTCTCATGTTCCATGAGCCTTAGAGGTAGAGCATAGGCTGCTCCATTTGGAACTGAGTGCCTCCAGCACTTAACACTCAGCTCTTTGACAGCATTCAGTTTCAGGGCATTGACTTTTCTTTTCAAAATTCTCACTGTCTGACATTCATCCTATTGTTCCTCGGCTATCTAACTCTGCATTTTTTCCTGTGCCTTTCTCCTGCCTTTGGCTGAGGGATTGTATTGTGCTTTATTACGAAGACACTAAAGATAAGAGACACTTGTTTCCTCCAACCCAGTAGGCTGGGGAATGCTTCATGGTGTGTATGTAACGACCTCCTAAGGACGCTGAGCAAAACACATCCTATTTCTGCTTGGAAGAAACGTCATTGGGTCAGCCAGGACACAACACATACAAATAAGTGTTGATCGACCTGTGCCTTCCTCAGCATTCTGGGCAGGCTGGAGGCACAGTGGGAAGGAATGACCACAGGGAGCCACTCTTGAAAGTGTCACATAAGCCCGAGCTGAAGCATGGATCGCTGGCTCACACGGAGAGTCTTTAGGAGAAAATGTGAACCAGGGACCCAAGGAAGTAGGAAATGTTTGGAGAAAAATCTTGCCATTTGGTGCCCCAGCTGTTTTTATGTTTGATGATTGTGGTAATTTAACTTACAAGTATTTGGGAAAGTAGAAGAAATCTAATTAAAGATATTTTGGCTTCACTGGTTTTCTCAATGGGGAATAGTTGATATTCGTAAAGTAACTTAAGTTTTAGGCAATAGAATTAAAGATCATGAATGAGCAACACACTCTAACTGTGCGTGCATGGACAGGTATATGCACCACATACGTGCAGTGCACACAGAGGCCTGCAGAGGGCATCCCCTGAAGCTGGAGTTACAGGTGGTTGTGAGCCACCATATGAAGGCTGGGAACTGAACCTGGGTCCTCTGCAAGAGCAGAACCGTCGCTCTAGCCTTTATCATTAGAATTTTAAAATATAAATAAGTGGTAAGCTGGGTACTTTTCTAAATTTTCAATGCTTTTGAATAATTTTTCAATAATTTTCAAAGCCATATCGAAGTTCAAAGGAAATATTAAAAATAGGAAATTGACAAAAGTTTAGAGGATATTAATTTTGAATATTCTGAAAAATAACCCTTTCCAAACTTCTGTACTCTAGTCTTTTCTGATCTTGAGTCTCCTGTTTTCTGTGTTGAAGGGAAAGACGGTTGTGGTCTGTGTCTTATTTTTCTATTGTGATAAGACACCATGGCCAAGGCAACTTGTAGAAGAAGTTTATTTGGCTCATTCAGCTCCAGAGTCCATGGCTATTCTATCAGGGACCACGGCAGCAGACAGGCAGGGCCCTGGAGCAGTAGTTGAGCGCTAACTGGGAATAGCTTATACTTTTGAAACCTCAAGGCCCTCCCCCAGTAACACACCTCCTCCAACAAGGCTATACCTCTTAAGCCTTCCCAAACAGTTCCACCAGCTGTGGACTAAATATTCAAACTTATAAGCACAGGGCACCATTTTACCCAAGGCACTAGAGGGAGGCTGGTGAATACCATCTCTACTCCCTGAATGAGAACTGAGCTAAAACGTTGGGGTGTATTTTGAGTCCAATTAAAATTCTCCAGGATTTTTTTTTAAATTCAGGTCATCCTATTAACCTATATAACTCTCCGATTTTATCATATTTCTATCTATGGGACTGGAGAGATAGCTCAGAAATTGAGACTGATTGCAGCCCTTACAGAGGAGTTGAGTTTTCAGTACCCATACCGAGTGGCTCGTAACCACTGGTAACTGCAGCTCTAGGGAAATAGGATAAAACAAATTCTTTAATAAGACGATCAACCTTTTGTAGCTGCCTGTGTTTTCTGCCACTGATCAACCTGTCCTGACTACCAGTTGCCCCGTCCTATGATAACCATGCAGGTAGAGTTACAAGAGTGTGTGACAAATGTGACACGATCATATCTATCAATCATATGGACTCCAGTTTGTAGGAGTAGATTGGTGGAATTAAGTAGTAATGACATCACATTGAATTTATCGGTTCTGGAAGGCTTCGAGGCTTCTGCCTATCATAGAATAACTTCTACCCTATTAATTTTCAGATGAGGTAAACAAAGGTTTAGGATTGAGTTTGTATCTAAACTATATGAAAGCAATCAGCTTCCAATACCAATGAGGTTCGTGGTAGATTCGTCAAAACTGGCCTGACTGATAGAAGCCAAAGAGTTTCCCAGAGGTGCAGTGCTGCACCGGAGAAGTGGGGAGAGCTGGAATGTTGCGTGTTTAGGGCCTAAGTGTACTGGCTATCTTTCACTACCCACTTCTCTGTTTGCCCTAGTATCGTAGCTATTAGGTAAACCTTTGTGGAGGGTACGGACAAGAACACACGCTTCTACCAACCCAAAGGTTAAAGAATACCGCCAGGTAGCATTTGAAACCTGTAGTAGATCATTCGGCTCTGCTGTAACCCACTTATGCACTATCTTCATTGTGCTTTGAATAGTTGATCTGTGAATTCCTTCATTCCGTTCCCTGGAACACAGTATTTGAAGTAACCTGAGCGTGTGATCCTGGGTCACAGTTATTCATAAGAACCAAAGCACAAGGGAAAGGAGTCATCAACATTGAAATATGGCACTGGAGAGGTGGCTCAGACCGTAAGAACACTTCCAGAGGACTTGAATTCAATTTCCAGCATCTACATGCAGCAGTCCACAACCACCTGTAACTCCAGCTCTAGGGGATCCTAGTCCCCTGCAGACAACTGCACACAGGCAAAAATAACCTCAACCCCATAGACACATAGTTGAAAATAAAAAAAAAAAAGGTCAGATTAGAAAAAGCAGCAATAGTAAAACTCAGATGAACCAAGATTAATGAATAATGGGACATCTTGAAAGTCTTCTTGTGATTGGATGCAAAGCAGTCAGTGGACTGATCTGGATAGACTGGAGAGAGGAAAATAACTGCATGCATCCTTGGGTTATTACCATATTAATGAATCAAGTCGTCTTGACATTCTTACACAAAATGTCATCTATAGGCATTGAATACTTAACTACCTAATGGTATCAAACCCCTTTCTTCACTAAATCTGAAGATATGTTAGTCACGTAGATAAAAATGTTTGGTTTTCTAAAGTATACTTTAAAAACAGCGAGTTAGCGTTTTTTAAAGGTCTTCTAAGCTCATTTCATTGTGATTCTTAGTAGCATGGATTGTTATAGCTGAGACAGTTTAGAATTTAGAAACCGGAAAGCCCAAAGGAAAGAGTGTAACTATAGTTCTATCTATACACACACACACACACACACACACACACACACAAAATCTTACAGGGAATAACGGATAGTTGATTCCACTTTGAGTGAACAGGGTCCGGAACCACAGATTTAGGTTACCCAAAATTCCATGTTCCAACTTAGGAGCAGTTTCATAAAGTTTTTTTTAAAAATAGTTTTACAGAACAAAGAAAATTGTAAATCAGGGCAATTTAAAAATACATGGGTGGAAACATTAGAGAGGCAGGTGCAGGGAGATGGGGAGGGTTCTGAGGCCCGAGATGCTCCTTGGTAGCGTCTTAGCAGAAGAAAGCTAAGTCCACAGGGTCTAAAAGGCTTGGTTGTTTTTTATCATTGTCATGAGATGTCACTTCTGATCCAGAAGTAGGGAGGGGTGGCTGATTAGCCTCTGGAACCACAGTATCCCAGTCTCTCCACAGTGTTATACCCAAGTCACAGGCTCCCCCAAAGACCACCAAGGACCCAATCCCGATGCAAACACACAAGGGTCTTTTATTGCAAACTCCCGAGCAAGGTCTCTCAGACTCTCACCATCACAGCAGGTCAGAGGGAGAGCCCGAGTCCAGGGGTTTAGAGGTTTTCTTGTGGTTACAGAAAACTCAGGAGATTTCCATATAAATCAGTAAGTTAATATTTTAGAAACTGCATATCTAGCATAATCTGCAGGAACTGAATTATAGGGACTCTCTGCATGATGTCTTATGTTATCTATATGTACCTTGGACCTGCTATTATAGCCTTACTGTTGTCATAGTTTGTTTGCTCAGGTGTGATTTCCCTCCTGGAGTTGGAGTTTAGCCTCTGGTCTTGCGCAAAATAGAGTTTCTTCAAAAACAGGGTTGGTTGGGTTTTACACACAGTACGCAAATTCCAGTCAGCCAATCGCTCTCTGAAGAGACACAGTCTGTGTCTTTCAAGAGTTTTCCTTCACAGCCAGATGCGCCTTCCTTTCACACGTTCTTGTCTTGTTTACACATCCATCACACTAAGATCCCTAGCTCTTCTGGAATGTACTTACCCCCATCATTCAGTAGTTGCTGCAAGCTGATTGGAAGATTACATTTGTTAGCCACCACACGTGGGTCCTGGGAACCACACTGAGGTCCTCTGCAAGAGCAGCTCTTAAGCACTGAGCAATCTCTCCAGGCCCAGAACAGGAAATCTAAAAAGACTTTTGTTTTCTTTTCTCAACTGGATTATAGTGGAACATTCTTATGGTATAGACATTTGTGACTTCTGGTAACTAGGTCTTCTTTTTATCAGATGCGTTCCATCCGGAGTGGTCATGTTCCCAGCTTTTGCCTTACCTAGGAATGACAGAATAGTGGGAGGATTCCCCTCCACTGGAGTGGGACGCTCACCTTGGTAGCAACAGTGGTTTCACTTGTGTTTTCCATGAAGGGCCATTTCATGTTGAATATCGCTAACTGAAGTAATTTGTAGTGTATACCATCTTTGAAGAGGGATCTGGTGATGCCACACTCTGCAGGATGTTCAAAACCTTTGTTCTTTCATCCAGCCGTATAGCACCCTCCAACACCATGTAACTTGTTCTAAACCTCATTTCTTTCATTCCTCGTTCTTGGCTTGGTATCTGCCAGAGGGTCTGCTGATAGGATTGGGCCCTTTGTCTCCAGCGTATCCCAGCAGTTTATATCCTAGCTGGAAGGAACCATGTTTTTCCCCAGTGGTATATGGAGTTTTATTAGCTTTCACTCCTGCACATCTATTGTTAAGCATAGTGGCATCTTTGAGAGCACTGGAGTAAGAGTCACAGAATTCCATAGTGCAGGCAGAACTGTAGACGTTTGGGCTCTGTAGGCTTAATGTGGACTTTTCAGAAATAGCAAACCTTTAAAACTGTAGCTAACATAGCAAGGCACCACCTATAGCAGGGAAGAAAAGGATCTGTAGTGTTAATAGCAAGTTTCCCTGAAACAGGCTTGGTAATTTCAATTATTCTTTTGGCAGATTTCTTGGGAGGATTGATTTGTTTTTACAATGGCCACATTATGAACTAAAACTAGAGGACGAATAGAAATAAGCACTTCGATTGTTTTCAACGTGGGGCTTAAGAGTGACACAGAGATGGATTGATAGGGCTGAGAATTTTTGAGAAGGGTTATCAATACCATGGACAAATGACAGCAGCATGGCGGACATTCATGGTCCATGGAGACATGATGCAGACAACATGATGAGGGCTCCGAGGAGAATCACACTCCAAGGCCAAGTTGGGGTCCCTTCCTATTGCGTCTGAGGAAGAAGGGGGACTTTGCAGGGAGAGCCTGTCTGCAGGCTCTGATTCCCCAGAAGAAAGCAGGGAAGGGGCGGGAAACAGGATGTGCGACCACCACCAGGACTTATTTAGAAACTCCCTCCCTGGGAGAGAAGTCTAAGGTGGTAGTAAAAACAGGGCATTTCCGCTTCCAAGCAAGAAGCTGCCAGTATTTCCTGGATTTCTTAAACAGATAAACCTGAAGAAACGAGGAATCAAAATACCTACCAATTGCATTAGACGTGTTAATATTTGAAATTGTCACAAAGATATGGCAAGATGGCTCAATGAGGAAAGGTACTTCTGATCTCTACGCACACACACACACACACACACAAAGAGAGAGAGAGAAGTAGAAATGTAATTAGAAAGGCATTTTTATTTAAAACTATATTCAATCAATGCTATTTTGTATTTTGTTTGTTTCTTTGTGTGTTATTGTGTATGTGCGTGTGCTCACACACATGTACAGTCTCACACATGCAACGGGACACAGGTGAGCAGAGCAACTTTCTGGACTCAATTGTCACCTTCCACCTTGTTGGTGTGTGTGTGTGGGTCTCTCTTATTTCTCTGCTTCTGCACTCTAAACTAGCTGGTCCAATTCTCTGGTTTCTACCTCCCATCTTGTCATCATGCTGGGACTGCAGCTGTGTCCCATTGTATCCAGATTTTTGTGGATCCCAGCCATTGAACTTAGATCATTAGATCATCAGGCTTGTGTGGTAAATGCTTTTACCCACTGAGGAATATCCCCAAAGTATCAGGTCTTCTTATCAAATTCTCATTATACAAATACACACACACACACACACACACATTGATTTTCCCTCCCAACCTTCCCTATCCTTACCTCCCTGCTCCCTTATCTGTGAACATTATCACTACCAACAAGCAGAGTCACCCATGATTCCAGAGCTCCTGAGAGAGTCAGACTGGATGGCAGGAATGTTGTCTCCAAGTCACCTGAACCTGTTTACATGCCGGGCTTTGCCCCTGTTCCTCCACTGATCCTGCGTTTGTGCTGCTTGCTGTATGATTCTATTAAAGGGGTCCTCGGAGGATTTGCTTACACCGAAGTAGCTATCGCCTCATTACAAGGCATGTGGTGCCCCTCCAGAAACAATTATTGAGCAGTGTCATTATGAGTAAGAAACTGGTCACTTCCTTTGCCCATCCCCAGCAGAGTTTTGAACCAACATTGATTAAGGCCTGTGACAGTTCATTGGTCTTTGCCGCAGGGCACTCTGTAGTCAAAATAAGACTACAGAGAAGGTATGCTAGTCAGACTGTCGTAAAGACTCAGCTGGGTTAACTCCATTTTGCCTGAAGGATGAGATTTTTAGGAAACATAGTGATACAGATGAATGTTGTTTATTCTCCAGGACTGAAGCACCCACTACATGCTGCTCTACCCAGGGCTAGCTCTAGCAAATGGTCATTAGTTTAATGAGGTCGGGTGAGAAGAACATGTGTTCTCTGCCTCTGCCTGTCCCTTTCATTTCTCTATGCCCCGGAATCCTTGGACTTACCCAGATTGAGGTAATCAGAGGAAAAGATGAGACTTGATCAGTTTGTTTTATTATCCAGTAAAGTTTTCCATCAGGAGAGGAAATATTACAGACACTGAAACGATTAATGGTGGGGGCCAAAGAGATGGCTTAGAGGTTAAAAGTACTTAACACTCTTGCAGGGGGAACCGACATGGTGGCTAACAACTGTCTATAACTTGACTTCCAAGGTACTTGACACCCTCTTCTGGTTTTCATAAGTACTACAGGCATGTGGTGTACAATAACACACACACACTCACACACACACACACACACACACACACACACACACACTCATTTTAAAGGGGGTGGTGGGTAAAACTGAAAATAGTTTAGGGATTGAGTAGAACTTGGGTGCTGGGGTGGGATGATAAAAAACCTCAATAGAGAGAATTGGTCAAGTCTCCCACTGAGCAAATGTCAATTCTCTGGGTATGTACACCATTGAGAAAAAGGTGGTACTTGGGGTGACAATGGGCAGACTTTCTCCTTTTAAGAATATCCTGACAAGCTTAAACTATGTGACACTGTTACCGAAACCATGTTCTCAGTGCTCAGTGTCAAGGACAAGGGGAAATGACTTGAAAAGCCAGCAAACCAAAGAAAATGGGAATCTGTCGCCAGCAAAGGCCTCTGCACTCAGCCGGCACCTTAAGCTTCTTTTATCCCTAGGTAAGGAAGAGAGGAGAGAGATGAGACTTAAGATTCAGAGGAGTAAGAGACTGGAGTCCTCTAGATATGACAGCCTAGTGGTCCAGAACAGAACAATAATGATTGTCGTTGGCCCTCTGAGGATGGTGCCTCTGCAAATCTTAAATATCTTGTTTCCTCCAACATTAGTGTCTTCAACTTTGAAGGAGGGAGAGATGAGGCAAAATCAGGAGTGATCAATCTGATATTAATTTCAGTTAAACATTCTTTAAATTAATAACTTGTCTACATATACAGCTAGCCGAAATCTGTCCCAAAGGTGAAGCATTAATTTTCACTGAGTGGCTTCCAGAATCAGTAATCTTTGAAGTGAACTACAAGCAAGCAAAATGAGTGTTTATGTTTTCCCTTGGTTATTGTGGTGGTTGGTGTTAATTATTAACTTGACAAGACCTCACCCGATTCAGTTAATTGATAGAAGAAGACCCATTGTAGCCGTGGTGACATCATCCCTTGGGAAAGGTCCTGGGCTGTCGTAAATGGAGAAAGAGGGATGAGTCTTAGTATTGTATTCATCTTTGTTTCCTGACTGTGGATGCTGTTATGAAATATAATGCGGTGGAGGAGGCGATGTCTCCCTGAGAAATTATGCCGTGTAACAGATCCAGTACAAAGGGAGTCTCTTGGCTGAAGGGAGGGGAGTGAGGGTCTGGAGAAGGAACAGATGAGTGGGCATGCAGACAGGCAGACAGACGGAAGCACAGCCACGAGGGCAGAGAAGTGGGAAGAGAGGACAGAAAAGAGGAGACCAGCAGGGAACACTTGGGAACAAAGAGAGAGAATTGGTGTGACAAGCAGTCCTTCTATTCGCAGCCCTCACCTGCCAGCAGCAGCTAATGGCGGCAGGTGATGAGGTAAGCAAGTGCTAGGTCCTGTGAGGAGCCCAGTGGAATCGCCTGGAAGCTAAGAGAGGCAGCGTGCCTGGCTATCTCGACCCTTCCACCATGATGGACTGTACCCTTGACTGTGAGCCACAATAAACCATTTCTCTCTCGGGTTGCTTTTGTCAGGACATTTTATCACGACAACAAAATACTTGACCGAAGCAAGGTGAGGAAAGAAAGGTTCAGTTGCCATGGTTATTCTAAATCTAGCCTTGTTGACAATGTCTTCACTTTTGTTGGCAACTCTACGGCCCCTAAACATCTTTTGAATCTTGTGAATGGCAAGTGCCATTTATATGTTAATGAGAGTTCTAGGGACCCATAAAGGGCTTCGTAATGGCGGCTGGTTATCAGAAAGAAGGTGTTATTAAAAGACTGGACTTTGACATTGTGATCCTCCAGGGGATGGAGGCTGAAGTGATCACCTACAGCAACATCAATTACACCTATGTAATAAAATCTCCATACAAGTTCAAAAGGACAGGCTTAGATGCTTCCAGATCCAAATGAACTCTAGACCCTCCTGTCTAAGCCTGCTGAGAGCAAGGATTACACATTTGTACCTTCGCCTCTGGAATATTTGTTCCCAGTGTCCAGGAGAACGTTCAATAAAGCCAACTGCTGTCAGACATTTTATTGTTCGGTAGTGATAGGTTATTTCTCCGCCACCTGTGAAATGAGCCAATTCAAGCCAGATTAGATTATATTAAATGCAGGTTTATTGGGAAGCTCATCTCAGGTGAGTTCACTGGGCCCAAGAACAGAGGCCAGGGAAGGGGGTGGCGGAGAAGGAAAGAGAAAGAGAGAAAGGGTGCCCACATCTGGAAAGGAAGGAAGAAAGCAGGGAGCCTAAAATGTCTGGATTATATAGGGAGGAGCTTCTAGGGGAAGGGCAGCCCAGCCCTTAGGCTGGAAAGTTCAGGGTTGGGGACAGGGTATGCCAGGTAGGGACTGAGGGATGCTGGGAGAACCTGAATGCTGGGCCGGCTTTGATATGTAAATATGTATCTCAGTCCCTAGTGCCCCAACCCCCATACCACATAGGAATTTCTGATTGCTGATAGAGTTTCCATGTTGGCTCCAGACCTGTTTATATTTTCTTTTATTTTAGGAGTTGGTCTTGGTCATGCATTTCCTCTAAGTCAGCTAATGTGGGGGGCGGGGAATTCCTCTTCGAATCCTTTTATTGATTCTCTTCAACAAGACCTGCTGCAGCCTTCCTTAATTTCTTAGTCTTTCTTTTCTTAGACTTGTTAAAGTTTTGCCGGATCTCTTCCTCAAAGAACTAACATTTCCCCCTCCTGTGCCTATTTCATTTATCTCTGCTCTCATTTTTTTTTATCTCCTACCTTCTGTTATCTTCAGGTTTAATTTTTTACTCTCTTTAGTTTCTTAGAGTACAATGTCTGATGATTTGAAATCTCAGCCTCCGTTCCAGGTATAAAATGTCCCCCGTGGCACTGCGGTTATTGCATCTGTGAGTTTGGGGTTTATTCTTTGGTTTTCGTTTGTCTCCGGACTTCTGTTTTCATTGTGATTTCTCCCAGTTTTGATTCATAGGAATGTGTCGTCTAATTCCAGTCACCATTACACTGGTACTCTCCAGCCTCGTCCCACTGTGATCGGGAAACAGACGCTCTATGATTTTAATCCGTTTAGAGTTATTAAGATGTGTGTGGGCGAACATATGCTCTGTCCTCAACTGTTCCATAGCCGCTTGAGAAACATGATTATCAGCACTTACGAGTGTTTGGTGCCTGCTTAAGTGCACACTTGGTCTATCTCATTATTCAGGGCCCCGACGGATCCTCTGTCGGATGGTTCTGCCCACCATGAGAAGTAGGCTGTTGAAATTTCATGCTGTTATTGTAGGCATGTCTACTGATTCAACTCTATCCGAGTTTGCCCCATTTGCTTTATGTATTAGTCATTTTCTCTTGAGTATCAAGATCTGTTACTTCTTGGGGTCTTGATATACTGAGCTATTATACACACAGTCCCTGAAGACATGAATGGCCACTTGTGTTATACCACCAGCCATTTCTGTGGTCTCCATCCTGATGATATTCACACTTTCCAGCCATTCCTTCAGGACCCAGGTGGGAAAGGCCAAACTTTCGGCTCTGTTCATATACAAACTAGAACTTTAAACAAGTTCCAGGGTCTTCTCTCCAAGTGGGAAGCCAGGAATTAGGCAGGTTTTTTTCTAGTCACTGGTGATTGTGGACAGGAAAAGTCAAACTGTGCTGGGCAGTTTCCTCCCCTGCCAACTTTGGTGTTTTCTTGGCAGCTGCATTAGGTTGGTTCCTGTGATTCTCAGAAAGCCATTTCATTTACTTTTAATTGTGTGCGTGAATCTGTGAGGGTATGCATGAGTTTAGGTGTCTATGGAGGCCAGAAGCGGACCTGCAATTCACAGAGCTGGAGTTTGGGGCTGCTGAGCCATGGCACAGGTGCAGGTGACAGAACTTGACTTGGTCCCTCTGCAGGACTAAGTTGCTCTTAAGCACAGAGCCATCACCTCCACCCCCAGTTTCCATGGGGGTATGGCAAACACGTACATCCTAGTCTGCCATTTGATTATTCCACTGCCTTGGGTCCTCCGCATTTCTACCCCATCTCCTCCTGATTCTATTTTGACACCAACAGCCTGCACTCACACCTTCGGAGAGCTAGCCCCAGGCTTAGAGCCACCTCACCTACACAGACAGACAGACTCACAAATAGACAGACAGAAGGGCTCCTACAGCACCTTGTCCAGTGATGAAACCAAATTTTACCTCAAGGGGTCCTCCCCATGGAATCAGGCTTCTGCAAACCTCTCCAGGACCCTGTGTCTGAAGCACACCGAGTAGCTTTCATTCTTGGTCCTGTTTCCAGAGCTTTCTTCCTAGTTTCTCCTGATGACCCTTCATCACCACCTCAGTTGCTTGCCCTGTTTTTGTGATAAATACTCTGTAAAAGCAACCCAGGGGAAGAAAGCTTGATTTTGGACTGTTGGAGGTTACGGTCTGTCATGGTGGGAAGTCATAGCAGTCGGAGCTTGAGGTACTGGTCATGCTGCATGCATACTGAGGAAGAAAATGACGATCAATATTTGTGCTCAGCTCACTAATTTACACACACACACACACAATATATATATATATATATATATATATATATATATATATATATTCCCAGGTGCCCAGCACAGAGAATTGTGCCATCCAAAAAGGTCAGGTCTTCCCATCACAACTAACCTAAGCAAGATAATCCCTCCAGAGGAAGTGGGTGCACTTCACCAAGAAGCTATTTTAAGTTGACACCTTCTGTGAAAGTGGAAATCAGTTTTCTCCAATGAAATGTCAATGGATGTATCAAGCACACTCCAAGGGTGGTCCCTCTGCCAAGGAGTAGTCAGCCAACAGAATGAACCCCATGTTTGTCCTTTGTTTAGGTCTCTCTCTCTCTCTCTCTCTCTCTCTCTCTCTCTCTCTCCACCTCTGTCTCTTCTTCTGTCTGTCTCTCTTTGTCTCTCTGTCTCTCTCTTTTCAATCTCTCTCTCTCTCTCTCACATGCATGCACGCACACACACATGCATGCACACACACATGCACGCACACACACATATACACCATGGTTAGGTCCACAATATATTTTATATTTCCCTGGTACAAACAGTAGCTGGTAGCCCCTCAGAACTGCAGACAAACAGTGTGCTCTTGCACTTGAAACATCTCATATTACAGAAGAGTGATGTTCTTTAAACCAGAGTGGCTCCCGATCTTGGACAGCATAGAATAATGCAGAAAGCAGAAAAGAGTAAAATTCCCTTAGTGGTTGACCAATCAGAACAGGGCAAGGGGTATTTTAATTAAATTTAGCTAAAGAGGATTTAATCAAGAAGGGGGTCTCTTAAAAGAGGTGGGACAAGATTAAGAGGTCAGGAAGCAGTGACCAGAGGGGCTGTTACCCAGCTAGGACCTGGAAGGACTATAGACAGCACAAAAGATAGCCAGGAGGGAGGACATTCAGCAGATGCTAGAGCTCTTGGTGGAAAACACCACCACTGCCAAGATTTGTTGTTGGGACTAAACACCGTCTTCTGCCTTTGTCCTACCCATCATCCTCCTGGCGGGGCCTCCCAGGCAATGTCTACAAAATTCCAAATGTACAGAGGACAAACTGTACAAGCAAAACCCCCTCCCCACCCACAAGAGTTTGGCTGATGGCACAGAAAGCCACTTACCCAAGTCATAGTCAACCTGAAGCACTCGCATTACAAATCGAGAGGTGGTGCCCGGATGCCCAGCCACGTGACACACACATACGGAGCCACCATGATAAGCGACTGCTGTGATTCTGAGCTCACTGCCACACAGGCAGAACCTCTGCTGGACCAGTGTGGAAGTCGGGTGCCTAAATGCTTCCTCCCCATCCTTCCACAGGTTCTGACCTTAACAGACATCTTGCATCATGGCCTCTCACAGTGATGGCTTGCAGAGAAGCCAAATTGTGGTAGCAGAGAAAACAGGAACAGAACCTGCAAGTCGGCCTCCTATGTATGTGTGAGGGGAATGGCACGGAATGGCTGAGGAGTCGGCTGAGGAGGAAGCTTAGCTACTTAGTGCTTAGCCCTCCTGTGCTCTCCACTGAAGAATTTGGGAACATCTACATGAGTATGGAGAGCTATAATACGGTATGTTTGCCCATCACATGCTCTACATGGTGCGTGAGATTCTGTCTGAACATGGTTGCTACTGTACTTCTAGTAGCCTGATGTGAGCTGGCCTCGGGTGAGAGTTCCCAGCCTCCTGGGCACTGTCAAGGAAAGCTTTGCACTAATGCTAAGTGATGCAGTTCTAAGTGAGGTGATTAAATAGTTTAGTAGAAAGAGCATCCTCTCAAGGAGGAGAGCAACAGGAGGCTCTTGGGGACATGCCTGAGCGAGTCACAGCCAGGGTCTAGGGAAGGAAGCTGGCTGGTGGCCCAGGGAGTAGCTGAACATACCCCTTTCCAAGAGGATAGTGGCCTGGTCACCTTGGGGAAACAGTCTCTACACACACCAAATGGGACGTGCTTACGAGGCTTTGGGGAGTCCCTGAATACCTCAGACCAGGGAGTTTTGAATTGATGCCAGTAAACTGTACAGACAGTTAGCAGCAAAGTGCTGTGCACTCTCTGGCCCGCTTGTGTCGTTCCACACTTTCAGATTTGCCATCATTTAAAGGCTATGACTATAATAACCCTTATGTCTGTCAAGATCCTCCCTGCCCCCGACACGAAGACAGGCTGGGAGAGAGTTTGGAAAGCAGGGTGGGACAGAGCTGAACCCTTGACTCCCCAGTTCACTGCCCATCCCTGTCACTAAGCACAGAAGAAGATGATGTGCTTCAGGAAGATGTGGTGTCAGTGTCCTTCTGGCTGGGCACCTGGTTCCTATGTCCCTGTGGTTCTAATGATCTGCAAGCTGGGGTCACCAATTAGGGAGAACCCCAGAATCCCCAACTAGGGAGCACGGGGGAAGGCGGTCGCCTCCGTAAGAGATAACGGGCTCCTGTGGGTGGATCACAGAACCCACGGCTGGCAGGAAACAATGTTCTGGATATGAGTGGCTGATTCTGAGCTTGCAGCCCTCTCCTACCTTCCTTCCTGGAACAGCCAAACCTGGAGACTGAGAGAGGAGGGCAGAGGCTCTCGGAGCCATCCTTGGGCATCTCCCTTGTGTGGTGATCTGGGGATTGCAGGCCTGTACATTCATTACAGAAATAGATAAATAGATAAACATGGATCATTGATTGGGAGTCCACCAAGGAGGAGCTGGGTTACAATGTTGCCACCTCCATACTTAGGACTTCTAGGGGCACTGCCCTCACCCACCACTCAGGCCCACATCCACCACACAGGCCCCACACACAATATCTGCTTTTTTACCAGGGTGCCATGAGCAGGAGCCCTATGCTCGCACGCACAACCGTTTGGTTCAGAAGCGAGGGACTGACCACCCCGAGCTTGCAAGCAGCTGCCGTCTCTTCGCCCAAGCCCAGTGGCTCTCTCTTCTTTGCTGCCTGCATTTCCAGAGGAAGAACTCTCAGCTTCTCCAGCACCATGTCTGCCTGTGTGCCCCCATGATTCCCTCCATGATGATAATGGACTACTGAACTGTGGGCCAGCCCCAATTAAATGCTTTCTTTTATAAAAGTTGCCATGGTTATGGTGGCTCTTCTCGGCAATGGAAACCCCAAGGCAGTGGTGGGTAGGGATGCTGACATTCAGGCTGGTCCTCCCTCCCAAAGGTACCTGTCAGCAGAGTGTCCCCAGTGCCCTGGGCTCTATGAATGGACAACGCAGGGACCAGGGACCAGCTCAGTAGCAGCTGCCCCTAATTTTGGGTGAATGGGGCCCCAAAAGGAAAACGGGGTTAACTCAAACTTACATCAAAGACTGACTTGCAGAGGAACTCATTCCAAAGCCTGAGAGAAAGATCCCCACTGCCCTAGTGTGCGGCCTGTTACGGCCTCCTGAACCGACTGGGTAATGAAGACGTTTTAGGGACCCGGAAGCTAGAAGGTTAAAGACAAGAGCTGGAGTCCTCCATGCTTGCTGAGAGCCCATGTTTCCGGTACATAGATGCCAACGCTTTTCTGTGTCCTAAGAGAGAGGACAAACAAGTTCTTGAGGCCTTTCAAAAGGGCCTGAGTCCCTTCAGGAGAACTCCCCCAACAAGCCATGACATTTCCCAAGGGCCCTGTGTCCTCACTCCCTGGCCTTGGACTTCAAGTTTAACACAGGGACTGGAAAAGAGAGTTTGGTGACTAAGTGTGTTTGCTGCCTTTGCAGAGCACCGGAGTTCAGTTTCCAACACACACACACACACACACACACACACACACACACACACACACACACCCCGGGGCCCTGCAGTCACCCATAGCTGTAGTTCCAGGGGCTCTGGTGCCCTCTTCTGGCTTCCACAGGTAACTGCCCTCACATGCACGTGCCCCCACGCAGATACACATTCATATATACATTAAAAAGTAAAAATCTTAAAAATATTGAGGGCAGGGACACAATTCACACCATCGCAGGGCCTGTGAGGACAGAGCGATACCCAACTGCACAGCTAATTCCATTGCTAAGCCTTGCAGCCTGCAGGAATAGCGGAGAGAAGGTACCAGGACCTAAGAGAAAACCTTGCAATGACAGGCACATGGACTGGTAGAGGTGACCTGATATCTCCTCATGGACTAGCCAATGAGTAAGCTCTAGGTTCAAGTGGAAGGCTGTCTTAATACGTAAAGCAAGGAGTGGTGAGGAAGACCTATAATATCAATGCCTGACCCTTACAAGCACACACACATGTATGTACATCCATGCACAGATGTGTCCTCACACATGTATATGCATACACACACACACACACACACACACACACACACACACACACACACACACACAGTCTGAACTGTAGAGTGGCTTTCCTGTCAGTAGAAGGACCTTCCTCCACCAGAAGCCTTGAGCAGCAGCTTCTGTTTTACAGATCGCTGAAGCAGCCAGGAGTTGGGTGCAGTTTGATGTCGTCATCACCTTAAACCTTCAGTGACTCCAGTTAATACTGGTCTTTAGACCTCCCGGGTTCTGAGCGGACTCTGTTCTAACCCCAAACTCTGCAAACAATTTTGTTGTTTTGATGTCTTTCCTCTTCAAGCCTCATGGCCTCTCGCAAGCCCGGTTATGGATTTGCATTAGAAGTGAGGTACGTAGCAAGCACAGGAAATATTTTGGCTTCCTTCTTCGGATCGAAAGGGGAAGAAATTCAAATTGTAGTCCAGCAAATATATTGCAAATTGAGATTCTGCGTGTGGCTGTGACCACACTAGACACATTCTTGAACCTGTGCAAATTAAATCGCATTAAATGGACCAGGAAAGAACTCGCTGCTCATCTCATACTAGAGGATGTCTCGTACTGGAGGATTTCTGATAAGATGACTGGATTTGTATGTGCTACCTTTAAAGCGACTGGTGGGATGCATTTTCCAATTACTCCCTATAGAATCAGGCCGTAAACGGCGGTTAGGAAGACAAGATGTTAATTCTTTGTCTCCTTATTCTAGGGGGAAAAGCTCACTTGTAAGTCCAGTAAGGTAAAAGGGTCATTCTAGAGTCTTAAGGTGAGTCCACACCTCTGTGCCTTGTGTAGTTCACTTGTGGGGATGCTGCATGGTCTCCGGAGTTGTGTCTCTCTCCATGGGCTGTTGGCGAGACCATTAACTGGATTCTGTCCATCTTCAGTGTTGTTTCTTGTGGGCAAGCATTGCCTATTGGGGGGAGCGGAGGGAAACCAAAGCAGTAGAGTGTAAGACATAGAAATTATTATCAAGACTCCTTGTCTACTGCAGCCTGAAGGTTCCCAATTCTGAGCCTGCTTCATTCTCAAAACCCTGATTCTGTTCACCGTTATCGCTGCCCACAGGGGGTGACTAAGCCCCTTGATTCCAAGCCACTGGACCCATTAGCTGCTCCTGTCTCAAAGTAAAACTCACTCTGTGGCAAGGTCATGGTTTCTTTGAGGTGGCAGTGAGGCTGCATTTCAAGAGCCTAGAATAGGCTCTGCCACTCGGCTAGCCTGGTCTGCCTGGGTTGTCATGTGATGGTGACAGGTCCTCTCCATTTCTTCCCCTCTCCCTTTCCCAGATGCTGCAATAAACAGAGAGGTCTACATGGTCCCAAGGCGAGTGTTGGACATCCAGACCCTTAAAGGGCCCGTGTGAGGGAGAGGAGGAGGTGAAGCTCCACGGAATTTCCAGAGAGTAAGCAAAACTTATAGTACAGAGGTCCGGGAAACTGGCATGGACTCTAAGCTGCCTCAAGGAAGGCAAATCCATCTCATCCATCTTCAGTCCCAGGAGACAAGATGTTTTGATAAATGTGGCACGTGTTTGTTGTCAGAGAACGCATGTTTGAGAGAGGAAAGGGGCCCGCAAGCATTGTCTGAGAGGCTGGAGGCCAGTCTGAGCCTGGGAAGTTGGTCCTCATAAATGTCAGGGTCCTTGGAGAGGGAAGTAATTACAGTCCTGACATTTGGAACGTGAGGCAGAACTCCGACAAGCACCTGGCCCAGGGAATTATTTTCGAAGCTCCCAAGTGGAGTGGGCAGCCTGGCTTTATCAAGGGGAGCGCTTTAATTTCCATGTTTCTGCTCCTTTCCCTTCCTACATCCCAGCCAGAAGGTGTCCCCTGCATTGCTCTCCTTGGCTCTCATCTGAGACAGGGGGCTGTATTCAGTCTAGAGTAAAAACATGGGGAACCTGAGTGGAGAAGGCACACCCTGAGTGTGCCCATTTGCAGTGGTTTGAATGAGAAATGGCCCCCATCAGCTCAGGAATTTGAACACTCAGTCTCTGCTTTGATCCAACCTTGCAGGAGGGTATAGGTCCCTGAGGGCAGGCTTTGAGGGTTCATAGCCTCACCCCACTTCTAGTTGGTCCTCTCTATGTTCTGTTTGGGGCCTAAGATACAATATCTCAACTTCCTGCTCAAACCACCTTCTGCGTGCCCTCTGCTCTCTAATCAGCACAGGGTAAGCTGCATTTAAAAATCATGGGCCAAGAACATGATGGATCCTGAAGGGCTTGAACCACCACAGTCCTTTCAATATCAAGTTGTCTTCATTAGGGACCAGAGGCAAATCACACTGAGGAGTGCAAAACCCAAGCCATTCCCCCACTGTAAAGAAAAATATTTTTAATGGTATGTGAGTGTGTACATGTATGGATGTGTGTGGATGACTGTGTGTGAGTGAATTTGAGTATGCATGTGTGAGTGACTGTGTTTGTGTGACTGTGTATGTGTGTGAGTGAGTGTGGGGGTGTGCATGACTGTGTTTGTGTGAGTGAGTGTTTATGGGTGAGCTTGTGTGTGTGTGTGTGTGTGTGTGTGAAAGAATGTATAAGAGAGTATGTACTGTGTATGTGTTTGAGTATGTATGAGTGTGAGTAAGCATGTGTGAGAGTGAATATTAATATTTAAGTAAGTGAGTGTAAGTGTATGTGAAATGTGTTGTGAGACTGTGTGTGTGAGACTGTGTGTGAGTGTGACTGTGCGTGTGACTGTATGAGTTTGTATGTGAGTGAGTGACTATGAGTATGTGAGTGAGTGTGAATGAGAGTATATGTGAGTGTGTATAATTACATGTGTAATGTGTTGTGAGAGTGTGTGTGAGTGTGAGCGTGTGTGAGTTTGTGTGTAAGAGACTGCAGGAAGTGTGTGTACCTATCTATATAGGGGTGTGTGCAAGTGCAAATGAGTATAGATACACACAGGGCCCAGAAGAGGACATCAGAACTCCTGGAACTAGAGTTACAGACAATTGTGAGCTCTCCAATGTGAGTTCTGGGAACCGAACTCAGATCTTCTGGTTCTTAACCTCTGAGCCAAGTACTCAACCCTTCTTCCTTTGCCGTTTCTTAAATACCATCTCATACTCATGCTCATCTTGTTCTGCATTTGTTTCCTCAATTCCAGCTAGAATGGGGTCACATCACCAACAGGGTGTCTGATTCCCCTAGAGCTCTAGTCACAGGCTGTTATGAGCCACCCTGCGTGAGCACTAGGATCCTCCTGTGGAAGTTCTACAGATGAATGTACCTGAAGGTAGAAATATTCCCTGGAAGGGTTGTTTATTAATCAGAAGACTAGACTCAGAGAGTTCATAAGCACAGTATACAGAAAGAAATGAGATTTGATCTGGGCTGGAAATACGTGTGCAGAATGCAAGAGGGTATTGTAGGATTCTCCTATGGCCCCTAGAGGGTACCGTAGGGTTCTCCTATGAACCCAAGAGGGTACCATAAGGTTCTCCTATGGACCCGAGTGAACTGTAGGATTCTCCTATGGCCCCTAGCTCCTGGAGGATAATCTCAGCTATATTTCTCCTATAAACCCTTTGTCTAGCACATAGAGATCCACATGACATAATGCAATCTTACAGCAAAGCTGATTGCCTAGCAGTTATGACTGATGAGCACAGCCTTGGAGAAGCCCGTGGTGTTTTAAGTAATCAAGCTCTCCATTGTCCTTCCTCACTGCTCAAACCTACTGTGGCCATGGCCTCTGTCCTTGAATCTGTTTTTGTTGACCGCATCAAAGAAGAATGGAATTATGTACAACTGTGATCAAGCCCACCGAAAGACCAATCTATTAAAAGCATCCGTTCATCAAAGTCCATGATGCTAATTTACTGGGAAAGAGTCCCATTGGATTAGACTTTTAATTGGTATGAAATGCAGCCCAGAAAGCAGGGTCTTGGGGAAATTTCCATTCTGCAGGCTGGCAGTAATTAGCCAACCTCCTCTAGAGTTACTGCCCCCTGGAGGATCGGAGTTGTTAAATTACCAGGCAGGAGGGAAACTCTATTATCCAGAAGCCCAGCCTCCAGTTCTTTCTACTCCCCTCCCACCCTCTCTGAGGGAAGGTGTAAATGAACCATCTCTGAGTGCATTCCACGCAACTGGATGGCAAGGAGCAAAAGGTGTCTCCCAATGGTGGAACCCTTGTGGGGAAAATGGATCGTGCCACCAGACAGAAGAACTAGTAAGGTTAAAGCAGGTTTGAAACCCAGGGAATCTCAGAATTGAGAATGGTAGGTGTGGAACCTGCTCCCAGTCTGGGTCTACCTGTCCTGAAACACGTAACCAAGGCACCCACTGAGAGGACCTTGACAACCGGTCTTGTAGAATAAAAACCTAGGTTCTCCATGCTGATGAGGTACCTATCTGAGTGTTTAGCCAATGAGCTTCCCTTCCTGGACATCCCTTCATGCAAAAGTATTAAAACCCTGCTTCTCCCTGAGTAAGATGTGTACATTTACATCCACCATCAAACAAAGCCACTTGGATAGGCAAGGTCCGGCTCTTCATCAAGGATTTGGGGTTTGGGAGTATTCATAAAGAGCTTTGCCTAAATCTCCCCAGAGAAGACCTCTCTTTCAGTCTCTTCAAACTCTTAGTACTCACTCGGAACCAGACTGGATTCTGCCCCATCCGGCTCAGTCATCCCTTTCCTGCCTGGCATGTGGGGGTAGCTCTGATTCTCAGACCACCGTTCTCAACTCCTCCAGGTTCTCAGATGCATCTCTGTACACAGGAGATTGAGAACAACGCATCCATCCCATGGGTTGGGACCCCCTATCTTGGACTGCACTCCGCCTTCCCTGAGCAGCATCCCAGTGGTAAGCATACACGCAACCCCACAGACCACCTACAACTATTTTTAAGGACGACATTACAGGAGGCTGTTGTGTCGAATGTCACCAGATGCCCAAGTTTGGTAGTTTTAGCAATGAGTGTTGGAAGGTCCCAAGTCTAGAGACTTTGAGGTTCAAGGTCAAGGTGTTGATGATGCAGTTTGGGGAGGATGCAGAACGTTTAGGAGGTACAGCCTTGCTGGAGGAAGTAAGGTAACCAGAAGTAGGCTTGAGGGAAATATAATATGGCCTCACTTCCTGGTCTCTCTGCCTCCTGAGTGTGAACGGGAATGTGACAAGTCAGTCATCTTCCTGCTTTGTCACCTCCCATGATGGTCTCTCTCCCATTGGAACTTCAGCCAACATAATCTTTTTTTCTCTCTCTCTCCCTACGTTTCTTTGGGTCATAATATTTTGTCACAGCAACAGAAGAGTAGAGCATTTACACAGGGAGTAGATGGGAGATGATTAAACAGGCCTGTGCCTTTGTCAGAGCTCATCGCGCACACACTTAAGATCTGGACATTCCGTTCTGTACACGTCCCCTAATAAAGGGAATTAGTCTTGAAGGGGGAATGTGTATATACTATTTAACTCAGTCCCACTGTGAAAATATGTCTTATGCCATTAGGCAAGAATATAAGAAAGCATGTATTGCAGCACTTAGGATAGGAAAAAAATAGAAATACAATTCAGATACCCAGCGGTGATTAAATTACGGAAATTCTATACAGCCAAATGATGAAATGTGCTTTGACGTGGGAAAATGGAAAGCCTGGCGAATTAAAAGCAGAATATAATTCGTTTCTGCGAACGTTAAATGTAATGGTGGTTTTGTAGTTATTTTTTTTTTTGTGTGTGTCCCCTAATTACAGCAACACTGTGCTTCTCCAAGTTCATAAAGTAGGGGATGGCGTATGTGTAACTTAAAATATCTGGCTGTCCCTGTATATTTTAATTAGATTTGGGACGGCCCCTATCATAATGGAAAAGCACTCGGACTGTTCAAGAAGTTCTGGTTCTCATAAACTTTTATTACGACATCTAGAAGCTTGGTGTTTCCGTCTCATTGATGCACTGCCACTGTTAGGTCTAGAAGAGGTTGCCCGCATCCTCTGTTCCGGGCTGGGCCAGCAAGGCTCCTATCAGAGGTCTTCCTGGTCCATAGACTTTACTCCGCACCCCAACCCTTGTGCCTTGGGCTCTGGGTAAGGGAACCGCACATACCCAGCGTCTTCCAAACCTTGCATCTGGGTTGTCTGCCCCCCTTCCACCTGGCTTTTCTCTCTTAGAACTACTTTCTTCCGGTATCTCCTTTCCTCAGCTGCATGCCAAGTTTTCAAACCGTGAGATTTTCAGCTCGAGGCCTATCTCCATATTTTGTCCAAACGGGAGTTGTGCTAAGTTGGGGGCTGGGGTGGGGGGAAGGCACCCCCTTTCATTTGAAAATGAGGTTAGGGATCGTTTTAGATGAGACACCATCCTGACCTAGGACAGGTCCTAGCTCAGTGATGATGGCTACGCCTAATTATCAATGTTATTGGTTTGGGAAGTGAGTAAGACACACACTGTCCTACTGTCCTGTCTGGTCTGTGAAGGCATTTCCAGGAAGGATAACCGGGGTGAGAATCCCTTCCTCCAGAGTGCACAGAGCCTTCCAGAGGCATCCCATATACAAAGAGGCATCAACATCAGTCTCCAATGTCTTCCAAGGCAGATTGCAGACTAGCGACCCTTCAGAAATCCTTCAGCCCTTCAGTGCTAGATTAGAACTCCTGATCCTAGGCTCCCTGGGCTCAGCAGCTCCCAGGTTGTCAGCCTCTTCAGAGTGCAGCCAGCCACGTTGGACTCCCTGGATCATAGCCTGTAGGCCAATCGAATGAATCCTGTTCCCATACTATCCTTGGGTTCAGGGTGGAAGCCAAGAAAACTTACTTCAGATACAGAAGCTTAAAAATGGAAGCTTTATTTTCTGAGCACTCGGGGAGGTGGCCAGTTCGGGTTCTGAACTGTCCCAGAAGGGAGGTTGTACATGTCTAATGTTTGGGAACACAATGCGAGAGGTGATCTGAGATGAGCTGCAGTGTCAGCCAATTGTATTTTGATGTTGTGGGCTAAGCAAGGGGGTATCTGTGGGACTGATCTGTCCAGGGCATCTGGCTTCAAGGTCCTTAATTCATGCCCATACATATCAGGTACAGAGCTCAAGTGACAAGAGATCAAAGGAGTGGGTCAGCTGTGTGTAGCTAATTAGGACATAATAGGAAATTGATTACATAGTATTATAACTTACACACCTTGGTTTAGATAGCAGCAATTTCTATAGTCTCTACCGTTAACAGACAATTAAGAAAACATCGGGAGAAGTGGGATAGGTGTTCATTCCTAGGCTTGACCCTGCCAACAAGATGGAGAAGTTGTCCTTGAGACGTCTGGATTCAGACAGCTGTCTCCTTGCAAGTTGTCCCTGAGATGTCTAGACTCAGACAACTGTTAACAAAAGAAGCTATTCAGCTGTAGGAAAGTTCCCAGCTCCCCCAAGGCCTAGGACCTTGAATTTAGTTTCTCCCTATGATTAAATGAAGTCAGAAAATGAAATGGAAGTGCTTGGAATATGTTTCTTTTGCTTCTTCTCAACACTATCTGTTCTATTCCTCTGAGAAGCCAAGCACAGCCTCTGAGGGGAGTTAGCAGGAGTCTGACACATGGAGATCAGAGGCCAGTGTGAGCTTAAGCTAAGGCAAGCCAAGGGATGTTACCTATAGAGCCAGGTGGGTTTGGGAGGGAGCTCTCAGCCCTCAGCAGGAGCAGGCCTCCTAAAGTCCCTTGTTTCACTTTTGGCCTTTAAGACAGGGAGTGAACCTCCATTTCAAGTCACTGAGTTAGTCAGCTGCAGTGGCCATTAGCAAAGCACTGACCACAGTCATCTCTCTCTTGCCCACAGAGCTGACTTGGCGGGGAAGGAGGCTGAAAGGTGATCTGTGCTTGAAAACCACAGAAACACAGCCCAAGGCTGTTTGTGAGGAGTGGTCATTGGAAATTCAGAGAAGAGAGATTACAGGAAACCAGAAAGGGAAGCCCAAGCACATGTCCTGATGTGTGTCCCTCTCTCTGCACAGTGGAGGGGATACTGAGCTCACTGGATTCTTACCTGGAGCTGTGCAGGGCCCCGGGATTGTTCAGCAGGAGCCAAAGAATGAAACATTGTTTCCTTCCTCCTATTTCTTCTCCCCTCTCCTTTTCCCATCCCTCCCCTCTCTGTTTGCCCACTTCTTTCCTCCCATCCCTTCCTTTTTCTCTACCTCCTCCCTTCTCCCTCCTTTCTTTCACCCTCCTCCTGCTCCCCCCCGTCCCCCGCCCTTTGGTAAACAGTTGCCTGCTGGGATTTTTTTTTTTTTTTTTTTAAACAGGATTTTCTTTTGTAGCCCAGGCGGGCCTCAGACTTGCTACATAACTGCGGATTGCCTTAAATTTCAGATCCTCCTGCCTCCCCCTTCTGAATGCTGGGAATACAGGCATTCATTAACATAGCATTTTAAGTACTGAGGATCAAACCCAGGGCTTCGTGCTTGGTAGGCATTCTCCCAACTGAACCAAGTCTCCGCTCTGGTTTGGGTCTCCGCTCTGGTTTGGGTCTTAATAGTTCCATTCAGTGCTAAGTCCTGCTGTGCATGTGGGATTCAGCTAAGAGAAGCAGCCGCTTCAGCTACTCAGAGTTGATGGGACAGCTCTGTCTGGGGACCCTCACGTCTTAGGACTCGAGAAATGCTCTCAAAATGCTAAATGTATCTAATTTATAACTGAAGAAGTCAGACCTCACAGGTCTGTGGAGGATTAAGAATGGATATAGAAGTGTTTTGTAAACTGTAAAACACTGAAGAATGGAGCCAGTATTTCTCCCAGTTGTCTGTGAGCAGCAATTGGCAGGAAGCGACTTTCCCCCCAATCTTAACTCTTTCTCTTCTCTGCCCTGTCCCCACTTCCCTTCATCAATCCTGTTCCCCCACAGACCTGGCAGCATTTCAGGGAGGAAATTAAAGCCTCCTGAAAGATGTGGCTCTGTGGAAGGGCTAGAACAATGTCCCCAGACACAACAGGCATTGCCCTCCTTAGAAGCCTCCATCCCGCTGCTCTGGCAAATGAAGTTTAAATATTTAACAAGGATGCTGGCACTGCTGGGGAGGCTGAGACTCCCCCACCGATGAGGCCTCAGGGCCCGGAATCCACAGGGTCTGTGACTGAGTCAGAGCAGAGATGCCGTCCCTCTCCTTTATGAGCCGGTGACAGCCCATCCGTTACATCACCTGGGCTATGGGCAAGCTCACTGCACGAGTCATGCGGGCTTGTTCCTCACAGCTGGCTGGAGGCTGCTGCCAGACCCTGGCTGTGCTCACGCTGATTTGATGGAGCGGCAGGTGCTGCAGCATCTAGGCCAGCTGCTCCTGTGGCCGCTCCCCAGGAAATGGGAGGGATGTTTCTCCCACGGAACAGGCAATGCCTCTGTGGGCCAGGTGGCCTTTCAGTGTCTGTCTTTAGGATGTGTCCCATCTAATCACGGGGTTCCTTGTTCCTCAAAAGAAACAGTGTGGACGCTCTTCGTAAATACAGATAAGTGTCACGATGCCCGTTTGTGACTAATTTATAAGTAAGTGTACTGGTAATGACTATCTTAACTACTACAAATATTTTATAAGTAGTTTATAAATTATAAACTTTTAGACAACATAATTCATAATTTATCAATATAGTCTTTATACACTACAAATATGTTAAGGTCCTGTGGACTGATTCCCCCCCACACACACACACACCTGTGCTGAAGACTATAGGAGACTGATTAAATGATTGCAATGATTAAATGATTGTAATTTTTGTGATGGTGGGGACCTGAAATGTTGTTGATTCAGCCACACTACTTTAGGTTATCTTTAGCCCCTTACCAGATGTCTAATGCCCATTGTTCTGTTTGACACAGTGCCCTTACAACTAGCAAGAAATTGTAATAGTAGTTTAAAAATCTTCAAAGAAAAGACCAGCGCTGAAAGATTTTACAAAGGCATTCTACTGAGTTCTTAAGGAATAGACCACCCTATTGCATGGAACCTAGGCATTGGGAAAGGGTATTTCTCAGCTTGACCAAATCTACTGAGGCAAAACCACAATGATAAACAGGGAACCCGGGTTCCAGACTCTTCAATATCACTAAGTGTCCAAAAAGATACACCATTTTCATCCTGGGTATGCATAAAAAAACAATCCAATACTAGAAAAATCTATGAATTAATCTGCTATCAAAAACTAATCCGAGGTCAATGGCGCTTGTGTTTGAGCACATCTGAGGCTCCCCAAACTTTGGGTCTCATAGTATCGCATAGAAAATAACCCCAAAAGATGAAATATTGGCTGTAAAGATATCTCAGTCAATGAAGTCACTGCACAGGCATAAGGACCAGGGTTCGACACCCAAAACCCATGTTTTAAAAAGCCAAGTGTGGGTGACACTCGGTTATTTCCCTAGTGTTGGGGAGGCAGAGACAGGAGGATCTCCGGGGCTTGCCGGCCAGCCAGCCTAACATATCAGTGAGCATCAGTCCAATGAGAGGCGGTCTCAGAACACTAGGTGGGTAGCAGATGAAGGACAGTACCTGAGGTAGATCTCTGGCCTCAGTTCACAAAGCATACATGACACACACAGAGGAAGGGTCTTGTTTCCGGGTGGATGGGAGGCTTTTACTATCTCGCACAATAAAGTAAACTTCTTACCTGAAGGCAGATGTTGCTCCTGTTGGCTTGTGCTAGCACTAAGTACATGTGGCTGCCTGTGTCACATTCCTGGGATCCCGGGGTCGGCCGAACACAAGCGAACAGGAGCAATGCTGACTTCTCCTTGTGTCGTGGACACTAACTGCCTCTTACCCAGATCTCCATCTTCTGCTGTCTCTAAAGCTGTGACAAACGAACTTGTTTCCAGCGAGGTTAGGATTTCAGCTCCCCACGCTTCTCAGCAATTACCTCACAATGTAAAGGAAGCAGATAACAGCACCTTACGGTTGCTCTAACTGGGAAGTGCTAAAGAATTGACCTTGAAATAAGGTACAAAACAAGATCTTTTTTAAAAAGATTTCTTTGTGTATTTGAGTCTGTGTGTGAGTGAGTGTGTATTTGTGTGTGTGTACATTGTATGGGCATGCATGTACGTGAGTACGTGTGTCTGCACACGTGAGTGTCTGTGAGTGTCTACCACATGTAAGTGGGAGAATAAGGAGGCTGGAAGAGGGCGTTGCAGACTCTGAAGCTGGTGGTTGTGAGAGGTCTGACATGAATTCCGGGAATTGAACTTGTATCCTCTGGAAGAGCTGCAAGCTCTCTTAACCAAAGAGCCATCCCTCCAGCCCCTGAAACAAGAGTTTTCAATGTAACTAATTCTATTTGTATTGAAGATCCTAGCTAGGGCAATAAAATGAGAATACAGACATAAGGATCAGGAAGGAGGAAGTAAAACTGTCATTATTTGGGCAATATAAACTCAAAGTAATCTACAGGCTTGTTATTATAATGATGTGTATTAAGGTGACTAGATACAAGAGTGGTTTATCCGAAGAGTGCCTTGAAATTGGTTGTTTATCTGCAGGCCAGCAGCAAACAAGGAAATGTAATTAAAATGACACCATTTACAACACCATCATAGAGTGGAAGGATTTGAAAGTAAGCCGTACAAGAACATAAAGGCCTCTATAGGGAAAATGGGTCTTAAGAAATATTTTTAAAGATCTTAATAAATGGGAAATTATAGCATGTTTATCGATTGAAAGCTTACGGCTGGGGATTTTATAGAACTCAATAAGATGAGTGTAAATTTTATACGGAATGTCAAGTGGCCAAGTATGTTCTCCAATAAAGTGACAGTACAAGAGGGGTCATTTCAGCATCAGAATCTCCGTGGTGCTATAGTGAGTCAAGGGGGGAGGGGCGACTCGAGTGTTGCCTCAGCAGCTAAGAGCACTGCCCGTTCTCATAGACGGTCCAGGTTCAATGACATCATCCACACCAGGTTCAATGACATCATCCACACCACATTCAATGACATCATCCACACCAGGTTCAATGACATCATCCACACCAGGTTCGATGACATCATCCACACCAGGTTCAATGACATCATCCACACCAGGTTCAATGACATCATCCACACCAGGTTCAATGACATCATCCACACCAGGTTCAATGATATCATCCACACGGCAGCTCACCACTGACTGTAACTCCAGTTCTAGGAACAGCACTCTCTTCTGGTCTCTGCGGGCACTACATACTCATGGTGTACATGCACATAGACTCAAACACAAAAATCTAAAATAAAGTTTTAATTATAATATTATTCTATCCTAGTGTCATTTAGCATGTAAACGGTATTGCTACACGTAACATAAAGTATTTTTAAAGAATATTCTTGGGCTGGGGATTTAGCTCAGTGGTAGAGCGCTTGCCTAGGAAGCGCAAGGCCCTGGGTTCAGTCCCCAGCTCTGAAAAAAAAAAAAAGAACCCAAAAAAAAAAAGAAATGCAGAGGTGGGCAATGTTTCTGTTACAGATTACCTGGAAATGACTAATAATAAATACCACTAATAATAATTCTAAAAAAAAAAAAAAGAATATTCTTAAACTTGACTCGTGAGGACTTCTGTCCATTCGTAAGTGGTTATCGCAAACTCCCATTTCTGCAATAGACACTGGTGTAGATTAATATTTAGAATACTGAAAACTCTAATAGCAAATAGAAAACAGATGTAAGCCAGAAAATATAAGGAAATATTTATCAAGTGATTATAAAATGCCAACCAGTCACAATGAGACATTACTTTAGACCTATTTAATTGGGAGCTATTTTAAATTTCACTCACAATTGGAAAACTGAACTGGAATTATTATGAACTGGTGCATTCACGTTGGGAAGAGAGTGTTAATAAACGTCACAGTGAGCTAGAGACACACCTCAGCAGTTAAGGCCACCGAAGGCCCTTGCAGGTCACTGGGTGCAGTGCCCAGCACCCACAGGGCAGCTCATGACTGCCTATAATCTGCCAGGGAATCTGAGGCCATCTTCTGGCTTCCTCCTGTGCTGCATGCCTGTGGTGCACAAACATGTATGCAGACAACTGTATACATATAACATTATCTTTTTCTAAAATGTTACAATGTTAACGGTTTTTGTGTATGTGTAGGTAGGAGACTTCTGGAGTAAAATTAAACATCTGGACTAACTTATATAGCTGAATCTTCTCTTTTCCAAATATGGCTGATCCCTTATTCTGGCTAAATGTTTATGTTTATGTTGGCACCAGTATTTGGGTGGCGGTCACAGCTGCATTGGGACAATGACTTGTGAATGAAAGGCACCTGTGTCTGAGAGGCAGATCCTAGATTCTCCATCCATTGCTAAAATTTGAGTACTATTTTGTCACGACACTCACAGGAGTGTCATGTCTCACATACACAAGTGTTACGTCATTCACAGGAGTGTCACCCCCGCCACACGCAGAGTGTCATGTCACACACGTGAGTGACAAGAAGGAACAGAGTCTTGCCTTTTGACTGCAAAGGGCACACTTCTGGGTGAGAAAGGCACCTCTTTAATCTCAGGCTACTGTGATTTTGAAGGTTATTATTACAACATATCATAACCTATACTGACCGGTGCTTATATAATATGAGATGTGTAGACACTGCTGTAGCACAAATGTTTACAGTAGTCCCAGAAGGACTGAAAATCAACATGAGTTTGCCTTGGTGGGAGGTTATTTAGCAGGGGCCCAAATGACTATGACATAAAAAGGTGTGTGAAACTTAGCAATGTAAATATAGCGAAAACATAAATCTAAAGATTTATGCATGTTAGTTATATTACTAAACACACACACATATACATATGCACACTTCAATGCCACATGCACTAAAACCTTATTACATTTATTGGGTGTGTATGTGCACACATGCACGCATGTGCACATGTGTAGCAGTCAGAAGAACTTGAAGGAGTCATTTTTCTCCTATCACATGGTGGGTGGTCAGGCTCGGTGTCCTTACCTGCTGAGCTGATTCATTGTCCTTCTATGTATTTTTATGAAATTAAAATCTCAAGTGCAACTGGTCTACATGAGGGCTGGGGAGGTGGCACAGTGGTTAAGAGCACGTACCGCCCTCCCTGAGGGTCTCACCTCCTGCAGCAGGTGGCTCACGCCTGCCTGTAACTCCGGCTCCAGGGGATCTAACGCCCTCTTCTGGGTTCTGAGGGCATCTTATACAGGCAGCATTCATTCACACACCACACACACACACACACACACACACACACACACACACACACACACACACACACACACACACACACACACACACACACACACACACACACACACACACACACATACACACACACACACACACACACACACACACACACACACACACACACACACACACACACACACACACTCACACACACACACACACACACATACACACATACACACACACATACACACTCACACATGCACACATACAGGAACATACATACCGGAACAGATACATACACAAACAACCATCACAACGCACACATACACACAAACACTCTCACACACAGACACACAAACACATACACACACACGTACACACATACACACACATACACACACACATACACACACAAATAAAAATAAACCTAAGACGGTCATATGAGCAGAATTAAGGAAATGGTAAATATAGGATTCATGGTGGTGGTTACTTGAGGTAGAAGAATGGGGTTCTGAGATGGATAGAAAACTGCATTGAAACTTGTTAAAATCTTCATGCTAGAGGGCTAGAGGGGGAAAGACTACAAGCACGGATATTAAAAATTCATGAATGGCAGTTTACTTACAGACCAATGAATAGTTTCGAGCCAGGATTATAGCCAATTCATAATTCGATCCTATGTACCTCAGATTGGTTTTTCAGAGAACAAAACGACAGAGCCTGTCCTGTTGGTTGCCTTTGCATAGCGAGCAGGCTAGGAATACAGAAGGCTTTTCGGTCTCACAGTTTACCGTGTGAATCTGCACAATATATCAACCATAAGTTCTGAGAGTGAGTGACACAGCCAGACTGTCTCTGTCTTTATCATCCCATGCATGTTAGTGAGATTCGTCATGTTTCCACACATGCCTGCAGCATGTACTGATCACACGGAAGTACTCTTCTCCATGCTACCCTCCCCACCAACCCTTCCCCAACCTCTGGGGTGAATCAGTATTCAACATTCATGTCAATTCTTTTAAATCAAAACTGAAGAAACTTGGGGACAAACCACAAGTGTCTGCCTTATTTTGCTTAACACGTCGTCTTCGAATTTCATCCGTTCTGCTGTGAATAACAGGATTCCCTTCTTTATGACTGAATGACACTCCATATACCACAGTTGTTTTTACTAGTCTGTTGATGGATGCGTGTGTAGACCAGTTCCATCTGTTGGCTGTTCTGGATAGTGTTGCTGTAAGCACGGCTCTATGTAAGTAGGTGGACAAGAATCCCTGGACAAACGCTGTGTCCGCAAAGGCTAATGGACTGATTGGGATTCCAGTGGTGTGGGATTAGGGATATTGCAGGCCTGAAGCTTAACGATATTTTTATCTGGGCCTATCTTTAGCTCACAAAATAAACCCCAATCCCATCCTATCTATGTTGAACCTAACAGAGAAAGCCAGATCTACCATCCTTATGAATTAAAACACCCTTGGGCTGTACTCACGAAACCCTGATTCTCCACCAATCAAAGGGCCAAGAATAGCATCTGTGACCTATAGCTATAGCCGAGTTCTCCCTGTCTTGCTATGACCCACCTTCCTGCTGCAGTCATCTGTTACTGCATTTGAATAGTGTCTTGATTTGTGGATTTCTTTCTTCTGTTACTATAGAAAGTTCATTAAAATGCTACCTCATTAGAGCATGGTATTTGGAGAGATTGAAATCTGTGTTTCTGGGCCACAGCCACTCATACTTGGCTCCAGAACCAGCCGTGTGTTTTAATCCTTGAACATGAGTTTGTTCTCTCCTGAATAGTTCCTTGAGTCTGCTGATTGCTGGTTTGGCCTCCTTTGGCTACATACTCGGAAGTCATTGTTAGGTCATACACTGGTTCTCCTCCTCTTCCTCCTCTACTTCTTTCTCTTCCTCCTCCTCTTCTTCCTTCCTCTCTCATTTCCTTCCTTCCCTCCTTTTCTTTCAAGGAACTTTTGTATTATTTTCTATAGGGCTGCACAAACTTACATTCCCATCAACAAAGAGAATATCTCAATTTATACATCCGAACCAGCATTTATTGTTGGGTACTGATTGATTTGTGGTACTGATTCTAACTTGGGCAAGATGGAATCTAAATTCTGACCAACATCTGAGTTCACACATTGGTTCCTTTTTCTATGATTTTTTTTTTAGGAGTGTTCATTCATTTTGTGGGAAAAAAAAAGGGATGGGGAGGACATCCAGATGACACTCCCTCAGGAAGTTGTCGTTCGATTTCAAAAGATAATTTGTTTCCCAAATGATCATATTCTAAATCACATAACTGTGGTGGCAAGTTACAGATAAATAGAACTGTAAGGGGGTGATAGAAAGGTTAAACAAATTGTGTGTGTGTGTGTGTGTGTGTGAGTGTGATCATTTGTAGGTGCAAGGCCCATCTAGTGTCTCTCTTCCCTGCATCCGAGAAGTTCTGGTGCAGCTCTGTACTAGATAATGAATCAAGTAGGCACAGGACAGAACCACAAATAGTGCAGACCGTAGTAAGAGAAGAGAATCCTTTAAGAGATGCTTCGTAGAATGCGGTGCTTGGAGCAAAGCAGCCACCATTTTTATCAGATCATGCAGGGGAACGTCAGTAGTCTTGTTGATCGTTGCTATTCCCTTGAAGAAGGAGGTGTCAGGGAAGACCGCTGGACCCTCACCTAAGATGGCAGCTATGACTCCTCGCCATTTGTGGGCAGTTGTGCCCTAATTGCATGTGGCCTCTGGTGTCCGGGGACCATGCTAGAGTGTGTAGGCTGAAGGTGGATAACTGAGAAGGGACATCCATCTGAGCAGCTGTGAAGAAGCTGCAGGATCCATGATGGGTGAAGACTTTCCAGTGCAGCTGCTTTGGGGTCACCAATGCTCCTTTATGTCTGCCTCACCCAGGCTTGGTCAGTAAACCCCATAAACTCACTGGTTCCCAGGGTGAACTTTATTGGAATTTGACTTTGCCTTTGGGACCTTAGATGGCGATGACATTCACATGTCACCAAGGAGGAAATTCTCTCTGAACAGGATACACGGATTTCCTGAATTGAAGATTGACAATACCAGACCCCTCCTGTGTGCCTGTCTCTTGAAATGTGTTTGCAAACTGAATTCAATAGAATCTTCTCCAAGCCACATTATTTGTGCCTACTTGCTCCAAATATAAATGACTCTGCATATCATAAAATATTTGCAGTTTGTAAAACCACTCTTGTCTTTACCTGAGTCTAAAGTTCAAGGGCTCCTCTGAGAGCTATTGGCAATTACCAGTGTTTAGTTCGGGTATCTGAGTGTCAGAACCCTTGTTACCAAAGATAAGGCTGTTCTCTATCCAATAACATCAGATTTGCATATGCAAAAGTAGCTGAGCTGTAAACACAGGGATTAGTTACAACAAGCCGGCAATCCCAGTGTCTTTGTCTCAGCATCTGTTTGCAAGGAACCCAAACTAAGGTTTAAACGCCTGCGGTTTATTTTGGATATGATCCCAGGAAACAATGGATGGGAATTGGGAAGGGAGAAGGGAGAAAGTACCAGGCAATAAAGAGAGCAAAGAGTTTATTTCTTGTCACTGTGAATTCCTAAAGCATAAGCTTATTTTAGAATTCTGAGAATTGCGACCAACGCACCTGGCAGTTGATCCTACCAAGAAGAAGGGACGGGGAGTAGCATCTCCCATGAGTCAATGGTGGAAAGGACTAATATATCTATGTTGATGTCACCAGGGTGTCTGTAGGAAAGGGGGAAATCCTCAGACAAGGTGGTAGACAAGGGCAATGGAAGTTAGACTCCCACACACTGAAACAGAAAGAGGTAGAAGAGATGGGAAGGGTACTAGGAGTGTCTGTTACCAACATACACAGATTTGGGTTAAAAACAACAACAACAGCAAAACTCTAGGTCTGGAAAGATGGCTCAGTGGTGAAGAGCACATGCTGCTCTTGCAGAGGTCCCAAGTTCTATTCCTAACCTCCAAGTCAGGCAGCTTACAGTAGCCTGTAACCCCAACTGCAGGGAACCCCACTTCCCATTCATAACTAAAAAATGAAATTAAGAAATCCCTATGATTCTTTTCCAGTTAATTTTTTATTTGTATATCTGATTTTATACACCTATTGTGCTACTTATAGTTAGACACCTATTGGGTCCAGTTGACTCAAAGGTCAGGGTTGTCTGGGCAGACAGAGCATCAACTGAGAAAATGACTCCGTCCAGGGAGGCTGTAGGCAAGTCTAGAGAGTATTTTCCTAGTTAATTGCTGATAATGGGAAAAGGCCTAGCCCACTGAGGGCAGTGCCACTCTTGCACGGGTGGTCCTAGAGTGTACAAGAGAAGGCTGGGCAAGCCATGTGGGCCAAGCCAGTAAGGAGCATTCTTCTACGGCCTCAGCTGCAGTCCCTGACTCCAATCCCCTGCCCTGAGTTCTTTCCCTGACTTCTCTTCAGGATGAATTGCCAGCTCTTGGTCATGGTGTTGATCACAGCAATGGAAATCAAACTAAGACACTCGCAAATCTGTGTAAAAATTGAATAAGAAGTTCTTGGGTAGGAACCGGTAGAGAGTAGAGGAAGATTAAGCAGCCCCTGTCTGCTCGCGTGTCTCAGAGAGCTAGAATCAGGTCTTCACTGTTGGTAGTAGAGTTTTGAGTTCAATTTTTAATATGAGGAGGGAAAAACAATATTTAAGAGGAAAGCCAGGGGCTGGAGTGTTGGCTCAGCAGTTAGGAGTGTGTTCCACTCTTGCAGAGGACCCATGTTTGGTTCCCAGCACACACACTGGGTGGCTGGCAACCACCCGTAACTCCAGCTACAGTGGACCAGATGCCCTCTGCTGGCCATTGTGGGCAATTGAACTGATGGACACATATTTAACACAAATACACACAATTAAAAATCCTTTAATTAAAAGAGGAAGCATACAGGTGTCCCATAGGGATTGCAAGTTTTAAAGACGATTCAGTCACCATGAAACATAAGAAGACCTGGCTTGGTTTATCCACCCCGACCCTCTCTACTCCTGGGATCCAAGACTCGCTGGCTCTCTCCGTTGTACATCCTCACTGTTCTTCTTTCTGCTGTAAATATTCCAGTCAAACACTAAATATTGAAATGTTGGAAGCAACACAGTTGTTATTATTTTCCCTGCCGCAGGTTTGGCCCCAGGCAGAGGGAACCCTCAAGGGAAGCTCTGTGTGCAGTCATCTCTAAGTCGGCAGAGTACAGCACTTCTTACAAGTGTCCAGTTCTTCCAGATGAGCATGTTCTAGAAACATCCCTTGTTTCTGGGCCCTTTACTTTGCCGGTGAGAGAACTTATCTGTCAGATCAACACGAAAGGTCACATGTGACTGGAAAAGGTTCACAACTATGACCTCCATCTATTTCTGCTCAGATTAAAGAATTGTCCAGGCTCTCCCTCCTACAATCTTCCTCCTTCCATCCCCAAGGATATATTCAGACACACACACACACACACACACACACACACACACACACACAGAGGCAAGCACACACGCACACACGCACACAATAAATAAAAGTGACAATTATTGTTTACAGATTCTTAAATTTTGTTTTAATTGCACATGAGTGGAGGATTTATGCAAATGAGTACAGTACCTACAGAGGCCAGAAGAGGGTGCTAGATCCCTGGAGGCTGGAGTTATAAGCAGTTATGAGCTATGAGAAGTCCAACATGGGTTCCGGGAACTGAACTCAGGTTTTCTGTAAGAGAAGCACACGCTCTTAACCACTGAATCATCTCTCCAGCCTTCTCGTGGAGTTTTTTAGTGAAAATTAAAATCTTGCCTCCCCTCTTCTCATCACAGACATGTTCCTTCAGCCATTCCTGCCAAATAAAGGCGATATCTGGGTCATCTTGACTACAGATTGGGGCTGTGGCTCCCAGTGCTGAATCATACATACATCGTGCTCCAAGGCGATTTCAACCACCATGTGTTTGGAAATGTCCCAGGATTCAGAGAGGCGTTGGTTTTTCATAATTGCATTGTTTTACCTTATTCTTGGTTACCAATGACACAGTACTACACATGGGGTAAGTGTAAAGAAAAGAGATTTGCTTTGGCTCACAATTCTGGCCCAAAGGGCCATGTCTGAGAAATGGTTTCCCTGCTGACACAGTCCTAAGATGTCGTGCATCAAAGGCTGTGTGTACCAAGGACCCAGTCAAACTGGCTTACTCTCCAGATAACCCATTAATCCGTTGATGATGTGAATGGATTAAGCCATGCATAAAAGCTAGGCACTCATAACCTCTTAAGGTTCCAATTCCTTATAGTTCATGCTGGGGATTAGATTTCAACATGAGTCTTGGGTAAGACACCATATTCAAGCCATGGCAGCCATGGTGACGCAAATTAAGCAGATTAAGCCGATTAAGACCAGAGACATTATTTCACGTAGTTTCTCTTGACTGATTGCTTAGGCACAGTCACAGTTTCTGTGTGGAGTTTGGGAGTGGTTCATTTGGTGGCTCTGGCTCAGCAGGTTACAGCTGAACCGTCAAACACTGCGGTGCTCGAGGATCGACATCCAGGCATTCACACGGCCTTTGCTCCTCCCAGAGTGTGTAGGCTCGGCTTATCCTCGTATGGAACTCACCACAGCACTCCCTGATGGCTGAAAACACATAGCAATTGCCTTTCCCCTAGCGTAAGTAATCAAGATGGGGTAATGTATAGCTTTTAAAACATAATTTCTAAAATGGGGCTGGGTGATGACTCAGCTGTTAAGACATTTACTGCACTCGCAGGGGGCTTGAGTTATGTTCCCAGCGCCCTTTGTGTACACTGTGTGGATCACAACTGCCTCTGACCCCAGAGCCAGGGGATTCAGCACCTCCTTTTACAGGTGTAGACCACACACATTCACATAAATAAAATACTTTTTAAAAAACGTGACAGTTGATTACTTTCGCCTTGAGCAACACACACACACCTATATATGTGTAACACATACATTATATGTGTATACTACATATATATGCAATATAATATATATATATATATGAGAGAGAGAGAGAGAGAGAGAGAGAGAGAGAGAGAGAGAGGACTCTAGAAGAATATCATGATTACTATGATTACTACGTTGGCATCACTGGGAGCCATCTTAGAAGATGGCAGCCACACCCCTGGACCACCTATATACTTTTTGCCTGGAGACAATACTGAGAGGAGATGTATGGATTTGCATTTGGCTCTTGTGCCTTCTACTTCTCCAAGGAACCCTGATCTGAAGGGATAACTGACACGCCAGAGTCCCCTGGAAATACTATCTACTCTCAAACTGTAATCATGGCAGATCGAGTAAGTACATTCAGAGAATTTAGGGAGTCAAGCGCTGCCTATGGTTCTACTAGAAAGGAAACAAGCTAAGGTGCTGGTGCTGGGCAGTGAAATCATTTAGAATGTGCGGAGCCCAAAGACTGCAGTCAAGCAGCCATCAGACTCTAGGACATCATGAATGTTCAGAGCTGTATGTATTTGCACATGTGTGTACATCCAGAACATGGCACAAATACTAAAGATCCATTCTGCAGCACCACAGGCAGGGTCTATAGTCCCCTTGGAGCTCCTGAAAGCCTTAGGGAGAAACACATGGACGATTCAGTGATTTCACTGGGCTTCTACTATACTAAAAATATTTTAAGTTGCACCAATGCCAGCCTCACCTCTGAATCTCGATGGTCCAGTCATGTCCACACTGAGCTGACTAGCACAATCTCATGGCATTCACTCTGGACAGCAGTTGTTACTTTGAACTTGGCAGATGATAACCCTGAAAGACCATTTTGGAAAAGTCTATACCAGAATTAAGTGCTCAGCTCTAAATAGAAACTCATCCTTTCTGGCCATTTCCACTTATAACACATTGGCTGATTGGGTTCTATGATCCTGCCCAACTATAAAGGACTCAGAAGTGCAGTCTTCAGTGCACCCAGAACATACAATTGACAGCTGTACTGATGGTCACCACTGGTATTCCACTGAGACAGAAGCCCAGATTTCTCCTCTTCTTCTTTCTGGGTACCTTAATTTCCCTGGCCACCACCTCATCTGCCTTAGTGTCTCTCCCTGCCTCCAGCTCTCATTGGCTGAGCCAATGACAAGCCAGCCAACCACATAATATTGGTGATACAGTTCTCAAGCGCCAGCCCACTGTACAGCAAAGGTTAGGAATGTCAGGGAATGAGCCGACTTGTCCTGGTGAAACTCTAACCAGGCAGTATTAAGGATAAGTAAGAAAATCACAGTTATTTGTAGTGTATCTTTGGCTACTTGGTGAGTTCTTTCTTCTTCCACCTTTCCCCATGCCCTTTCTTTCAACCTTTCAACCCCCTAACACTAGATAAGAGAGAAGAGGATAGAGAAGAAAGAAAAGAGAGTCCTGAATAAAGTCAGAAAGGAGGCAATGTTATACTTAGACTACTTCTATTGATTAGGGGTGTCAAGGTCCTTGGGGCAAGTTTGATCTTTGCTGTCAGGTATCTTATATCTTGTTGTTGTTTCTTCTTTGCCCATGACTATTTAGCAAACTACAACCAATAACAACCCATCCTCCTCTTGGGGCCTATTTCTAGATCTTCTGAAAAGTCCCCAGAATTCCAAACATCACACAATCCCAGAAACTATCTGCAGCTGGCAAAGGTCATGCCCCCATCAGAGCATCAGGCAAATCATTGAAGGGGTGGTGCTGATGCTAAGGTCCTGTTCCCCAGTTGGTTCTTGATCTATCAGTAAAGAATCTATGGGTTAATTGCTGGGCAGAAGGAATAGGCAAAACTTCCAGGTCCCTGGAGGCAAGCAGACAGATGCAAGGAGAGGAGAGAGAGTTCTCCATGCTTCTGAGGGAGAAAAAGTGACCAACCATGATAGACCTCAGACAGAGTGGCCACAGGCCACTCCCACAAGTGGGTGGTTGAGAGTGCTTAGCTGGGACTAGATGTAACTGAGCAACTGAAGTTGAGGTCAGGTAGGGAGGTGTGGAGATAAGAGTATTGATAAGGGCAGGCTTCTCCAGGCAGGAGATAAGTAGTGCCCAGCAATTGGACCAAAAAGGCAAGTTGAAATTGAACAACGTGTGTGTGTGGTTTTTTTTATTCATGAATTCATGGGTGGGGGCTGGTAGCGTGGCCCATTCCCAGATCTTAGGCAGGGTAGCAAAAGCTACCAGAAACAAATCATAGTCAGCCACTGTGGACAATCTGAAGCAACCCCATATCCCCGCACCTGGGATTAGAACAAAAACACCTTCTTATCATATTTCTATGTTTTTAAAAGGAGCCAAAATTTTATAATTCTTGCCATAGTTATTCCTGGCTTTCAATTTCACTGGGAATTAATATCTCCCAAGAGAAAAGAGATGTCTGTGTTTCTCAGTATCAACAGAGAAAAAGAAAATAGTGGAACCTAAGTATATCATTGGAACAGGTTTATGGGGAAGAGTTCTCATATATTCCATGTGGTGTCATTTCTTCTGTGGCCAGTGGCTGTGTTCTACTGTTCTGGAGAACCAGGTACTCTTACATCAGTAATAGTGGCTTCAATTGAGAAATAAAATAGATATTCAGTGTTTGGTGACTGTGAACTTAGCCTAAGTGTCTTAGTCTATCCATTTCAGAAGTTTCCGAGGTCAACATCAGAGAAACACGGTCTCCCATTAGAGACAGAGGGCTCTATACTCAAAGCAATAGAGAATGTCTGCAAGAATGTTCCAGAAATAACCTGTGATCCCTTCTTATCCAAAGCCCTCAGCTGTACCAGCAACCATCCTGTGCCAGTGCCACTTCCTTTCTGTCTAGGATATACTTAATTGGATTTCTGTCACAAGCAAGAGAGTCCTGACTGCTTTGGTAGAGGATTAGGGAGAATGTGTGTGCAGTTCTGGGTTCCTGGCCATCATGCCACCTTCGACCTAAATCCCTGACTATTTGGATTAGGTAAAGCAATGGCAGAAAGTCAATAGTAATCAAATCTCCCTAAATGGGTCACGAGTAGAAGCCATGCCTACTTCAGAGGAAAAAGCCACACCATGGCAGAATTTAAGGAGTTTAACTTGCCAAGGGGGTAGTTGGGTAAATCTGTAGCATGAGCTACCCTTATGTCTTTGAACCTGATCTCCTGCGCTGTGGGAAGCCAAAGTGACTACCATCCTAGACCCCTAACCCTCCTTATCAGTTAATATGCAGAACAACTGATCTGCCTTAGACTGGATCCTCTTGGTTTTCTGTGGTAGATGGAAGAGATTAGATACTATGAATGACTTCAAGGGTTCTGGAAACAGATCCTATGCTGCCCTTATTGTCCTTAAAGGGGTAAAGCAGAGGAAAATGGAGCAAGGCCTGCTGTTGACAAACCTCAACCCAGGACTCTCACCTCAGAGTCTTAACACTCAGCTCAGAGAGGATTCCTGGAAGGCTTCACTGACTTGTGGGCTAACCAACACTGCCACCTAGCGGGAATATTTGGAAGTCACCCCTAGTTTCTATACCTGATCAATCAGTAGACTCCAGGACATCCCCTCCTCTCTGCCTAATCCAGCGAAGCTCTTTTATACCCAGGCTCTTTGTGCCTGATCTTTGTGCTGTTGTGTATGTGACTACTGTTATCTATGTGGAAGTGAGGCTCCTTATTCCTCATCAAACACAATAGGTACCACCTGTGACTCCTGGCCTCCATTCATCCACTTGAGATAAAGGTAAAACACAAATATTGTCCCTCAAAATGGCATCATCCTGGATTTCCTACTGTCTACTTTTAATGCCCTTCAGCATCCTCATGTTCTTGCCTGTTGATTCTGAGAGCTGTCACTCATGCTAGCTGACAACTCCAGCCCAGACTAGGTGTATGCTGTTGATTTTGTAAACCATGTTTATAACTTATTGAGATGATATGTCCTTTGCAGTTCTTCAGGGGACTTCCCTCCTCTGTTTGATGAGCCATCTAAATCCCTGTGAGGTACAAGGGCTGTTAGCCATGCTTGAGAGAACTACCATCACTCCATGTCCTTCCATGTCTGGGCTGCTTGTCATTGTCAGGATGTCAGATAGTCAAAGGTTTCCATTCGAAGGACACCAAGTGTGTCTTGCCACTAGCTGTTGGCATATCTCAAATGTTGAAGCTATAGTTCAATGCTTGCATACTGCCTATTCTATGGGGACATTAGAGGACTGTTTCTGCTCTGCACTCAAAGAGTAGAAAGCTAGTCCATCCATAGAGAAGCTTACCCTCACTCCCAATTCTACTCATTCACCTCTGAGCTGCAACTTCTAGTCACCCTTCCTTTAAGCCTGGGTCAGAAGAACAATGTATCTAGTAAGATATCTGGGCACCATTCCACAAAGCCAGACGTGACTCTTTTCTTCCTCAGTACTTCAGTGTGAAGTTTGGCCAGGCCTTAAACCTGGTAGAAAAACTAGAGAGCCCACCTGTTTCTTGTCCTGAGTAGAAAGGGAAGATGGCGGTGAAGTCTTGGATATAGGTTCCAGGCACCATTCCGGATGGTTTTATTTAAGAAGACAATTGAACTGCCATCTGCTTAGGGTGTGTTACGTTCACCCTAGAATCCAATGTGGGAGGGAGGGTGGGAGCAGGGAATGAGCAGAAGATAGCAAGAAGGGTATGGTCAACTTTCTATTAAAACAAATAAAAAGTGTCCACAGTTCCAGTCATTTGATGATCTCTCTCTCTCTCTCTCTCTCTCTCTCTCTCTCTCTCTCTCTCTCTCAAAGTATGTGCAGGTAGGCTCATGTAAGTACAGGGGCCTGTGTAGGCCAGAAAATGCATTGGGGGTCCCTTGGAGCTAGAGTTGCATGCAATTGAGTCACCTGACAGTGGTGGGAACCAACCCGGGGTCCTCTGCAAACCAGAGAGCAATTTTAACTGCTGCGCCATCTCTCCAGCCCCATTGGATGGTATCTTAGCATGACTTCCTTCCTGCCTTCATGCAATACAGAACTGAAGTTGTTTAAATTGAGTGATTCGAGGGCTCCACTGCTTCTCCAGGACAATGAGTGAAGCCAAGTAGAAACAGGTTCCCGTGTGATGTACATCGTTGAGCCTGTGTTTTTAAAGTTGCTATTGTCAGAATAAATCCCGGAGATTATGGTGATTCTTTCCTGTTGGTTGAAGACTCCATCCTGATTTTCTGGGGATTTGGGCCTTTCTTCTCCACCCGCTGCTGGGAAGAGTCATAAAGACAGAGTGGTTGGGAGTGTCTACATGAGCAAGACTTCAGCTTTCGCCTGAAAGAAGAAGGCTTGACTACATGCAGCAGGGGCCTGGTTTTTGCTTTCTTTCTGCATTGCTGTCCCTGTGTGGGACAGGGCTCGGTTTTATATAGAAAGCTCCTTTACAAAAAAAAAAAACTAATTGTTTTTCAATGTACAAATATGTGTCTCTGCGTGCACACCCACGTGCATACAAGTGCCTGTGGAGGCCAGGTGAGGGTGTAAGAGTGCAGAGCTGGAGTGGCTCGCAGTCGTGAACTGTTTGATATGAGTGCTGAGGACTGAACACCACTGCCCCGCATAAACTGCAAGCACCCCTCACCACTGAGCCATCTCTCCAGCCCGCATCTACAAAGATATCAGAGAACGTCCATTGCTTGGCAGGCAAGAAACCTAACACTTACCATGGTCTCATTTATGGATAAATACATAGGTATTAATTCAGACAATCTATAAGCAATGAAAGAGAGAGCTATTTGAACCTTGAAAAGATCAGCAAAAATTGGAAAGACGACCTCCTATTGATGTAATTGGGGGTGGTGTGAGTCTGAGGGTGCCGGGATGCTGAGAAATCACAGTAACTTCGTTTATCCATAATTTCTTTCTCTTAGAATATCCAGATTATTTCTCTGGGCCTGAGCCTCCCTGGTGCCAGAAGCAGAAACCCGAGTGGATAAAGCAGTCGCCCAGCCTTTTGCAGGCTCCTCGACCTTGAATAACAAGCACATTTAGCCACTGAGTCATTTCTCCCAGCTTTGAGGCTTTTAGGCCCACTCCTTCCTGTCTGTTCTTTAAAGCTTTAGGCCCACCCCTTCCTGTCTGCTCTTTGAGGCTTTTAGGCCCACCCCTTCCTGTCTGCTCTTTGAGGCTTTTAGGCCCACCCTTTCCTGTCTGCTCTTTGAGGCTTTTAGGCCCACCACTTCCTGTCCACTCTCTGCTCCCTGAGCGCTGCTACGTGGTGACTAACTGCTTCACTCCCATGCTGCCATGTGTTTCTCATGACAATCGGCATCCCTTCACCTGCTCCTTCTACTTATATTTTTATTAGATGTGTATGGACGTCTTGTCTGTATGTATGTCTGCGTACCACATGCCTACCTAATCCCCTTAAACTGGAGTTAGGGATGGTTGTGAGGTACCATGTGGTTGCTAGGAATCAAACTCTGGTCCTCTGGAAGAGCATCCAGGGCTCTTTAACCATTAACCCCATCTCTCCAGTCCCAACTGCAACTGTTCCTAAGTCTAAACAAGCCGTTTCTACCTTACACGTTGCTGCTTGTCAAATGTCTGGTACTTGCAATGAGAAAGATCGATAGCAGGCACGTGTCCACATAGAATCCCTCTGTGTGAGGGGCCCTCCTTTACCTAGTTCTTCATGCCCTGTGCCCTAACAGGCAACGCTTGAGGCTAGCCAGGTTCTAGAAGGAATGGCCGTACGGCTTTCAGGAACAGGCAGATTCCCTTTAGTGGGCAATTACGCGTTGTCAGCATGGAGATTTAGAAAACAGAGGCAATTTGCCCTGACGCAAACTCTCCGTAACACAGCAAGCTATCTGAGCATCCAGCTCACCTTGCAAGACTGCAGAGCCACACACACCTGGTGTAGGATCCTCCATCTGGAGCCTCTCCCCTACCCACCACAGAATTCCTGCCCAGTTTCTCCAGGCTGCTCTGAAGGTCTCCTGTTCCAACCATCAGGACCACAATAAAGTCACTAAACCTGCTTTCCAAAATATAATTCTCAGGAGTTCAAAATAGGGCCAGATGTTTTTTTTTCTAGAAATCTCAGAGGAACAGAATGGACAGACATGGCGGTTCAAGAGGGGAAAGGAAAAAAAATCGAGCAATAATAGCAAAGAATCTCAGTCTTTAGGCTTAAAGAATCCATAAAATATTAAGCAGAGAGAATTTCTAAAGTGACATACACACTTCGATACATACCGGTGACATTTCTGTATCTCTAGGATAAAGGAAAAATTTCAAAAGCTTTCAGAGATGAAAAATGTATTCTTTTTCTACAGAGGACCCAAAATCAAAAGGACAGAAGACCTCGTCAGCGATTCCCGGAGCTAAATGGCAGGTTTCTGAGCCCTCAGAAATCTGAGCGAGGTGTGGAGGTAGAAGTCTAGGTGCAAAATATCAGCTCTTGGGGAAAAACAAACATCGAGATACTGTGTAAGTCTAGAGCTTGTGTGAACTGTTTTAAGTAGGATTGTAATGCAAAATGCAATGTATTTGGTGCAAATGCAGGACACCAGAACACAGAGAGACTGGGGGTGCTGCCTGGGGGTGGGGCAGTAATGACCACCTGAGTCCCTGGAGGCAAGGCAGACCCAGCAGGTGGGAGTGTGGACTGCTGGGCACTTTTAGCATCTTACAAGATTTGCAGGGTGGTCTAAGGCTGGTGTGGAATCCAAGTTTCTCTGACCAGCCTTGGGGAAGAGGCTTGGCTTGGACTCACAGACACCTCAGAGGCCATTCCTGAAGGTGGAGATTCGAGGGATGCAGTCCCTCCCCAGTCACAGGAATACACTCACGTGCAATGATTCTTAAAGCTTGTAACCATCAAGACTGGCTATTAGAAAAAAGAAATCCAAAAAGGACAAAGGCAATGATGTGAGAAAGCAGAGGGACTAGTCACAGCCCAGAACCAGCAAAGGAAGCTAAAACCTTTTGAAAGAAATCCTGTGGGGTTCAAGACCCAGGACAGACAAGGAATTCCACTTTTTGTAATTAAACAGTGTAGAGATGACTCACTGAGCTGTGGGGCTGGAGAGATGGTGCAGCCGTTAAAAGCACTGACTGTTCCCCCACAGGAACCCGAGTTCAATTCCCGACAACCACAACCACATGTTGGCTCACAACCATCTGTGATGGGGCCCAATGCTCTCGTCTGGAAGATAGCTAATATATAATATATATATATATATATATATATATATATATATATATATATATATATATAAAAAAAAAAAAAAGCACATCTTGTTCTTGCCAAAGACCAAAGGTCAATTCCCAGCACCAACTTCAAACTGAAGCCAGGGAATCTGCCTCCCTCTTCTGGTCTCTAAGTTCACTGCATTTATGAGGGAGAGATGGGGCAGGGGCGGGTGTCAACCATACCATGAATAAAAGCCAAGAAATCAGGATACTATGGAAAAAACAAACAATTACAACAAATTTCTGTTTGAGAATCACAATCTTCTGAAACACACCGAAGTCATTTTACTGTGTGCGTCAAACAAAAGTATCAGAGGCCTCAGCAGAGTGAAAAGAATAAATAAAGAAGACAGAAGAAGGGAGTTGAGAGAAGTATAGATCATGATTATTCCAAGTGTGTCTAATGTGAGTAGACAGGAATGCTTTTTTTTTTTTTTTTTTTTATTCAATACGACACATTGTTAACCAGCAGACGGCCGGGAGATAGCTCTGAGGATAAAGCATTCGCCATGCACTGTGAAGAACAGAGTCAACATACCCAGAAGCCATGTAAAATCTGGGGAGACGTGGGCCTCCTGCAATACCATCACTTGGCAGACATAGACAGGAGATTCCCTCAGAAAATCTGGAAGATACCGGAAGTCAGCGTCAGACCTCCGTGTGCGTGTGCACTTGCACACACACCTGGACCCACACACATGAGAATACACACACCATGCATACACGGGCTTTAAAAAGAAGGAAGTCTGAAATCTAAGAGCTCTTGAAAAGGGAGGCAGGGAAGGGATGTTTTTAGTGCTACCCAATGCTGTTGGTACTGTGTATTTGCTCCTTATGAGTTTAAAAGGGCCCTACAGACGCCATCTTTAAAATTGTCTTATTAGGGAAAGTGGAAGAAAACCCCTTAACTTACTGAAACACAAAGCACAACCCATTCATTGTTCTTAGAAAAGTGATTTACATTCCTCTAAACCTGGGGATAGATATTCCAGACAGGTGCTCTGGCGAGTGATGTCACGTGGGCTGAACATTGGCGCGATGACGTCCTTCCGGTGACGTCAGCCTTGAGGACTCGGTATCTGCTTCCGCTTAGTTTGTTCTTGACGGGTGTTTATGCTTCTGGTGCTCTGGAGTATTTACTGGACTGTCCCACAAGCCCTGGGATCAGAGAGTGTATTTTCATCTTGTGGTGGTACCAAAACTCTAAAGATAACTGCAAATAAACAGACACTTTCAGACTTGAAAACACAAGTTATAGATGTCTTTAGTTTCTTCTTCCTCTGCACCTGAGTTTACCAGGTTTCTCTCACATGGGACGTTGCCTAGTGTTCCTTACAAATTGTCTTTGACCCCCCTCCCCCCACAAAAAGCTACTTAGGAACGTCGTTTTTAAATTGTCCAAACGTGCTTGTGTTCTCTTTTGGCTATGCTTCCTAACTTAATTGGTCTGTAGTCAGATAATCTGCACAGTATTGACTTCTCCTTTTAAAATAGCGTTTATGGATTCTATTCTTCGGTTTAACATATGCCTAATTTCTACAAGTGTCGCATGCGGCTAAGGGAAGCCAGTATTTTAAATTCGGGAGTAGAAAGTCCAATATGTGTTAACTGTATTATAGCTATAATAATGATTTCCAAAAAACACAGGTTTTTTATTTACTTAATCAACAAAAATTAAGATTAAAAAAACCTCATGTGTTCCAATATTGAGATTTTTCTTGGATTTAACTCTTTCCTTCCTTCATGTATATTGTTGCTTGAGACAGGGTTTCTCTATATAACCCTAGATGTCCTGGAACTCCCTCTGTAGACCAGGCTGGCCTCAAACTCACCGAACTCTGCCTGCCTCTATCTCCCAAGTGGGGAGTAATGTGGACTCTGGTTCTCTGCAAGGGCACCAAGTGTGGGTAACTACTGAGCCATCTCTCCAGCCATGTCTGTTTTATTTTTAAATAATTAATGGTTGTTTAGATTTCATTGGTACATTTTTCAATTTCCCTCCAATTCCTTCTCCTTTTCTTTTAAAGGTTTAAAACAGTGTCTGGTTTTAAACAGTGTACAACATCACATCTACCTTTCCTTTGTATATTTTGAGACTATTTTATATGTAGAAGATTGCAAGATGTATTATTTTAGCCTTCTCATGAATTGAAATTTTACCAGAAAGGCGTTTCTCTTCTTATGCAAAAGGCATTTGTAGATAGTCTCTGTCATTTTGAGAGAGCAGCAGCACCTTGCTTCAGTTCTTATTTGCTTAGTTTTACCTTATTTTCCCTTGTTTCTGTGTGACCTTCCTGTCATCGGTGTTTGAAGTAATCACTTCTGAACTACACACAGTCAATCTTGGAGGCAGATTCCAGTTAGGCAATCTGATCTCTTAAAATATTTAGCTCCTTGGTGTTACTAGTTATGATTAGTGAATATTTATATTTATTCCTGCAATCTTTCTTCATGCCACTAAATTTCATCAATCATAAGACACAGATTTTCATATCTTTGAAATTAGAATGCTTCTTATAATGCATATAATTACCAGCATTTTTTTCTTTATTGGTTGCATTAAAAAATCAGGCATATTCTACAATGGATGCAATCTTAGACTCTGTGAAATATAATATGGGTTTTCCCTGTACGTTTATTTTTTCTATCCCACTCCTTTCTCATATTTATTAATTTAAGTTCTTTAAAAAAAAACAAACCTGTTTTCATTCTACATGTGATTGGAAGCTACACGCGCTGTCTGTGCCACTGCAGACTCCTAAATAGCAAACATGCCTACATTAAAATTTTAAAGCTAATTAGTGTCTCATTTGCAGACTTGAGGACATCACCCTTAAAACAAGAGAGTGGGCACAGGATTTCTGAAGGAACATCAAGAAACCTTGTCTCTGATGAGGTCATGGGAAAGCAGGAGATCAAGGAGAGACGAACCGTAAGGAGTCGTGAGGCGTGGGATACTATTAAGGACATCTCGGTGCATACCCTTTGAGGGAGCAAGGTTCTATAGGACATGACTCCCACCAAGGGCTAAGAGCTAGGAAGTATTCATTCGGCTCCTGACTCCCTCGATGGTTGAAAGCTACCCAGGGATGTTAACACCTCTAGTCTTTCAGGCATGGTACAGGAGGAAAACATGGGGGCATGGAAGAAACATGTCTAAGGGAGGCTGTCCATGCAGTGACAGCTGCCTACCACAGCTGCAAGTGCCCTTGCATGGGCAGAGAGGGTAGGAGGGGCAACAACAGTGTCTGCTACCGTCAGCATTTGTAACCAGCTCTTCATCACTGACACCTGGATGTTGTCATTCAAACCATGCATCCTTTATACATTTGTCAGGGTATATTTTATTTCCACCCCTTTGACATTGTATTGGTAAGGTTTTATTCAGTTTATTACTTTTTCAAAGTGTTGTAGCATTGTAAGGGTTGGTAGGACCGTGGGTATGTGCACGTGTGTGTACGTACCACTGAAGAGCAGAAGGTTTAGATCCCGTGGAGTACAGTTAGAGGTGATTGTCAGCCAGCAATGGACCCTGGTCCTCTGCCAGGGCGGCAAGTGTTGGCAACTACTGAGCCGTCTCTCCAACCATGTCTGCTTTATGTTTAAACCATCAATGGCTATTTAGATTTAACTGGTCCATTTTTCAATTTCTCTCCAATTCCTTCTTCTTTTCTTTTAAAGGTTTATTTAAATAAAAATGTAAGGTTTTTTTCATGACAGGGATGGTGGACCACAACATTAATGCCACCACTCAGGGGGCAGAAGCAGGAGGACCTTGGTAATTTGAGGAAAGTCTGGTCTACATAGAAAGTCGGGACTCTATAGTAAGACCCTGTCTCAAACAAACAGAAGTCTATGGCTGCAGAGACGCTCAGCAGTCAGCAACACAGGACAAAGTTCAGTTCCCAGAACCCAAATCAGGAAGCTCACAAACACCTGTAATTACAACTCCAGGGGAGTCGATACCCTTTTCTGGTCTCCTGGAGTATTACATGCATATGGTGCAACATGTACACTCAGGTGTGCCCACACTTACACACACACACACACACACACACACACACACACACACAATGTAACTAAATCTTTTCATTCAAGGTCTTCTATATGTTTACCATTTATTTTGGTAATCTGACACTTTTCTGATTAATATTGTCTCTATTTGATTTTCCTCTGTGTATTGGTTTGCCTAAAGATACCTATTTTATTAAGCTGACCAAATAAAAGCCAGAGGAGCGCGTTCTGCTGATATCACTAAGGGAATGTGTTCAAACAGGCTGTGCAATGAGTAGAGGCTGTAGAAAGCTAAGAGGGGATGTTGAGTTTAGACACCCAAAGAGTCAATATGGAAGGAGCGCACACAAAGCCCTGTGCGGGCAAATATTCCTAGTTATGGGCAGCAAGCCCACCCAAAGGGTATTGTCTTTGGGAGTCTGTGATGGATTGGATCTGGAATCAACTAAGAGACCTAGGAGCCTCTGGTTGGCTCTGGGAGGGCATTTCCTTATAGACTCTCCTGAAAAGTGGGTAGCACCTTCCTCAAACAGGTCAAGTATAAAGAAATCTAGGACAAAGACAAGAGAAGCTCTCCTGTCTACAGAGCTTCTCTCTTCCTTCCAGGAAGCGTGTTTGTCCTGCTGATGTCATCTGTTGCTGACATGGCATCCAGCCTCTCTGGCTTTCCACCTCCCAGTTGCACTCCTGGAACCCTCCAGGCCTCAGAGCCAGATTGAGGATGTCAGAGCATCAAGCCTTGTGAACTAGGCAGCCACTGGGTTCTCAGTTTCTTTGGTGTACAGACAGCCATTGCAGGGACTACCTAACTCCTATCCTGTAAGCCAATCTAAGAAATCTCCTTTGTGATTTGTATTCATTCTGTAAGTTCTGTTCCTCTAGAAAGCACTGACCCACACAGCAGATCAACATGTCAGCCTGCATTATAGGAAGAGCCACTGTAGACATGGGTGGTTCCAAGCCTGAGCTCCTTCTACCAAATGACTTTGTCTCTGAGCTGGTTACATTTGGACCAACTTAAAGAAGCTTGGGTCATCTGGGAAGAGGGAACCTCAGTTCAGACTACATACCCATCACATTCGCCTGCAGGCAAGTCTGTGGGCCATTTGTTGATTAGTGTTTGATTTGCTAAGGCTGTGCCCACTGTGGGCGCAACTCCCTAGATCTCTGGTCTTGGATGGTCTAAGACTTAGCAAGTCATGCATTGTAAGCCAGTAAGAGGCACGCCTCTACAGCTTCTGGGTCAGCTCCTGCCTCCAGATTACTCTCTTGAGTTCTTGCTCTGACTTCCCTCGGTGATGGACTCTAAGCTCTAAGGTGAAATAAACCCTCTCTTCCTCAAGTTGCTTTAGATTGTAATGTTCTCGCAGCAGTAGAAAACAAACTAAGACAGCCCCATGAGAAGCACCACCTAGGAACCAAACACCACTCTGGGCGACAGCTGGGTCAGCTCAGAAACTTAAAAACCCCCTGTAAGTCTCATTGGGTTAAGCATCTTTTAAGGCCATAACGATGGGAGATATAAAATGTATCAAACTCTCGGCATTAATTAGCTTGCGTGTATTCAGGTAATCTCTATAAGTTGGATAGTTTAAAGGCTTGCAAAATATAATTGAATTTGGCATATTCAAGCAAATGACAAATTGGTCTATGATTCTAAATTAAATGTTGGCTTGATTTGATGTTAAATGGTATAAGAGGAAGCCACTTAATTTATAATCAGCGTTAAAATGGTTAAGAGAACGTGTGTTGCCGAGTTGTGTCATCATGCAAGAAAGGCGAGTTTCTTGGGTTGCGAGATTAGTGCGTTTAGATATTCTAACTGTGTAAAGAAAAACAAGATCTATTCAATTTACAAATGTTTTAAAGCATTTAAATGACATCACTCCAGTCCATCAAATTTACTTAGCATGACTGAATAGCAAATTCCCTTAAGACACTAGTCTAATTTGTATTAAAGTTTTCCTGAAGAGAATTTAAACTGTACCAGGACTAAAATAATAAATAGAATTTATAAGATTATATTTAGGGGTTTAAGGAAAAAAATTAACTTATAACTGATAAGTAAAATGCTAAAAAGCAAATCTGAATTAATTACAATATTTTTATGCATCAAGGGCTGGGAGACAGCTATCAGTAAAACACTTTTCTTCCAAGAGTGAGGACCTGGGTTTTATCTCCAGAACCCGTGTAAAAAGCTGAACACGATAGTGAATGCTTACGTTTGCAATCCCACTACTGGGGAGGCTGAGGCGGACAGCCAGTCTGACTAAACTGGAGACCTCCAGACAAAACTGAGAGATCCTGTATCAAACAGCAAGGTAGTGTCTGAGGATGACACACAAGGTTGGCCTCTGGTCTCCACACCCAATGTATGCATATGTATGCATTCAAATACATATGCACACCCACACCCACACATATACATGCACACATACTTGCACACATGCATGCATGCACTCACATGCACATGTGCATGCATGTGCACACACACACACACACACACACACACACACACACAAACACACACGCCGCACCTCAAAACTGACTCTCGTTTCTCAATTTCCTTACTACTCATCCCCTCCCGCTTCTGAACATCTCCCTGGGTATAAATTTTACAATTTAGCTCTCTCATGCTTCACTTCTCTGTTGCCTTCCCCAGAATGAAGCACTGAGAAATACCTTGTAACGATGTCTTTTCCAATTCTCACAAATGTCTTCACATGGATCTGATTAATCTACCACTGGGGTCTTCCTTAATTGTAACGTCTCTATTTTTTTGCACTCGGCATGCATTCCGTGCCTCTGCAGGCTGCTGCTGCCCTTCTCCTCATCTCTCCTTTTCTGTGGGAAGACCTGACCTGGGTGAGCAGGTGTGCTGTCTCCATAGCATACTGACCTCGCTGACTGGCCAGAGACCCGGGCTGCACAGCCTTCAGGTCCCACAGGCCATGCCTTCTCCACCAAGCTGTGTCCCTACCTTTGGATATGAGGTTCAGCCTCCCAAGTGGCACCAGAGGGTGAGAGGTGCCACATTGGCTGTTGTCCCTGCAGAGAAATATGAGCAGTATGGGACAAGAGGGATCTTAGAAGGTAAATTCCACATTCTTTTCTTCTTCTAACAAGAGGTGACATTTTGCAAGGAGTTTCAGAAAAGCCCCCCAGCTGTGTCCAACTCAAAACCCATGACCCACATGTGCCCCAGGACAGCTATGAATGTGACCCAACATAAGCTTGTAAGCTGAGATCTTGTACGTGTGGTTTCAGTAAACTCAAGTGCACAGGTGTCTAGCATGAACTTTAGAGACGACCGTTAGCATGAACTTTAGAGACGACTGTATTGCATTGCGACAGGGGAGATTGGACAAGACTGCAGCAAACATGCCTGCCAAATATCCAGGCATGGTTTCTATGGAGTTTCTTTAGCAATAATGACCAGTGCAGCACCTTGTCCCACCTCTCACCCAGCCTGGTCTACTCTTGTTCTCTTCAGAAATTACAAGCAGCAATTTGAAAATGAGGCAGAAAACATGAGCTCCTTAGTCCTTGTCCCAGGTTCTGCTCTCTACAAATCCTTAACTAAGACCTTAAAACTGAGATTTGACTGTTTATGAGAATTACAGTGTTTTCTCACCTTCTTCTTCTTCTTCTTCTTCTTCTTCTTCTTCTTCTTCTTCTTCTTCTTCTTCTTCTTCTTCTTCTTCTTCTTCTTCTTCTCCTCCTTCTTCTTCTTCTTCTTCTTCTTCTTCTTCTTCTCTTCTTCTTCTTCTTCTTCTTCTTCTTCTTCTTCTTCTTCTTCTTCTTCTTCTTCTTCTTCTTCTCCTTCTTCTCCTTCTTCTTCTTCTTCTTCTTCTTCTTCTTCTTCTTCTTCTTCTCCTTCTTCTTCTTCTTCTTCTTCTTCTTCTTCTTCTTCTTCTTCTTCTTCCTCTTCCTCCTCCTCTTCCTCCTCCTTCTTCTTCTTCCTTCTTCTTCCTCCTTCTTCCACCTCCTTCTTTCTTCTCCTTCTTCCTTCTTCTCCTTCTTCTTCTTCTTCTTCTTCTTCTTCTTCTTCTTCTTCTTCTTCTTCTTTTCTTCTTCTCCTGATTCTCTTTCTCCTCCTTCTCCTTCTCCTTACCCTTCTTCCTTCTTCTTTTTTTTTTCTTCCTCCTCTTCTTTCTTCTTCTTCTTCTTCTTCCTTCTTCTCCTCCTTCTTCTTCTTCCTCCTCCTTCCTTCTTCTTCTTCTTCTTCTTCTTCTTCTTCTTCTTCTTCTTCTTCTTCTTCTTCTTCTTCTTCTTCTTCTTCTTCTTCTTAGAATCCATTTATGTCATTGATACAGGTACTGGCCAAAGACTATACAAATATTTTATTGTCTTGAGTGGCTTAGAACCTAATCTTGCTCTTCGTGATGCTAACTCTTAGTCATGGAGGATTATTTCCTTGTGTGTGCTGCAGTTTTTGTTTGTGGTGACCTCTTTAGTAGGGCTGTGTGAAAGATGTTCACAGGCAAGAGAAGAAAGTTATGAAATCAGACTGCTGCCCAGCTCCCCTTCATAGCTTATGCAGGTCAGAATCTCAGGCAGGGAATGACGCCGCCCACAGTGGAGGACTTCAACGCTTCAGTTAACATACTCAAGAGAAGTCCTCCTAGACTGCTCAGAGGCCTGTTTTACTGGACTCTACCTCCTGACAGCCGCACAGTTAACCTTACCCATCACACCATGTATTAATGTAATTAACAGCAAGTGAGGGTACTTACTATTTCTATCTCCTTATTATCATTCTGTGTTTTGACACTTTGAGCTCCTTTTTTCTAGTTGTTCACAAAATGATTAACAGGGTACCTACTACAATCTCCTCACTGTGCTGAAGGACACCAGGACTCACTCCTTCCATCCATGTTTGCCTCCTACTTTCCAAACTCTATGGCCCCTCCCTTCACCTTTTACTGAGGTTATTTTATTTACTTTTATTTTGTGCATATGAGTGTTAACTTACATGTAGTGTGTGCATTAAGTATTCACAGCACCCCTGGAGGCCAGACCTGGAGTTACAGGCGCTTGTTAGCTGCCATGTGGGTGCTCAGAACCACACCCTGGTCTTCCGCAGCCACTGCTCTTAAGCACCAGGCCATTGCTCTATCTATCCCTCATTGGGGATTTTAATTTACAGCTCCAAGCTTACTGACAACTCTGGACATCTTTCCATGGGCTCAGTGGCTGTTCGTATATTTTCTCTGATGTAATCTCTGTTCGAATCCTTTTCAGTGCGTTCTTTCTCTCATTGAATTATAAAATTCTGGCTATTGCATTTTGCAAAAAAAGTATCTTAACCTGTGATTTCTGTTTTCGTTTTTCTCAACAGTGTCCTTTGAGGAACAGGACACTTGAATCTCGTGTGTTCCAATTTGTCAGGTTGTCTCTTTTCTGTCTCAGGCTTTCTGTGAAATCCACCCCCAAACCAAGATTTTCTCACAAATTTCCTTGAAGAGGTTGTCTGAGACTTGGAGACTCAGAAGTAGGTGGGGAATTTATTTCAATTTATTATTATTATTCTTGGCGTGGTATAAGGCATTGAGCCAATGTCCAATCTCTTCATTGCTATTGTTGAAGTGGCCGCCCTTTCCCTATTGAATCCAGCATGTATTGAAAATCAATGGGCCGGGCAAGTGTGGGTCTATTTTCTGTTCTGTTTCATTGATCCATGCCTCTACCCCTTCGTCAGCTCATGCAGCCTTGATTGTCGAGCTTTAAAGCAAATCAGGAAGGCAAGTACTGTATATCTTCAACTTTTCATTTCAAATTATTCTCATGGCTTTGCTTTTTCTTATATACCCTATCATTGACTTTTCTGCTTTAATACAAAAGCTTCTTGGATTTGAGTATTTGGGGATTACGGCGAATTTATAGATCAATTTGGAAAGAATTGACATCTTCATAACACTGAGTCTTCTAAGCCCAGTGTATCTTGTCATTTATTTAGGTCTTTGGTTTCTCTCAACAGCGTGTGATAGTTTTGAGCACGAGCCTTCCAGAGAGCCTATTTGATTCATCTCTAAATATTTTACAGGCTTTGGATGGCATTATACATGACATTTCTTTTTAAATTTATAATTGTTCATTACCAGTTCCTGGAAATAAAAGAGGCTTTTGTGTATCCACCTTGTATCTCGTAACCAGGGGAACATTCACAACGGCCTTTATTTTCTATTCTTCAGGACTTCCCATGTAAACAATCACACTGCCTGCAGACAGTTCTTGTTTCTCTCTCTCCGATTCGTAGGTCTTTTATCCTCATATGTGAGCAAGACGGATAAACAGCAAGTCTAATGCTCAAACAGCTCTCTCAGTAAATACACAATGAAACTTGAATACAAAGGAAACATTTTGTCATAATTTAATAGGTAGCATTTTCTTTCTCGGTGACACCTGAAAATATGGTATATTTTACCATCGGTAGTGTTAGAAAAAGAAGAAATCTTGCCTTTCCTCGATAACCCAGTGAACAAACACTATGCCTGCAGTTATGTGTTAGGGAGGTCCTGATATCAGGGGAGATATATATATATATATATATATATATATATATATATATATGTGTGTGTGTGTGTGTGTGTGTGTATGTGTGTGTGCATGTGTGTGTAGTGTCTGTGTGTGTGTCTGTGTGTAGTGTGTGTGTCTCTGTGTGTATGGTGTGTGTGTGTGTGGTGTGTGTGTGTATGTGGTGTGTGTGTGTGTGTGTGTGTGTGTGTGTGTGTGGTGTGTGGGTGTGTATGAGTGTGTGTGTGTGTATGGATATATGGATGCATGTCCAGGGACTCCAGAGGTTTTACTATTATCACTTATGTCCTTTAAAAGAAACATGGCTTTTCATTCTAAGACTGAACCAGGTCTACTCTTTGAGATCCCTGAAGGCTAAAAATGGTTGGTAAGCCAGTGACATTTACTGGCTGTGGATCATGATGAATATAAATAGGAAACTCTATGAACCGGAAAGGGCTGGGATTTTACTTTATTTACAAGCTAACATGGTCACCTGTTAAAGTTTTCTGAAGACACAGGACGCTTAGGGCCAGAGACAAAGTACAATATTGTTTATAGGATGATAGGCAAGTCCGAGTTGGTTCCTCTTGGCTATGAAGTGCCACAGGGCCCAGGAGCAGTGGCTGCTTGCCTGCCTTCCTGCTGCTGAGGAGGCTGGGGTGGTCTGCTGAGCCAAGAAAGCTCACATTCACAGCCAGCCTACAGAGACCCTGTCTCAAAACCAAAGTGGCCTACCCAGAGCAGGGCCAGCCTGGCTCAGGGGGGAACTGGACGGGTTCCAGCAACAGACAATTATGAACAGAAATTGGTGTGCACAATAACACCCAAGCCTAGGAAGGGTTAAGAGATAAATCGAACAGAGCCTGTGGAAGGTTATTGCTCAAAATGATGGCATATTGGGCTGAAGAGATAGCTAAGGGGTTATGAATACTGCCTGCTCTTCCAGGTGTCCCGGGTTCAATTCCCAGCATCCACATCATGGCTCACCAACACCACAGTCCCAGCATATCTAATGCACTCTTTTGGCCTCTGTGGGCATCAGACAAGCAAGCAGTATGCAGACATACATCCAGTCAAAGTGTCTACACACACACATTTTCAAATAAATTTTAAAGACCTTAAACATGATATCACATGGCCAAGAGAAAGAGAAGACCTTTAACTGTGTTTAGAGATTAGAAGACTTAACACAGATTTGTGTTATACCTGAGAAACCCCAAACTTAGAATCCTGAATCTTTTGAAGGGGTTATGAAAAAAATGACTGACCTTATAAAAAGAGATGTTTTTATTTTTACTATCATCATCATCATCACCACCACCACCACCACCACCATCATCATCATCATCATCATTCAAGATATTTATCTGCTCCTGCCTCAAACAGAAATACTGTGTTTACTCCCAGGACCATTGTTAGTACAGCATCCATGAAGGGAGAGTACACAGGATGGTTAGAGCCACCACTGTTGTGAGGATGAGAGCTATGAGCATCATGGCTGCTGTATGACACATTTTCCCTTCCTATCATAATACAATGCCACCTTGGGAACTGCTCAGGTAGCCATGGCAACAAGAGCAGATCAATACAATGGTATGTAGGTTCAAGGTGATGGTAACAGGGCCATTAACACTCTAGAATAGACAGAGGAGAATCTTGAGGCCTCTCTTGAGATTCTAACTATTGCTCCCCAGCTGCAAGTGGTCATGGGAGATGCCGGAATGTATGGAGAGTGAAGGATGGTGAGAAGCTGGACTCCATGGTGCAGCTTTCATGAGGTTGTCACCCACAACAGGTTGGGACTTTGCAGTGAAGTGCGTGTTTGGATGTCACCTATACTTCTGTCCAGGATCCCTTGCCCAGTTTCTATAGGCAAATGTGCCATAAACCAACTGGTCTCGCCGTGATGGACTTCAACAGAATCATACTTGGATCTGTCCAGTGTGCCTATCCGGAATGATGGACATTCGGTTGTGTCTCCCCAGGGAGAGCTAACTCAAGAGGGACCCACCCAGCAGGGACACAGTGGTCAGCAGGAAAATGTCGCTCTAAGCAGGGCTTGGTGTTTGTCTCCAGCGAGTATCTATGGCAGTCTGACTCTATCTCCAAACATCCTGGGCAGGTAGGTATAGCCATGTGACACCGATCATGTGACTCCGATGGCCACTGAAACACAGATGCAAGTGACTTCGTCATCTCCAGGCCCGGTCTGCAAGTAAACATAAACAATGGATAAACTGATAATTAGTAGCCCGGCCATAAAGCTGATCTAATGAATATGACAGGCCGACTGTGATCCAACCCCAAACTTAAGCATCTCTCCCTTGTACATGATGTCTAAGTGGAAAACTGGCTTTAACTGGGGTGTGTGTGTGTGTGTGTGTGTGTGTGTGTGTGTGTGTGTGTGTGTGTTGATGTCTAACAGAAGATTATTAAGAGCTGAATAAGAAATGATTCTTTTATTGTAATGTACATCTTGGTTTGAGGACATGAAAAAGGAAGCATTAGTTCTCTCTCTCTCTCTCTCTCTCTCTCTCTGTGTGTGTGTGTGTGTGTGTGTGTGTGTGTGTAAGCTCTCTCATGGTGTACTGAAGAAATGCACACTCTGATAGGCAGGCAGGAGGCAGCCCTGCAATGGCTTCAAGCCTCATTTCTTTTGTCTTCTTAATGTACAAAACCCTACCAAGCACATCTCTGGAGCCCAGAGTAAGTCTGATTAAAAAATTAGTGGTTAGAACACATGCATTCCCTGTGTCTTCCCACTCTTTTCTGTTCTAAGAACCAAGGTAGGCAAAAAATATCTTTGAGAGAAAAAGATCAAATAAAAAAAAAAACAATTTTTGCAGAGCCCATGGATGATGGGAAACCTTAACACGGCCTCATGGTTATTAGAACTCAGAAGTCCCAGGGGCTTTTAAATTTAACAGGTCAGCTAGACTGACATTCATGGGAAATGACAGGCAAGGCACACATTGGTGGCATGGTTCGATTTTTTGTAATAGGGTGGGGTAGAAGGACGGCTCAAGAGTTAAGAGCACTCACGAGCTCTTGCAGAGGACACGACTTTGTTTCTTAACAAAAATGTTGGGTAGCTCACAACCATATGTAACTCTAACTCTAGGAGCATTTGACGACCTTGACTTCCATATGCAACTGCTCTCACACACACATACACATAGCTATAGATAAGTCATATTATTTTAAAATTGTGTGTGTGTGTGTGTGTGTGTGTGTATGTGTAGGCATACATACATGTGTGCACATGCGCATGGAAGCCAGAAGGGGGCACCAAATCCCCGGGACCTGGAATTGTAAATAGTTGTAAGCTATTTAATGTGGGTGCTGGGAACTTGGGTCCTCTCTGAGAATGATAAGAACTCCGAGCTACCGAGCCATCTCTCCAGCCCATGCCTCAGATTTTCGATGCTGGTATGAAATTTTAGATGTGTATCAGGTTAGCAAGCCAATTTTAAATCGTCACACATGTAACAGAGTGTGTCCATTTAGACAGCGGAGCCCCGAAGCACCTAGCTAGTTTTCCTGTGCAGCCCTGGTTTTTAGAGGACGGTGTCTTTTGTAAGTACCACAGTTATGAGGGGAAAGGCTTCCCTAGTACAAGTGTTGTAGCTTGGAGGGGAAAGGTATCCTGGCCATCGGGGCAAGGATTACCTCAAAGTCACACCGCACAACACACTTCACACAAGAGATTTATTGGTAGGGAAACCGGGGAGGGTGGCTAGCTCTGCTTAGGCAAGAAACAGCAGAGAACTGAAGACAGGGTTTAAACAAAATAGGGGGTGGGGCAGGGGCCGGGCTTCCCAGGGCGGAGCTTTCCGGGGCAGAGTTTTCCAGGGTGTGGATTGGTGGGTTTAAGCTCTGAGCTTGGGGCTTTTACTCTGTAGGGCGCAACTTGGACACCTGCGTCTGGAGGGGTTGGGTCCTGGTTCAGGCTCAGATTGTTCTGTGAGCAAAGCCTGATAGTTAGATGTCCTGGGGTTGGGGCTTGGACACCTGCATGCCTTGAGGGGTTTACATGCCCCCCCTTTTATTTACCATTGATAAACAATCAGGGCTTGGGAAAAGACAGCACTGTTGTCATTACAATACTCCCAGCTGCTGAATAGGGACTTGAAAGTCTTTAGGACAAACTTGCCCTTCACCAGCAGGGAGGTTATGCTCTGGTGTTACAGGCCATTGACTCCATAGCTAGGAAATGGCGATTTTGGAATAGCGACTGATTAAAAGTCTAGTTAGAAATCTTTTGGATCTGTTGTTGAAGAACTCTAGACAAGAAGTTTATGAGGCAGGATGTGCCTAGTTGGATGAAGAAAAGAAGAGAAGGGGGTTAAGAAGCGTGGTATCCAATCCCATCCTGGGCTGCCAATGATCCACTGGCCAGATGCATCAGGAGGTTTCTAACATTTTTGGAGAGCTGTTTGGAGTTATCAGATCTTACCTTTCACTATACCTGACTGGTTGACATAGACACAATATTCCTCCCTGAGGAAGAGACAAACCACCTCTCTCTACCATTGGTAAATCTAATCCTCGCCTATTCTGTAACACTAAGGAGGCCGGTGAGTCTATTTGGCCCCAGAGGGTAAGGATAAGCCACCCGTTGGAGATCCTGGATGAACTTAAACAAAAACTGACAGTAAACAGCTAGGAAGGTATTCAGTCCCACCGGCCGCTCCTGCGGAGAAGCCGAGAAGCCAGCAAATACTCAGGAGTGGCAGAATGGGAATGACCTGAACCACTTGTCTGTCATGCTATGCTGATATAAACCCTGTGACGGGAATCAGCAAGGTTTCTCTAGCAGGTGACACTCCTGTTTTTGGGAAAAGGAATACCAGGGCATAAGTCCCTGATGGCCCAGCAGATAGGAAGTGATAAACTTGAGTGTCTCATCTATTCAAGGCACTATGCATGTTTATACATAAAGGCTGGGTGTGGTGCTCACGGTTTAAGTATTATTACAGTCGGAGGGATCCGGGGAGCCCATAAAGAGTGTCCCTGAGCAGTTAGAATAGTCTGTGATACTGGGGAGTATCGTTGTGATAAGAAGGAGTGGTGGTATTTGGCTCAGGGCAATCAATGAGAGGAGAGAGAGTCTAGTAATCCAATGGGTGAGGCTGCCAGTGCTAGGCATGAATTTGACCCAGGAAGGACAAACAGCCAGCACTCTCCAGAGTGACCAGGCACAGTGCTATTCAGTAGCTGATCTGCAATTAGGACAGACCACATTTGTCCTATGGTATTTGCAGGGCCAATATGGGTAACCTCTTTAAGTTTCTGGATGCTTTTTACAGTAATCTTCCTTTTGGTCACATGGAAAATATGCATAGGGAGTAAACCCCAGTGGAGGATGGGAGGGTAAGGAATTAGAGGAGATTGAATCGACCTGGGACAGCCTGATATTGAGCAATTTCCTAGCCATGTTAGGATGAGCCGTCGGTTAGGGGGAGAAGTCTCTTGGATGTTAAGAGCTACCCTGAACGGGTGTAGATAGGAAGAAATAGAGGAGAAAGTGAGTTTAGATATAAAAGATTTTCACCAGGGACCAAGCCACTACCCAAAGACTATACATGGACTGACCCTGGACTCCAACCTCATAGGTAGCAATGAATATCCTAGTAAGAGCACCAGTGGAAGGGGAAGCCCTTGGTCCTGCTAAGGCTGACCCCCCGGTGAACGTGATTGTTGGGGGGGGGGCGGTAATGGGGGGGGGGTGGGGAGGGGAACACCCATATAGAAGGGGAGGGTGAGGGGTTAGGGGGATGTTGGCCTGGAAACCAGGAAAGGGAATAACATTCGAAATGTAAATAAGGAATACTCAAGTTAATAAAAAAAATAATTAAAAAAAAAATAAAGTGGCATCCAGCCCTGCAAAAAAAAAAAAAAAAAAAAAAGATTTTCAGACCATTTGTTTGTCACCATTGAAAATAGAGCGTGTCAGTTTGGGCCACTGAACTGTACTGAGGCCAAGCCGTTTGTAGTAACAGAGCAAGGCTTTAATGAAATCCCGGCCAGAGGAGGGAGAGAGGAAAGTTCACAAAATGAGCTCCACCAGAGAGAGCTTCAGTAAGCTCCAAATGGCAGCTGAGACGCGAGAGACAAGACACGAGGACTAGGGGAAGCTCTGAAACTTCCAGGACAGAGCTGAGAGAGAGAGGAGGGACAAGGTCATGGAGTTCCGGGCTTGGGGAAGCTGTGGGGCTTAGCAGGCAGCTCCTGGGGAAAGGAGGCAAGGAACAGGGAAGGTTTCAATAGAGGGAGAGGAGCAAGTGCCTTAGCAACTATAAAGTTGCCTACATGGAAGGGCTCCATAGCCAGAGAGGGGACTTTACTAAGTAGGCAAGGAGACGTGGATGCTTAGAGCAGGTGGAGAGGTGGGGTAGCTGAAGACCCAAACTCTAGAATTTAGAACCAAATAGAAGGGGTGGCAGAAGCCAGCAGAAGCGAGTGATCTGGGCACCCCTTCAGAGAGTCACATCAGCAACTTGAGTCGGTTTGAAATGTTGAGACGCGAGTGTGGCTGAAAGGTGAGCGTGGCATCCTCTACCAATGCTACCTGAAGAGAGAGCTCAGGAAAGGAGTGGTGTTTGGAGACCCTTGTATGTCAGAAGGTGGGGCAGGTGGTGAGGAGAGGGGACAGTAGGAGGGGACCAGAAGGTAACTTCTTTGTTTGTGTATAAGAAATTCAGTTGCAGCCAGAGGTACAGACGTGGATATGAATGCATGAAGGTGTAGCTTTCATACCTTATTAAGCAAGCATTGTTTATAAATCCTATCTTTCATATCTAAATCCAGTGACCACAAAACCCAGAGATAAGTTCTGAGCTCTGGCCATTGAAACAGCCCCAGCAAACAGTGTTAGAAGTGGTGGCCAGCGGCTGGCAGCAGCAGAGAAAGCAAAACTAAACCAGTAAGCACAGAACCCAGAAAGCTCGCCCACTCGGAGACGGCCAGTCAAAAACAAAACACGTGGTGCTCGCCGTCATTCACACGCTCAACTGAGCCTGACCGATTTCTGTCTCCGCTCCCATGTTTACAACAAAAATTATGGATATGCCAGAAAGTGTGGACCCATCTGCACACAAAAAACAGGCAGAGGAAACTCCAAACGCCTAGAATCAGGCATGAGGCCTCCATCTTGCCTTTTGCCCTAGATGGGAGTGAGTGAAAGGTTTTATACATGGGCAATATGGGAGCCATGTTTGGCTATAGAGAGGTTTTGGGTGTGCCATACCCAGGGATCTATCTATGAAGGCGGTAAGGGAAAAGGTGTGTCAGATTGTGTGGACGTGGAGGAAGGAGACAGCTGGTGAGCCTGGGGTCAAAGAGATAGCTAGTTATTTATTTATTTATTTATTTATTTATTTATTTACTTAGCGATGTAGATATACAGGGCTATTGTGGTGGTTTGAATATGCTTGGCCCAGGGAATGACACTGTTAGGAGGTGTGTTCTTGTTTGAGGAGGTGTGGCCTTGTTGGAGGAAGTGTATCACTGTGGGGGTGGGCTTTGAGGTCCTATGCTCAAGCCCCACCCAGGGCAGAGGGGAGCCTCCTGCTGGCTGCATGCAGAAGGGTGCAGCTGCAGAGACCTATCTGCAAGAGTACCAGAAGGGTCCTGGCTGCTCTAAGGTCTCATCCCCAGAGTCAGAAATGTTTACATTGCTCAAAGGAGAAATTTACATAATTGTTGCTGGTGGATAGGGTGCCATGTGACCAGGGAGCTGGAAGGTGAGTCTGTTGTGGGTGGCTTAGAGATGAGGGATTAGTTCCCAGTGCAGCTCAGGCCCTCGGGACAATCATGGGCACTGGGAGAGTTTATCCAAGTAATGTTACCAATATAAATGTTCTAAGTCTGAGTGATACAGCTCTGAAGCGAAAGGTATCTTTTGCAGCTGGAAGCCAGAACATACCACAAAAATCACAAAGCACAACATTTCCCACGAGAGATTTACTAAGAGGGAGAAGTTCAGGCAAGAAGCAGCCGGGAATGAGCAGAAGACAGGATTTATATAGTTTCCTAGGGGGAATGGAGCTTTCTAGAGTGGAGATTTCCAGGGTGAGAATTGAGCCTTTAACTCTGTTGTCCGATCTTGGCCACCTGCACCTGGAGGGGCTGGGGCGGGCCATTATGTGCAGTAGGGGTGTTCAGTAGGCAGAGCCTGTCAGTTGCAGGTCCTCGGGGACGGGGCCTGGCCGCTTGCAGGCCTGAGGGACTTTTATCTTTCTCTTCTCCTTTCTCACCAGCTTTCTGAGCTCCTTGCCTTCGCTTGCTATCTCTTGTGTACACACCAAGCTTTCCCGTGCCCCGTGCTGCCTAGTCTGAGTTCAGCTGAGCTCTCAATCTTTGAACCTTCTCCACTTTATCTCATCTCTCAGCTCCCTCCAAACTCCTATCCTCCCCCATCCATCACCCCGGCCCTCTGTCATCCTTCATTTGGATTTTGCCCTGAAGTCCTTTCAGGCTGTGTACCTGGGCGAGCCTCCAACTTCACTTCAATCCTCTCTCTGCCTCTGCCTCTGCCACCAGCCTGCTCAGGCTGCTGGGAACTACAGTGGGACAAGGAGCTTGGAGCCCTAACGTGTTTCTCTCCTACACGCACATCAAAATGGTCACTTGGGTTGTCTTAAGGAGTCTGAACAGTTTGCGCTTCAGGTAGGAAACGGGGTAGGCATGTCTTGGTTGATTTCTACAGCTCTGCCCTTTGACCCATGGCTGCACAAACCAGAAAGGAACAAGGGTAATCTCTTGCTAGTTCATACTTTCTTTTTCTTTCCATCGATTAAGCTCTGTAGGCCAATTCAAAGAGAAAGCTTGATTACTTGGCTCTTCTCGAGTGTACCAATAATACCATAGTTCCTCCCAGTCATTAATCATGTACCATGTACCCGAGGGGAAGTTGCCCTGCATGTGAGCAGTGAACTTTAGACCTATCTGGGAAATACCAGGCTGCAGGATTGCTGATGTGGGCATTCTGATTTTTGTTTTACTGTCCACACTTAGGGTTTGCAATATGTTTTAGGGCACATGTAGTTAAGGAAATGATTTGTGAAGTAGATTAAATTATTGATAGTGGGGCTAGAAAGATAACTCAGCGGTTAAGAGCATTTCCTGCTCTTCTACAGGACCTCAGTTTGGTTCCCAGAACCTAGGTAGGGTGGCTCACAACCAACTGTAACACCAGCTCCAGGACATTTGACGTCCTCTTCTGGTTTTTGAGGGCTCGAACATGCGTGTGTGTGTGTGTGTGTGTGTGTGTGTGTGTGTGTGTATACATCCACACTAACATAAATCTTTTTAAAAAGAGTTCTTAGCCATTATGCATGAGAAGAGAGGCTAAGGGATCCTGGAAGAGAAATTATGAAGAGAACTATTTGCAAGGGTGTGATGACGGCCAGGCTGAGGTGTTTTAGGCCGGATTCTGTAATGCCTTGGGATCAAGTCTCAGCTTTGCCACTTCGATATTTATGTGAACTTTGACCAGTTCCTTAGCCTCTCTTGGTTTATCTCCTTTCTTTTTCTCTTAAGCCGTAGCTCCCACCCCCTAGGAGATAGTGAAGGTAAACGGCTAAGCAGGTTTCCCTCAGACACACAGGGGCAAGCCAGAGACGTTGAGTAACCAGCCTTAGGCTTAGCCATGAATGTGTGGCAAGTGCGGCCTGGCAATCAGATATCCTAGTGCCAAGTCAGGATTCTTCTGAGTTCCTCTCTGGCTTCCCTCATGCACCCTCCTGCCTGCACAGGGAAGGGAACTCAGTCCGCAGTGTTTGCAGCCTGGCCAGTACTCACAGGAGCAGCGAAAGCTCAAAGATGCCTTCCCAGAAGTGTCAGCCTGGTGCTTCTATCTCCACCCAGTAATTGTTCCAGACACACATAACCAGCAGCAGCAAACCCAGACTGATGCACGGAATCAGGCTAGAGGAAGTAGATTTGGCTGTCTTGGGAAGTCCAAGGAAATTTTCTTCCTTTCTTCTGTCTGTGTGTCCGTCTGTCTGCCTCAGTCTCTCTCTGAGCATGTGTGTCTGTGTGTGTGCACATGTGTATGTGGGTGTGGGCACACATGTGCTCATGTGTATGGAGGCCCAAGGTCTGATGCTTTCTGTCCTCTTTTCTGTATTTATTATTTATTTTTAAATTATTGTTTTGCATATTTTGCATATGCATAATACACGTGTGCATAGGCTATGTATGTGAGGTGGTCAGAGACCAACTCCGTGGACCTGGTTATCTCCTCACCCCTTTACACAGGTTTGGGGGATTAAACTCAGGTCACCAGGCTTATACAGTAAGTAGTACCTTGAACACACCAAGTCCATCATGTCACTAATTCTTGTTTTTATTATTTAAATTTTTGCTTGAGTATATATGTGCTGTGCATGCATGAATGAATGCTCCCTTGCATAAGTATAGCTGTGTGCTCACAAGTGTGTGGATACCTATGTACATGCCAATGCATATGCACGTATATGTGCACACATTTGAAAACCCAAAGTTGACTTCGGGTGTCTTCTTCGGATGCTCTCCCTTTATTTATTAAGGCGAGGTCTCTTGCTGGCCCCAGAGCTCACCCATTTCGGCTAGCCTAGCTAGCTGGCTTGCCTAGGGCTCCTTGGCCTATGCCTCCTTGACTGCTAAGATAACAGGTGGTCACCAGGCATGTTCTGCTTTTACACAGGTTCTGGGGATCCAAACTCTGGTCCTTATATTTGCACAGCAAATGTTTTATCCACTGGGTCATCACTTCTCCCTTTCACCTCACACGAGGACCTAGAAGAGCTGTGGGAATGCAGGCAGCTCTGAAGGGAAGGTAAGAGCGCAGGGCAGAAAGGGGCACAATAGCCCACTTTGTCCTAAGAAACTACAGGATTGCAGCTCCAAAGGTGGGGCACTGGGTCAGGTGAAGAGGAACACGGTGGCTCAGGGTACCTCCCTCCAAGCGTTCTAGAGGGTCCTCCCATGAAGCTGATGCTCCCTGATTCTGCAACAGTGACTGGCCAGTATGCCCCCCCCCCAGGGATCCTCCTATCTCTGCTAGGTGCACCCAGAACACATGGGGTTTGGGGGATCTAAACTCAGGTCTTCATGCTTGCATGTCAAACCTGTGACTGTCTCCGGGGCTTCGAGGAAAGGCTGTATTTTAGATTGGATGCTGAACCGAGGGAGGGCTGCTTTGGTGGAGACAATCTCAGCGTTCAGGTGTGGAATCATCCTAGATGCTGCCGACTTTGCCTTCCTGCTTCTGGTATGGCGGTCAGAAAGTAAAGTCGGGGAAACATGCACGTGGCCGTTTGTCCCTCGCACACAGCTCTCTGCTTCCCCATGTGCGCCTTCCACTGGTGGGACCCAAGCAGAAGCCTGGAAGCACACTGGAGAATCCATGGAGTTGCCCTCTCAGTGAGGGAACAGGGAGAATTCAGGTGAAATAAATGTCAAGTAAGGGCGAGGCAAGTGGAGGACAGGACACCCCAACCCCACTAAAACAGGTATCAACGGGCATCCCCGTGTAGTGCAATGTCTTTAAAGAAATAGTTGTGAGTACCCACGAGGATTTGCACATCTCATTCATCATCCATTGCTGTGAAGACATAGAGCAGATTTCTAGCATCGACTCTGCAGGACTCTTGGGACCAGGAGTTATAGAATTTGCTCCTCTGAGCCAAACAGCCGCCATCTTCATTAGATTTCGTGTGCCTGCTTGTAAGAGTCATCACCACCAGGCCTGGAGACTACTGCCATTAATTCTGAAGAAGGGAACAGTGAGGGCCACAGGACCCTCACTTAATTTCCAGCATTCCCTCCTGGGCATTTGCGAACCTTTCTGTTCTAACTGCTCGTGGCTTCAGGGTGTCTAGAGGATGCTAGAGTATACAATCTGGAAAAGGTTAGGAGAAGGGGGCTCCTTCTACACAGCTATGGGGAAGCCATCATTCCTTCCAGACACAGAGTTTTCCAGTGTTCTGCTGTGTGGAGAAACCCCTCACCCATACTCTGTAACTAAAGCAAGCCGGACAAACTTGTCTGTCAGGTTGAGTTCGATAGGCTCCTATTTGGTTTGTCATTAGAAGGACCAACCTTAGTGGGGTAGTAGACTTGGAGTCTCCCCGGGGAAGGAATTCTCAAAACGCCAGGATTGGCACACACGCCTGAGACCTCCATGGCTGGTTCTGCATGAGATGGGCGTGTCTACAACAAACCTAAGGTCCCCCTGGATGACAGATGGTCACCCAGGTCCCATGGCCGTGCACGTGAAAGTTTCCTATGGCAGGTGATTTTTCCAAGCACCAAGATGAGTGGTCCCTTTCTGTGGGGATCCTCAGTGACTCTTCTTGGAGAAGATGTGGCCACAGAATTTGTTTTTAGTGGTGTGGTGTAGCCTTCCCAGCTCCCCAAGTCTGCCTCTGAATTCTTCTTCCTGGTTCAAGTCTATCATGTCAACAAGCTTCTCCTGGGTTAGATGCTCTCTCGAAGGCTTCCCAGGCCTCCCACCTGCAAAGAAATGGGCTCTGTTTTCCTCTTCCCCCACCCCCAGTTCTGCTGACAACTGCAGGGAGAGATAGGCTTAGCAGCAGACAGCACGTCAGCCATTCTCAGGGGATCCCCAGGCCTCTTGCAGACTGTCTTTTGACAGACATGCCCCACCAAATCCACTTTAATTCAAGCTGACACATTTTTTCCCACGGTGCTACTCAAAGCTGAGACAGTACGGAACAATCTGGAAAAGTTTTCTCTGGCCATACGGCTAAAACCATCCCTGCTTTCCCAGTAACCAGCCTGTATTTGTAAAAATCAGTTACGTCCCGTCATTCTTTCCTTACCTAAGAACTGTCAGTTCTTCCAGATTATACACCATATTTCCACTCCAAATACAGCTCAGAGATGCTCTATCTATGCTGGCCGTGGTTCCTTCCAATTTCATAGCAGTAGAGCTTTGAGAACAACCGATTAGCAGGTTTGAGAATAGCTCCCCTCCTCACTATGCAGCCCATTCCAGCTGGGAGATCACTATGCAGGCGAAGCAGGTCAGGACTCACAAGATTCTGGTGACCCAGCCTCCCTTGTGCGGGATGACTGGTGTCTATGTCACCGTGACTGACTGGAAATACCTACATCTTAGTACGGACATGTGTCTGTTATGGAGTGTGAATGGACTGCCAACATCTGAGACCAAGACTCCCCGCTTTCCAGAGAAAAGAGGCACGTGACACCCAATACTTCTCACGTATAGAATCGGTTACAGGAATTAGATTACACTGGATTCGAGACTGGCTTTTGTAGAGAGAATGTCTTGTGTATTATATGGATTCATCACCTGTCAATTAAAAAGCCTATGGCTTAGGCAGGAAAGAGGAGGTGGGACATCCGGGAGGAGAAGGAATTCTGGGAGAGATCGAGGCACAGGGATTTGCCGGGAAGATGTGACCAGATAGACACTTGTTACCTAAGCACAGGTAACCAGTCACGTGGCAGAATGTAGAACAAAACAAATGGGTTATTTTAAGTTATGAAGCTAGTCAGAGAAGAGCCTAGCTATATGGCCAAGGTGTTTGTAAATATATTTTGAGTCAGAGTTTTATTTCTGGGAACATGGAGCTGGAAGGAAGGACCGGGCCTAACTTCTCCAAGCTCCGAACACTTTAATCAGCTACACTGCTCTGGAGAAATTGCCTCCTCTCTCTGAGGCTTTTTCTTTAATTGCAAAATGAACTTTCTATCCACACCAGGGTCATGGTATTGGCGGTTAGCTCAGAGTTCTGTACGTAGGGAACAATTCGAGTGTCGTCCGTTCTTTTGTGTCTTCCTCTCATATATCCTTTTATGGATGGTGACGCCAAGACTATTGACATATGGGGGGACACAAGTAGAGAGTATGCGTGTAATGGGAGTTACCCTACATGCAGGGGCCAGAGTGGGGTAAAGTGAAGTAAATTAGTAAAGTTGATATTTTTAAATAGAATATTGATATTTTACTGGCGTTTCCCATCCCCCCCCCGGAGATTTTGGTGTATTGAAATATTACTTGATTTAAGATTATGTCATTAGTAGCCTGCTATTTTGTATGCTAACTTAAAAAATAAGTTAAGGGGCTAGAAAGAAGACTCAATGGTTAAGAGGCCTGGTTACTCTTCCAGAGGACCAACATACATTCTACAACCATCTGTAACTCAGGTTTTAAGGGATCCGACGTCTCCTGCTGGTGTCTATGAGCACCAATTGCACCATGATGCACTTAAAGGTGCACAGACAAACTCTCACACATTAAAAAACAATTTAAAAAGTAAAAAAAAATCCCATTAGGGCCAGAGTTGAATGTCGGTAATCCCAGTTCTCAGGAAGCAGATGCAGAAGGCTATATGTAAATTTGAATCCATCCTGGTCCACAAAGCAAGTTCCAGGGCAGCTCGGGCTACACCCTTGAGACCCAGTGTAAGGGTCTCAACACTTCTCCATAACAAAAAGAAAAATTAAGTATAACTTGCCTAAAAGTTTATATGCCCCCCTTCAAATTCTGCATCTAAAGAGAGCTTAAATTCAAGACCAGGCAAAGCTGAAGAAAAAAAGCATAGCTCTCCCAGACTTGGCACTTCTGCACAAAAACAGGTTTCCGTCCTGAAAGGGGGCGGAACGCGTGGACTACAACTTCCAGAGGGCCATGCGGTGCACGACCGTCGCTGATTGGTTGCTTGGGCGCCGCCCTCTGCTCCTCCCTTATGAAATGACCCCGTGCCAGGTCCGGGGCTAGAGTGCTCTGGAGGCCCACTTCAGACCGGGTACTTCCTTTGCTGACTTCATGGCGGCGCGGCCTGCGTCCCGGATGCTGCGGCAGCTCTTGAGGTCTAATGCACGCAGCTGCAGCTCGGGGGCTCCGGTGACGCAGCCCCGCCCCGGGGAGCCCTCGAGACCTACCAGGGAGGTGAGCCCACCCCGCCCGCCTGCACACACCTACCTGGAGGGCGATCCAAGCATGTCACCCTGATGTGCAGAACGCACCCTCCGTCCTGGAGCCTTCTTCCGGGGAGGACCCTGGATACTCACTGATGGGTTGCTTGAGTTCACTCCTACCCAACAGGAGGGACTTCTTAGTTTCCCCTGCTCTCCCCTTTCCCGGAGAACCACCTTCTAATAGGTAGCTGTGCAGGAAAAGGGGGGCTACCAGAGAGTGAAAGTTAGGTTCCAATGAGCTGTTTTAGCCCTCGCTTCCACCCAACCTATTAAACATTCCTCACCCCCCAAGTGGAGAGTGTCAGCGCAGTCAGGTGTCCCTTGGACACCTGCTTCTTTGACAAGAACTAAAAATATGTTTAGCCAGGTGCCACACACAGTCGGTAGTGGCAGGGCTCCGTGACCTATCTTGTTTCTCTTGGGAGGGTTTGGCCTTATTTGATGAGGAACAGAGCAAGTCCAAGTTTCAGTCGGGTTAAGGAGTTCCTGTCTGTCTTCACAGTGTGGGGCAGGGTTCTCTATCGCAGCTCTCTGAATGTTTCCAGTTACAGTAGGTCTTCAGTTTGTTGTTTTATCTACATGGTTGGGGAAACACGGGAAACTGTTCCATTTCGTTTCCATCCATCTGCTTCTGTCTTCTAGGACTGAGCTTGAGGTCCCGGGACTCTGAGTTTCACAACATTTGCCTCTCCCATCTTGCTCAAGACATAGGCAGGCTTATGTCAGAGTGCTCACTTCCTCAGATCTCCCTCTCTGGGATCCTCAGATAAAGCAGGCTTGTTGTTACAGGGCTTTCCAAACCCTTGAACTTTGTACTTGATTGAGTGAAAAAAGCTAGGGTAGCTGAGGCTGCTGTGAGAGCTCTTAAAAAAAACATATTAACAAAAAAATGATCTTTAATAATAATTTCCTCATAATTGATTCTGTGCCTTTTGTGAGGGGGCCTGTGCAGTGTGACTAGCTGATGGCCCCTTGTCCTCACCTGAACCGAGTGTATCCCTCCCCTCACGTGCTGCACTGGGTCCTGTTGGGCCCCTCCTCCCAGAGCAGGCAATCATTCTGTCAATGGTGCCTCAGACATCGCATTCTGAGTATCTCACCTGGGACGTCTTGCACCAGTTGGAAGTTCCTGGATACCAGGGCTCCTTCAGCCTTTCTAAGTATTTCCACTGGTGCTGTCCTCAGCGCGTGCTGCCAGCCAAGCCTGCAAACGTGTTCTGGCTGCTTGAAGCACATCTAATGAGTTAGGAGGAGAGTAGACAGAGCGAGACCTAAGGAGACCTGTGATCTTATCTTTTCTGGTCCTCTAGTTTTATCTGGCTTCTAATCTGCGCACTCACTTTCCCTGGCTCTCTGTCTATCAATCTATAGACGGTTCACCTTGTGCATAGGGCATGAGGTCTGTAAAAGCATCTTAGAGGTGAGGTGAAATTACGTATTCCGCTCCTTTATAGAATGGCCAGTGGGCAGGAGCAGAGGTTCATCCCACCCTCATGTCCTTTCCTACAGGGACCCTCTCTCTCCTGCCCTCTGCAGGGCTCTGGTGGTCTGAGGCAGAGAGCCATGGTGGATGCTCACTGGGCATCCTCATGCCATGGTGTAGGTGTGAAAGACAAGTGAATCTTACGTGGGAGCTGGCAGTGCAGAGTGGAAAGGGGGCCTTGGGACCATCTAAGGACGGGCAGACAGCTTCCATGGTGCTGTCTGGAAAGGGAAATGGAGAGGAACTGCCGTCATGGCTGAGGTAGGACAGACAGCTTCCTGAACAGATTTAGCTCAGCCCAGGTAAGCCCTTTCCTTCTCTCAACTCTACTCTGACTTTCTGAAGGCAGAAAAGAGTTCTGGACTGAAGCCTGAGCCCACTGCCTGCGGTGGGGATAAAGGACCCTCGGTGACTCTGGAGAAGATAAAGTCACCTAGATGTTCAGCATTCTAGAAAAGAGCAGACGCTGCCAGTGGATGTGAAAACAGGAAATTAGTGCAGGAGAAAGCATGGGACTGGTGCTGGGAGGAGCAGGGAGGACGGTGTTAGTGGGAGTAGGGAGGACAATGCTGGGAGGAGCAGGGAGGATGGTGTTAGAGGGAGCAGGGAGGACAGTGCAGGGGAAGCAGGGAAGACAGTGTTGGGGGGAGCAGGGAGGACAGTGCTGGAGGAACTGGGAGGACAGTGCTGGGGGAGCAGGGAGGACAGTGCTGGAGGAACTGGGAGGACAGTGCTGGGGAGCAGGGAGGGACAGTGCTGGGGGCAGGAGGACAGTGCTGGGGTGAGTGGGAGGACAGTGCAGGGGAGCTGGGAGGACAGTGCTGGGGGGCAGGGGGAGGACAGTGCAGGGGAGCAGGAGGACAGTGCTGGGGGGAGCAGGAAAGACAGTGCTGGGGGAGCAGGGAGGACAGTGCTGGAGGAACTGGGAGGACAGTGCAGGGGGAGCAGGGAGGACAGTGCTGGGGGGAGCAGGGAGGACAGTGCAGGGGGGGGGAGCAGTGGGAGGATGGTGCTGGGGGGGTCTTTCCTCTTTGCGTCCAATCTACTGAGCTCCTTGAAATCCACATGGCAGGAGAGTGGACTATGCTGGTCAGACGCAAAGATGCCCACTCTCAGGGAACCGGGGAGAAGGCCATTTAACAAGGCTTGGGGCAGTGCTTATTAAATAGTTCGAGCGGCGTGCATGTGTGCGTGCGGTATAAATGTTCAAGTGCATGTGCCCCTGTCTTTGAAAGCCAGAAGACAATGTCAGGTGTCATCCTCTTGGCTTTTTGAGGCAAAGTCTTTTATTGGTAACCAGGGCTTGTGGATTTGGCGAGGCTGGCCGGCCAGGGAGCACCAGGGATCTGCCCGTTCTTCTCTCCCTAGCTTTATAACAATGGGTCCTGGCTATTGAACTCAGGTCCTCGTGCTTGTAAAGCAGGCATTTTAATCCCCACCTCAGTCAGTCTAATCTAGATAAGCTCTTGCCTGCCCAGAGGGGCTTGTCTCCTGGGCCGTTCTAGATCCCGGCAACTTGATGAGGTTAACCAGCACAGATGGCGGTCACGTACTGATACTGTGTGTAAGGGACCTTCAGTGGAACGAGACGGGCGTGTTTCCACTCGGTAGAGGAGCAAGCTAAGCAGGCATGGCATGGCAGAGCCCGTGCCCGGCTGGAGCAAGCCAGGCTTGGCCACCGTCCTCAAGGAACCAAATGAATCAAAATTATAGTGAAAAGCATCAAAATGTAATTTTATCCAATATGACCGTCTTTTCCTTCTCCCAGCTTGAGACTCGTGAGGGAAATTCCGGTTCCCCGGGGGTACCTTGTTTCAGCGGTTCAGACAGACAGCGAGGGACACAGTGTCTCTCTAGAATGTCCTTGTCCTTCAGGCACTACCTACACGCCATCTGTACCCGAAGATAGCTTTGAAGGAGGCCAAACACAAAGTTGTAACTTAAAAAATCATGGGTGGGTGGTTTTTGTTTGTGTCGTTCTCGAACAAATGAACTTTGTAGACGACAACATCATGTTGCACCATCCAGAGGCAGGGGCGTGCCTGGAACTTAAAAGGACCCAGGCGCTTGGTCCATAGCTAGAACCAGATTTGTATTTCAGGCTCACCTGCCTCAAAGTCTGCCCTCGACCAGGACGGCTCTCCTGCTCTTAAAAGTGTCCTCAGCTCTGGCTGCACAGTACAGAGTTCAGGCACTCAGAGGAAGTCACTCTCCGGCAGACTCCCCGGCTGTCTGGGAAGCTCGGTGGTAAATCTGGTGCCAGTATTGAGAACCTGGTACACGGTTAGGCCATTTGGCAGGGACCGGCCTGGAGCTGATTCTGTGCAGGCCTATATGTTACACAGTGGTTTGACATACTAGGGTCAGCATCCTTGGATGGGAGAGGGCTCCCCTCCACCTCCAGGAGATTGTAGGAAGTGGGGTGGAATGGAAGGAGGTCATGGGATGAGGGAGGGAAGAGAGTCAGGGGTGGGGCTTCCTGTGTCCACGTGGTAAATGTGCTTGGCCAGCTGGGAGGGAAGGGTGTGTGTTGGAGGGTCGGGCTAATGGCCAGTCCCTTAATTATCCTGGGCTAGGCTCGCTCTCTGGTTTCTGCTGAGTCATGTTTCTTGGTCCTCACTCCCGATTCCTGGATTTATTTGGGCTCCTCCCCTGTCTTTGCACAACCACATATTAAATTAGAGAGAGGAGCACCCCTCGGCCAGGAAACACTGGAACCTGAAGTGACTCACTCAGAACTAGATTCCCTATAGCTGTGAATGGACAAGAAGGTGCCATTCTGCCCCAAACCTGTCTCCTAGGTAGCCCAGCTCGTGAAGCCTACACCAGTCTTCCCCTAGGCCACACAATGGCTGACTAATCCTTCCTTTTGGCACTGGGTAGGGAATGCATAAAGAAAAATCTTGGATTCCCACGCACTTGCACCTCCAGCTTGAATACACCTGGCTTGGGCTGAATCCTGTCAGGAAGTTGTCTGCATTCTTGGTGGGTAGAACTTTCCTTCAGTCAGTGAGAGGAACAGTACAGTTACTGTGGGTAGCTGGAAGGGCTGGGGGTGCTGTGAGGTGAGGGAGAGACAGCTCATCTCTGGGCTACCTCAGCTCACCACACCCTGGCCATTTTGCCAATCTCCCAGAGTCAGTAGCAAGAGCTCATGCTCCTTCCTGTCCCTGTCCTTGCAGGGGCTGTCCATGAGGCTCCAGTTCCTCCAGGAACATGCAGCTCCCTTCTCCGCCTTCCTCACCGACAGCTTTGGCCGGCAGCACAGTTACCTGCGGATCTCTCTCACAGAGAAGTGCAACCTCCGATGTGAGTCTCCTCCTGGGCCATCTCTGGGCCACTGTCCTTCTGCTGAAGTGACATCTGAAGTCACTCCCAGTCGGCCTTTCCCTCCTTCCCACTCACCTCACCTCATTGACAGTCTGGCCAGCCTGTAGTGGCCACGCAGGGCTGAAGTCAGCATTCGGATTATGGAAGCCAGGTTCTCCTTGAGATTATAGTTGGAAATAGTTGTGACCAGGTTTAGGGCTAAGAATAGGTCTGGGGTCATTTTCCTGCATTAGAGCTCTTTCCCAAGTCCAGCACAGCCAAGGGTGTGGGTGTCGGGGTGGGGAGAATGTGTGGGCATTGCAGAGGATAATAAATATAGCCATGGCCATGAGGTTCCCCAGTCCTGTGTTGGACCAGCACCAGCCACACTGACACACACAATTCACTGTGCCATCCCAGGGGTGTTCTCGGGGTATCCACTGCTGGAGACTTGCAGTGTGGCCCTTCCTTCCTTCCTTCCTTCCTTCCTTCCTGCCCTACTTCCTTCCCCGTTATCCTCACCTGCTCCCTCCTCCTCCGCCCCCCTCCGTCCCTCCCACTGTATTTCACAAGTATTGAGTAAGTAAGCACATGTGTATTTGGTAAGTGTTTACCCAAACAAAATGGACCGCACATGCGCTTTTCCATTCTCACGGTCTCGTCTGTCCCGGGAGTTCAGGTGTGCATTCCGTGTGCTTATTTGACATTGTGACTCCAATAGGTATTTCCATCCAGTCTTTGGATATTGTCTCGAGATGGTGACGTCTTCACAGTTCACACCGAGAACCTGGGTCCAAAGAAACAAACAAAATCACACACACGCAACTGCAGGGTGGCCAGGAGATGGCTGGGCCAGGAAATGCTTGCCGTGCAAGTATGAGACCCCAATTTCAATTTTCGGAATCCATGTTTTGTTTTTTAAAAAGGCAGGGCATGGGGGTGCTCTCTTATAATCCCAGTGCCGGGAAGGCAGAGGTAGATGGACCCCTTCATTGGCTGGCTATCTTAGCTCAGTCAGCAAATGCCTGATTGAAAAAGGAAGACCTTGTCTCCTAATATAAGATGGGGAGTGATTGAGGAAGAGATTCCAGGTTGACCTTTGGCCTACACATCTGCACATGCACATGAACACACACAGAATTGCAAAACACCTCACCGTGTTTTTTTGTGATTTTTGTGATTTTGTGTTGGGCCGTGCTGTTAGCTCTCTGGGGCCACATAGGGCCCATCAACAGGGGTGGACATGCTCTTGAGGCTAGCAGATCCTGCCTGACTCTTGACAAAGACAGAGAGTGATGGTGGGAGATGGCGCCCCTACCCCCAACCCCACCGCTCATCTCTTTATCTTAATCTGCTCCTTCGTCTCAACAAAGAATCCCTAGATTTTCCAACCTGGTGCAAACCTTTGCATAGGATGGACCTGGGGACACTGTAGTAACAGGGCAGTGGCTTTCAGCAAGCCAGATCATTTTCTTCGTCTCATGGCTTGAGCGGAAGAGGCAACTTTGCCACAGCGAGACTGGCTGAGCATGGGCTGTGCTGTCAGACACAGGCCGAGGCCCTGACCTTTTCTAGGTCCGTCTGCTTGGATGCCCTCAGACTGAAGCAGCCAGTGCCTCAGACATTCCCCTGCCATGAGCCAGACTCTGCTTGGCCTAATTTATCATCTTTAACCCAAACCCTCAGCTCCCTGATGTAAGGCCAGATTACAGGGAGGTGAGAAATGACTGTGTACCATTCAGATAGGGTTCAGGTCGGCTGTTACCTGTTGAGGGGCGGGGCATCCGCACCTACCTGCCACACCTGTCTCCTACCTCTTCGTCCCCGTTATTTCCTCAGGTCGGTATTGCATGCCTGAGGAGGGTGTGCCCCTGACCCCCAAAGCTAACCTACTGACCACAGAGGAGATCCTGACCCTTGCCCGCCTCTTCGTGAAGGAAGGTGTGGACAAAATCCGTCTCACTGGTGGGGAGCCTCTCATCCGACCAGATGTGGTGGACATCGTGGGTGAGTTGGACACGGACCGTTTGCTCTTTTCATCTGTCTCCTCCAGCAGGAATGTCCTCCATTGCTAACTGCTGCTTCTCTGACAGCTGTCGCTCATGCAGACATCGAGTCCCCCAACGCCCTCTAAGATGGCTGCCGTTTATTGTTTTGGTGAGGGATGGTGGCTAAGGAGACCTTCACCTCTTCCAAGGTCTCGGCTACTAGATGCCAAATCAGTGGCTCGCTATGACATTGAGTTCAGAGTCCTCACCACAAGGCCCTGTGACCAAGCTCCTGCTAGTCACCTCTCTGCCCTTCCTTCCTCTCTGGCCATAGCATTCCCTTTGCCACCAGGAGCTTGTAACTTGCCCTCTGCTGCATCCCTGCTCAGATTTTCTCAACCCAGCCAGGCCTCGGCCACTCTGCCTCCTTGTGTCCCTTCCAGAGCCTCTTCCCCTCAGACCTGGCAAGGTGCAGACTGTGAACTAAATACGGGCTGCCACTGTTTATTTTTGCATTGTTTTAAGTGGTTTTTATTCTGTATATGGTGGGTGGGGGTCCTGTGCACATGGACGCTGTGTCCAAGGAGACCGGAAGAGGGCATCAGATCCCCTGAGCTGGAGTCACAGGAGCTTGTGAACCACCTGCTGTGGGTGCTGGGAACCGAACTCTGGAAGAGCCGTACGCACTCTCAGCCACTGAGCTGTCTCTCCAAACCCAACACCCAGCATCTGATTCTGAGGATCGTTCCTGCACTGTGTTAAGGACATCTGTCTCTTTGTGGTTTCGTTGTCCCGCTGATGTCAGGGAGTCCAGTCCCACATTGTTTGGTTCCCGCTTCTTTGAGGCAACCCATCTACTTCTCTGAAAGTTCTTAGTGTTCCCTTTGTATCTGGTTTCCTTGAATTTTAAAAACGTACTACATATACCGTGAGCAGCCCCTTCCTTGTGTGTCTTGTTGGCATTTGGTGTAATTTCCCTTACATAAAAAACACTTCTCAGAAGCTCGGGTGAACTTCTAGAAGCCCATTGTTTGTTTAATACTTGTTCTCTCCGTTACCGTTTTTCTCCTTATGATCTCTATCGTCTGGGTATTACCCGTCTCTTTGCCAATTTAAAACATTAATATATGTTAACAATGTCATACAGTTGTCTCGTTAGGACCAGCATTGTTTTTGAGAAGTCTAATGGCACTTTAAGATACACATATATATTCACATGCATGCAAAATATGTATATTATAGTGTATATATATGTATATATGTATTTGTGTGTAAAAGGTGTTTATGTGTGTATGTGTATGTATCTGTGTGTATGTGTGTGTATGTATGAGTGTATGTGTGTGTATGTGTGTTTGTGTGTGTGTGTAGTTTATGTGTGTGTATGTATGGTGTGTGTGTATGTGTGTGTGTGTGGTGTGTGTATGAGGGTGTGTATGTATGATGTGTGTATATGTGTGGTATGTATATGTGTGGTGTGTGTATGTATGGTGTGTGTGTATATGTGTGGTATGTGTGTGATGTGTGTGTGTCTATGTGTGTGTGTGGTGTGTGTGTATATGTGTGTGTGTGTGGTGTGTGGGTGTGTGTATGTGTGTATGTGTGTGGTGTGTGTATGTGTTTCTTGTTTTAGACAAAGTGTGTGTAGCCCATGTTGGCCTCAAACTGTGTCTGTCCTTAGTTGGCACTGTCAAACCCATCCTCTTAAACTGCCCCTGGTTTTAAATTTTCTTCCTCGTTTTTCTTAGAGAGCTGCTTGATTTTCTTCTGACTTGACTCCTGTGTCCACCCATATCACTCCTGATTATCTATGTTTAATCATTTTCAGGATTTCTCTGGGCAGATTAAAGATACAGCCTTTGTAATTAAGCTCAGCCAGTTTACAAGGGCTTGGCCAAACCTGAATTAGTTGATTCCCTTGTGATGTTTTATAAAGAATGAATATGTGTAGTTTTGAAGTGAAATGTGCTATACTCTGGAAATCACTTCTTTCTTTTCATTGACTTTGAAACTTGTGCCATTTCTGCCCTTTAACCCCACCCAGATGTCATCATGCAGGCTTGAGAAGTAAAGCTGTTTTATCCTAGAATTTTATTTCATAACATTAATATTTTTATTATTTTTATCTATTATAAGTATCATTATGCTGATCAGGTTTTGTTTGTGGCTTCTTTTTTTTTGACACCTTGACACAAGCTAGAGTCTTCTGGGAAGAGATAATACTAGTCAAGGAATTGACTTTATACAGTTATCTATAGACAAGTCATTATTTTTACTAGTGATTGATGGAGAAGGGCCCAGCCTATTGTGGGTGGTGCCATCCCTGGGCAGGTAGTCCTGGGTTCTATAAGGAAGCAGGCTGAGCAAGCCATGGAGAGCAAGCCAGTAGGCAGCGCCCCTCCATGGCCTCTGCATCAGTTCCTGCCTCTGGGTTCCTGCCCTGCTTGGGTTCCTGCCCTGACTGAGTTCCTGCCCTCACTGTTTTTGATGATGGAACTGTGAGTGAAATCAACCCTGTCCTCCCCAAGTTGCTTTTGGTCATGGTGTTTCATCACAGAGATAGTAGCCCTAGTTAGGACATCTACATTGTAAAAGAAAACTTGTTAATTATAGGAAAATAGTTACAGTTATTTTTAAAAATCTAACTGCAATCTCGTCATTGATTGAAAGTAGCTACCCTGACCATTTGACGCTGTACTAACTCTGTGTTACTAACTCTGTGTTACTAACTCTGTGTTACTATGGTGAAGTCCCCTTAGCAACTGGTTTTATAGAGAGAAAGGCTCTGGATACTCACGGTCAGGTGAGCCTCGTGGATTCTGACTGTGGTGAAGACTGGAGTGTGCATATCTGAGTCAGTCTTAAACCAGCAACAGATTGAGGATTCTCAGAGCCCTTGTCCTTTCTTAACCATCCCCCTCCCCTGGCCATGACCTAGCCATGACCTAAGGACCTCTCCTTAGGTTCCACCTCTTGTGGCCCCACTACCTCCCAATAGCACCACCCCGGAACCAATTCTTTACCCGCAGGCCTTTCAGAGACATTGAACATCAGACCGTAGACCATGGTGCATCTTTCCCAGACATTGTTGGATCTGAATGACCAGATAGGGCATTTTCACCCTCACTGTTTCCTTTCCTCCGATCTTTTGTGGGTAGTCCTTTAAGATTCCTTTTGTTCCAGGGGCTGGAAGATGGCTTAGTCAGCAAAATGCCTACTGTGTGAGCATGAGGACCTGAGTTCATACATATCGCATCACCCATGTGAAAAATGGTGGTGTATGCTCACGTTATAGCAGTGCTGACTGGGGGTAGGGGCAGGAGGATCTGTGGAGCTTGCCCGCCAGCCAGTCCAACCACACCAGTGACCTCCAGGTTCAGAGAGATGTCCTCTTCCAAAGAACCAAGTAGAGAGTGGTTGGGAAAGACCCCCTATCATCAACCTCTGGCCCTCTGTCTCCAGCCCCTCAACTGTGCTTATTAACTTCGGAGTTTAAGAAATTCCTTTAATCTATTGAAGCCTCTTTCCTTCCTTGTCTACTAAGTGAGGAACAGTCTCTGTTCTGTGGCTTTCCTGAGGTAACCTCCTTAGAGCACCCAGCCTGGGGAGAGCATCCAGTGCTACAGCTGTTGGTTATCTTTATCCTGTTTGTTTGTTTGTTTACTTTACAGTGCTCTGCCTGTATGTATGTATGTGTGCCACATGTGTGCCCGGTTCTTGGTGAGGTCAAAAGAGTCCTTCGGCACCCCTCCCTCCCGCACCCCCAGATCTAGAGCAACAGATGGTTGGTTGTAAGCTGCTCTGTGGGCACTGGAAACCGAGAAGCTCGTGGTCTTAGCAGCTGAGCCATCTCCCCAGCCACTCCCTTATCCTGGTTTCCATTTCCGCTCTCCATAGACACCAAAGCCCAGCCTGGTTTGCATGAGGCTGCAGACTGCCTCTCTGCAAACTGTCCCATTGGAGTAAGGCCTTCCTGTTCTTCTCCCGGGACACTTTTAATGCAGCTCCTCTTATCTCTCCAGCCAGACTTCATCAGCTAGAAGGGCTGAGAACCATTGGCGTCACCACCAACGGCATCAACCTAGCCCGGCTGCTGCCCTCGCTTCAGCAGGCTGGGCTCAGTGCTGTGAACGTCAGCCTGGACACCCTGGTTCCTGCCAAGTTTGAGTTCATCGTCCGCAGAAAAGGTGATCACAGGTTGGCTGATGTGTGGTTCTCCCCCCAGGGATCTGACAGGGCTCAGTGTGTTTCTGTGGGGGTGGGGTGGGAAGGGGGGTTCTGAAGGGCGTCACTTCCTCCTGGTATCTGGCTTACGGGTGTGCACTCAGTAAGGAATACATACCAAGGCCAAGTTGTTGCCTGGGGACAAGTGGGCCAGATGGTGCGGAAATGATCACCCTGAGGTGTCAGGCCCAGAGTACACAGGGCTCCTGTACCATCTGGACATTAAGCCTCTTTTCCTCTCACCCTGCTTCAAATATTCTCACATGTGTCTCCCATGTGGTGGCTTCAGGGATCCTGTGATGGCAGAGCCAGCCCGATGCCCTCTCTGGTCTCCTTAGGTCAGAGTCTGGCTTCTCAGTAACCATGGGCACTCTGCTCTGATTTTTGGGGTGTGGGCTGTCCATCACTGAGGGTTCTGAAAGGTCGGAGTCGGGCTCGGAAAGTCGCTGTCCACCCCTTTCTTTTGAGCAGTGTCAATACCAGCCGAACCACTGCCTTGTTCCTTCCCTGCCCCGGGGTGCAGCTTCCTGCTTTTACACTTCCGGCAGCTGACTAAGCTCTGGAAGGGCTCCTTTCTCTGGAGAGGGCTGCAGTATCCACCCTGATAAGATTCCAAGTGCAGTAAAGTAATACAGTTTCTATGAATTTATATACTTATATTTATTTGGGGGGCATGTTTGTATTTATGCATTTGTGGGTGCAGGTGGAGGCCAAAGGACATCCTCAGCTGTTATTCCTCATCAGGAACTTTCTGACAGAGTCTCTTGCTGGGATCTGGGATCCACTGGGAGAGACTAGGCTGGTTGGCCAGTGAGCCCCGACTTTGCCTCTCCACCCCCTGGGGTTGGGACTACAAACATGCCATCCCGTCCAGCTTCGTACGCAACCCAGGGATCAAACGTAGGTTCTCATGCTGCGTCTGAACCCTGCAGGTTGCTGGAACAAAACATAAAACCATGTAGGACAGCCTTTGCTGATGTCTCGATGGGAGGGAAAAAACTCAGAGCAAGGAAAGCGCGGGGCCTACCTCATGCAAGATGGAGGGTGCGAAGATAAGATTCTGCTGGCCGGGGGCACAGAGAGCTTGGATCTAGGGCACTTCCTCTGAGGGGGCTATGAACAGAGAGCAAGAGGGTTGAAGTGGGAAGTGGAAGGGACACTTCAGACAGCCCCATCTCCGGTGTCGTTCTTTCCTCTCCTGACTCCTTCCTTAGTACAAGCTCCACCCCAGGGACACAGCTGACGTCAGGGTCTCCTCAGGGTCTCCTCAGAGTCTCGGGCCTCCCCCTGAGGCTCCGGCCTTTACCTGCCTCTGAGGGAGCAGGTGTGGAGAACAAGCCAGTGGGAGAGACGCCTACATCCTGCAAGGTGGAGTGCGGAGACAGCAGTGGGGCCTCAGTTTCCCCCATGCAGACTGGGCAGACTCAGCCAGATCGTGGCTAAGCTAACAGGCCTTGGCCTTGGAGCCAGGAGTGTGTTTTATAGATAACATCTGTAATCATTAATCACTGGAAGCATGATCTGTGAACCCCAGTTAAGCAACTGTGTATCCCTGAGAAAACAGCCATTTCTCTGTCCCATGTGATAAAGCCCACCAGGGTCTGGCGAGTTCATGAATAAAGTAACTCTGATTCCAGGGACCTGGTACCCTCTTCTGACCTTCCTGAGTGCCACATGACCTTGTGGTGCACAGACCTGCATGCAGGTCAAACAGCCATATACATAAAATGAAATAAAGAAGGTTGACAGCTTTGCAGAGCTGCCTTGTGTACACTCACACCCCACAAATACACGAACGTGTACACATGCCTGCATCCCAGCAAAACTCAGTGATAATAAGAATAAAAACTTTATTGCTCTTTAGTAAAAGATTGGAATTTAGTAAAAACAAGGTTTGTGTCATGTACCCACCTAGAACCTGGGAGCTGCGTCTTGGCTTGTGTAGCCCGAGATGTTTGCCGTCTGGCTCCTGAGAGAAACTTGTTCCACATGGCTCTGGCCATTCCCTGGAGAAGGGGATCCCTGAATCCTTGCTTCTCCCTTTCCGCAGGCTTCCACAAAGTCATGGAGGGTATCCACAAAGCCATCGAGCTGGGTTACAAACGTGTGAAGGTAAGGACTGTGACTCCTGCTGACTCCTACCTTCCTTCCTGACCTTGGGTCCGTGACACCTGGCCATCAGACATGGCCACTGCTTCTTTCCAATTTACATCTAACCTACTCCTCCCCCTGGTTGGGTGTAGAGAAAAGCGGTGTCTTTTCCCCTGTGGAATACCCCAGCTGTGGGAGTACTGGGTGTCAAGAGGCAGGGGCTGGGTCCCGACCAGGTGCCCCACCCCCCTGAGCTCATCCTCATGGAAGCGTAGAGCAGACAGCTCTCATGCCCAGTTGTCTTTGGCCAGGTGAACTGTGTGGTGATGCGAGGCCTGAATGAAGATGAGCTCTGGACTTGTGGGCCCTGACAGAGGGCCTTCCTTGGACATACGCTTATTGAGTACATGCTGCTTGACGGGAGGCAAGGGGTTAGGTGGGGAGGAAGGGGTGAGCTGGGCTGTCCCAGGTACGGGGCTGATACCTGGGGTGGTGGAGGCTGGTGTGGAACATTCCGAGTCAAGTCTGATGTGATTTGATCCTTGGGCAGGGTCCCTTCATCTCTGGTTCAAAAGCTTCCCCTGCCACCTGCAACTAAATACAGGCAACAAGTGGAACTTCAAGAAGATGGTTAGCTACAAGGAGATGCTGGACACCATCCGACAGCGGTGGCCAGGGCTGGAGAAGCTGCCAGAGGAGGACTCTAGCACTGCCAAGGTTGGGGATGGTCCTGCCGCCGTCACAGTTGGTGGGTTTGGTGGGGCTGCTGTGAGGTCAGAGTGTAGGTGTTCAGCAATGCCCTGGTTACTTAAAACAGCAGCCTTGATGTGGATGGGTAAGAATAAGCAACATCAGAGGCCATGTTTCTGCAGGTAAACCCTGTCCCCCAGCTCCACAAGGGCCTCCCATCCACAGACACCTGTATCCATGGCAACCTTTCTCCAGAGTGAGCCAGGCAAAGGCAGAGGCTCAGGAGTCACCCACCACATGGAAGAGGGCTGAGGAGTAGGGTCCTGACAGAGGCAAAGGGGATCTTGGGAGTGAGGGGCAGCGCACCCTGACCCTCCCACTGCCCTTCTCCCCCTAGGCCTTTAAGATCCCTGGCTTCCAGGGACAGATCAGCTTCATCACGTCCATGTCAGAGCATTTCTGCGGGACCTGCAACCGGCTTCGCATCACAGCTGATGGGAACCTCAAGGTGAGCATCCCTGCCCCCTCCCAGCCCAAGGACTCCCCGCCACCCAGTCCTCTCACGTTTCACCTGAGCACTCTGATTACAGGGGGCAAGCAGTGGTCAGGGCATGGAAACGTGGGAGAGACCAAAATGAATCTGTGTGTGTGTGTGTGTGTGTGTGTGTGTGTGTGTGTGTGTGTGTGTTCCCCTTGTTCCTTCAATCCTTCATTCTTTGGTCTCTCAGGAGTCATTACCAGCACAGAGTGCTGGCAGATGGAGACCAGAACAACTGTTAGCTGTTGTGTCATCATGGCTAGCCTCTTCCTCCCAGCCAGGGGCTCACCTCTGAGCCCAGCACCCAGTACTCGGCTGATTGCCATGTTCTGTGTCTGGACCTGTGCCTATGGGAAGGCACACACTTCCTCAAGGCCATGAGAACTCATCACCAAAGTCAAAGAGCTGTTAGGCACAAGAAAAGTGGCCCTTTGTCCCATGTGTGTCAGTGCTGGCGGTGAGGATGATGGGCCTTGAGGACCCCAGAAACCATGAGGAGAGGCTGGGATCTGGACTCACACTGGTTGAAATCAGATCTGGGGGTCCTCACTGTTGAGAGCTGTGATTCAGAACTATCTTCTGACTGTAGGGAGCAAAGTGATCTCCCAGGCAGAAGACAGCACAGGGAAGCCCACAGGAGAAGTCTATGGAGAACTCCACCTTGTGTTGTCAGTGAAGGGTGGAGAGGAATCGGCCGGTGGTGTAGGAAGGGGCAGTGCCCAGCATGCTGAGGAAGCCGAACCTTCTATCTGAGAGCCCTGACTTCTCCAGAGCTTTGTCCTCCCCATCTTTTCAGACATCCTTCTGTGTCTCAGCGCACAGCTGACACATAGAAGGCTGTGTGGCAGAGTGGGTGGCGGTTTTCGAAGCTACCATTGCCCCATCCTATTTCTATCCCCATCGATGCCGACTGGGTCAAGACTGAGGGGACACAGGATGCCATCTGTGATGCTAGGGGCGATGGCTCACCTGTAATCCCAGCACTTGGGAGTCAGGTGGAAGAGGGTCACGGTCAGTTCCAGGCCACCTTGGACTACGTAGCTGAAGCTTAAAAATGAGTCTCTGTCTCCTAAACAAACAAAACCCCCAAAGCTGTCATGTCAGCAGTCTTCAGCAGCTTAGCTTCCAAGCAGGGACCATGGACCAAGTCGGGGCAGCTGCAGGCAGTCGTGTCCATCCTGAACCTGGCCGGGAAGGGCTGATGGGAAGCAAGATAGGTGAACCACCTCCAGGAGACTCGGCTCCCCTTGCTGGGGTCCCCTCTCACGTGTTACCTCCCCATCAGGTATCTCAGAGGACAACAGCAGCCCTGGATTCTTAACGTTGTCCCTTTGCATCTTTTAAATCTCAACAAAAACTGTACAGTCTTAAAGGAATATGAGTTTGCCTCTTGCTTGTCCAGCCTCTCTGGCCCCTCCATGTAGTCTCTTCTGTCCTTCATGGCCCCGGGTCGTGCCTCAAGTGCGATCCTGCTGTGGGAGGTATGGGCACAGCTTGGTGGGGCTGGCAGCCTAGAAGCCAGAGGCGGAGGCTCTGGAACGAGGTGGCAAGTTCTCATCCACAACAGGTCTGCCTCTTCGGGAGCTCTGAGGTGTCACTGCGGGACCACCTGCGGGCGGGGGCCTCTGAGGAGGAGCTGCTGAGAATCATTGGGGCTGCAGTGGGTAGGAAGAAGAGGCAGCACGCAGGTAAGGGCTGGCCGGGAGTGGGCGGGGTCCGTGGGAGGAAAGCTTGAAGGAGGTGGGCGGGGAGTGAGGGGTCCGTGGGAGGGCGTGGAGGGCCGGGGTCAGTGGGAGGAAGCTTGAAGGGGGCGTGGAGGGCCGGGGTCAGTGGGAGGAAGCTTGGAGGTTGGGGGTAGGGAGTTGGAGGGCCAGGGTCAGTGGGAGGAAACTTGAAGGTGGGGTTGGAAGGATAAAGCGAGCCTGGGCCAAGTCTGCCCGCCCTGAGTGTAGGTCTATCCTCTGTCCATTTCCATTGGAACTTTGGACTTGGACGTGATGGTGGTGGTTCTTCTTAGAGGAGACTGACATACCACCGGCAGCACAGGGGACCTCCAAATTCTCCAGGACTATTTTATCATGCTGAGAGATGATGCTCCCTGGAGTCCTATGCATTGTCTTTGGGAGAGGAGGGAATACCAGGTCCCTGGGCATTTCCAGACTGGTGGCTTTGGGCCGATGCATGTGAGGGGTTTTGACAGGATGCCTGTGGCTATGCACAGGACTTCTGGGGGGGGCACATTCATCCGCCCGTGTGTTTCACTCTTGTCTCTCCTCCCCGCCCCTCCCTCCCTAATGCCAGGCATGTTCAATATTGCCCAGATGAAGAACCGGCCCATGATCCTCATCGGTGGGTGACCTATCAGTACGTAACCACTCACCCTTGTCATTTGGGGGGTCCTGTGGGGTGGGGTGGACCCCCTCTGTGAGGCAATCCATGATCTGCCCCTTAATAGTCTTCATTTTTTTTTAAATTTCTTCCTTCACTTTTTCCTAAACCTTCCATTCCCTGCCCACAGCAACCCCCCTGTCTTCAGACTGTAGATGGCAGAAACCCCCCTCTCTGGAAGTCAGGGCAGGGGCTTCTACAGGCCCGATGCTCACCGAGTTAGCTCTTTCTGGAGAGTGGAGTTCCTGGTTCAAACAGCTCCTCAGCTCTGGAATCTCCCAATAGGACACACGTGTCCCCTCTTTGCCCCATGAAGTGCGTGTGCATGTGTGTGTTTCCCCCGGTTGTCTCAAGCATAAGTTGAAGCAGCTCTCTGAACGCGCGGGATTTGAACTTGCCAGTTCCGTAAGCCCAGAGACTGTACGCACAGGGCACATATGAAATACAGGGTGCTTCTGCAAGTGAAGACACCGCTTCCTAAAGCTCCGGGTGGGGTCCTGTGCTGGGGAACGGAGTTGGTCCCTGAGGATCTAGGAAGGCCACTGCCGCTCTGCTACTGTCAGATGGCCCCAGATGAAGCCTGTCCCCCCACCCCTTAGGTCACACCTACCCTTCTGAATTAGAACAGTAGAAGAGAGAAGGCACCAGGCAAGCCTGAAGGGAATGGTTCATTCCTCTAAAGCTTGGAGCAAAGTGGCCCCAGTCGCCCAGCGGCCCAGAACAAAATAAATTCCAAGGGCCAGATAACCCAATGTCCACCCCGGCACAGTGGCCACCCAGAGCAGGAGAGGCAGGTGTCAAAGAAGCAATCCTCTGGGGAAGGCATCTTAGTCGTCTCTCTTCCCTGATATCTCCCCAGTACCAGGCCCTGGCCTCTGCATCACAGCCAGGAATAGGGACGCCTCGATGGCCTTCCCTCTAACAGACGAGCGTGAGGCTCCGAGTATGCCAGAAAAGGAGACCTTAGGGAAGCCATTAACTTCATACGGATTCTCTTAACTGAAACGCCTGGCGTGACTAGACTGGCCTGGTTTTCATAAAACAAGAGTTGCCTGGGCCAGGGCCTCTCTGACCGCCATGAGCCTGAGAACCACTTAGAGGTCCTATTGGTTCTGAGTTGGTAGGACCATGGTGGCCATATCCACTCCCGTGTGCTACTGGTCATGATGCAGACATGGTTTTTTATCTGTCCTTTGGGAAACAGCAGTCTGCAGCATCCCCAAGGTTCCCCGGACATGGGAACCAATCTGACTTGGTGTCCTCGTAGGGACTCGGCATTGTTTAAGTAGATGAGCCCTGTGCTTGGTGTCCTGCCAGCCAATGACATAATTGCTGTTCCTTCTCCATCAGAAGAATCAAGGCAAAAATGCCCGTGGATGGTGATCCAGGGTGAGACCTAGCTAGATTTAGGAAAATGAATGGCGAGTAGAAGCTATTTGATCCTTCAGGCCTTAGGTACGTCACAGGAAAGCTTTGGGACGAGGTTCAGAAGCACAGGGAGCCGGAAGTGATCGGCTCCACCACTCCTGCAGAGCATAAACAGAAACTGGGCGGTTCTTCCTCTGTCTGCCTTTGCCCTTCCTTTTCCTCCCAGTGTGAACAAGAACTCATGGTGGGGCAGGCAGGAAGCGGGCAGGAGAAGAGGCGGAGAAGGGACCGCTCCGGGGGCTCAGTCTCTTTTCCCTTCTTGCTTTTCAGGGGTACTTTTGATGCTTCAAGATTCCCCACCAGCTAGTTGGAGCACTCTCTCCTGGGATCCCCTCCACGTTCGGAATCCAAGTGCCAAACAGTGTCTCTCCAACCAGATGACAACTTTGTGGAAGAGACACTCTGTCCCTATGGCCCTTCCTCTGTCTCAGCAGTGCCTGGGGTCTGGATCCCCCCAAAGACACTACAGCTCCTACCCAGACCCTGACACTCACCCAAAGTGCCTTAGCACAGGGTCCCAGGCCCCTGATGTCCCCTCAGGCCCAGGGCCGACCTCAGATCAGCTAACTCATGTGGATTCAGCAGGACAGGCTACTATGGTAGATGTGGGTGGGAAGCCAGAGACAGAGCGGGTGGCGGTGGCCTCTGCCATGGTTCTCCTTGGACCCAAAGCCTTCAAGCTCGTCCAGCAGAACCAACTGAAGAAGGGAGATGCTCTGGTGGTGGCCCAGCTGGCTGGGGTCCAGGCAGCCAAGCTAACGAGTCAGCTGATCCCTCTCTGCCACCACGTGGCCCTGAGCCATGTGCAGGTACACTTGGAGCTAGACAGCACGCGCCATGCCGTGCTGATCCAGGTATCCTGCCGGGCCCGGGGCCCCACTGGGGTAGAGATGGAGGCGCTGACCTCGGCAGCCATGGCCGCCCTTACCGTGTATGACATGTGCAAGGCGGTCAGCAGGGACATTGTGGTGACAGAGGTAAAGCTCATCAGTAAGACTGGAGGGCAGCGGGGGGACTTCCATCGGGCCTAGAGTGCGACACTCTCCGGTCATGTCTCCCGTCGGGCCGAGTAAAAGATGTCCTCCAGATCTAGAGATTAGACCGAGGGTCACCCTGTCTCTTTACCACTAACCTGTGAGGTGTCGTCAGCAGGAGACACCTGAGGCCTTGACCCCTTCCAGGACTCTGGCAGTGGGAGTTTTGATACTGGCTACCCTGCCCCTCCCCCCCCAACACCACATGTCACAGCGCTCGGGCTGTTTCAGACAGGCAGCTCTAGGCAGCCCTTCTCATGCGGGGTCCTCTCTTCTCTTCGCTGGTGAGAGAACAAGGGCTCATTAAGTAGAGGAGCCCGCTTTGAGGAAGGAAAAGCACACGCTCCCTAGAGAATGTATCACAGACCGCCTCCCCCGCCTCAGGCCCTCTCCTCCAACAAGATGCACGCGTATGGACTGCAGCCCTAAGGACCTGTGCCAACTTCTACCCACACCTGGTTCCGCTCGCTGTGGTCTGCCCATACCTCTCTACTCTGGCACGTATCAGGGAAAGAGGAGTTGAAGGTGACCTTTGCCCTCACAACGCACAAATAAAACCACGACGCCAGCTTTGTAGATGAGGATTGGGGACTCTTGTCTGTCAAGGAGGCACCCGAGTGTTCGTTTAAAACCCATCAGCCACGGGCTAAGACACTCCCTAAGGGACGGGCTGGGGGAGAAGGACCCTAGAAAGGCCAAAGGACGTTGTCTCTGGACCCAGAGGCGAGTCCAGAATGCATCCAAAGGCAGTTTGACAGATGGGAGGCCCAGACTCCGCTGTATCTATCACCAGTGCTTGGCGACCAGGCCTGTGAAGCAGAGGCCCCCCCCCCAGTTGATTCACACCGCCAACAGTGTCCTGGCATGACAGGTTCTCTACGACCAATGGCGTCCCCTTTGCCCTGCACAGACGTATGGTGATGGATGTTTAACTCTTTAAAAGATGAACAGGTTCCCACGACACAGAGTTCCCAACTCAAACTAGCCACATGACCTCAAATGACTCGGAACCTTCCAGAAAACGTACCGTGGCGCTCATGGGACTGGTAGGAGCTTGCTTCAGCCCACCACTGGTTCTGCTCACACCAGCACAACACACAACCTGAGTCCACACAGGAAGAAACGTTTCTAGGCAGGCTGGGGGTGGGGAGGAATTTAATATTTTTTTTTTAGTATTACAATATATTCTTATAAAAGGGTGCAGGTAAAAAGGACACCGTAGAGTTTTGTACATATAAACCTTGTTTGTCTCCTGCAGCAGCTGGTGAGAGCAGCCTTGGCGTGAAGGTTGGCCGATGTCCTGGGGAGGTGGTCACAGCTCCAGGTGGGGGCAATAGGAGTGGATGGGAAGAACCCATGCCCATATCCACCCGCTTGGAGAGCTCTGTCCTTCCAACCCCTGAACAAACTTCCTTCTTGGGAGGGGAATTGCTGCTGCTGAGAAGGGATGTGTTGGCTGGACTATGAAGTTTACATGTGCACAAAACTAACTGGAGCAGTTGGCCCACAGGCGGCCAGAGGGTTGGGTGGGTGCTGGGGAGTAGACTTCACCATTTGACGTCGAGGACCAGCCTATCCACCTCCACTGGGCACCAGTCACTTCCTGCTAAGTCACCTGTAATGGTCCAAAGTCCTAGGCACTGTTGGACTAGTTAACAAAGACACACAGCACTGGAACCACTGGGCAGCCACAGAAAATAATAAATAGAGAAGGCAGAATTCTTTGGGGCGAGAAGGCTGGGCTCTGGAGAGATAGATGCCAGGCAGCTTTTCTGAAGAGCCAATGTGTCTCTTCATCGACGTCTATCTTCCTTCTTTCTCCTGGTGCATGTCCTGTCTTCATGGTGGTTGGGAAGGCTAGGCCCGGCCATGCCTGTCGGGCGGCAGTGTAGTCCATCCCTGTCCCCTGCCCTCACTGGGCAGGCTGGCCTCCCAGCCAGTTTGGGAGAGGATATGAAGATGTCCAGCACCAGCTTTAACGTCCTCATAGCTTGCTTTCTGAGAGTGGGGTAAGGAGTCTTTGGGTGTACCAGTGAGCATTAAAGCTCTCCTCATAGCTAGTCTCCGTAGAAGCCTTCTGTGCTCTCACGCTGGCTTCAGACCGTACTGGCCAGGCCTCCATTTGCTGAGACCCCTTTCAAACCAATGCACATACTCAGCTTAGCCTGCATCTCTCCTCCCCACAACATTATGGCCCCACTCCCTGGGAATCTCCTGTAGGAGGGCAGTCAGTGACAGGACCAGGACTGGGCAGCCCACGGTCACTAGCAATGACCCTGAGCCGGGGTGTTAGAGGAGAAGAGCCAGGAGCTGGCGGATGGTAATCAGGCGAGATCGAGCTCTAGATGAGAGGAGACCGGTGCATTTGACAAGCCTACACGGGGTTGACCTCATTTAGAACATTTGCCTAGGTATAGCAGTGCCAACCCACCAATACCATCAAAATGGCTGAAGACGGATGGACAGGATACATGGTGAGTGTGGACGGAGGGCCAGAGTGATCCCATGCAGTCAGGCTGAGGAACCAAAGGAACGTACGTAAGCGTTCCCTCCTCATCTCCCGGGCGTCTCCTGCCTGCTCTTCTCAGCCCCCAGTCTAATTGTCTCCCTCAGAGTGACAGTTAAATATAGAGGGTAGTTCTAGTCCTCAAGAACAATTCCCCAAGGCCAGCTGCAGGCAAGTATATGGAGCGCCATGTGACCTGCAGGTGGAGACTGGGAGGCCATTGTGGCACATCGAGAGTCAACTGAGGGGAGCGAAGCATTTGAGTGCTACCTTCTGGTGGGGATCTGAGGTCAGGCTCTCCAAGACAGTGGTCAGGTCACCTTAGGGTTTGCTTCAGGGTCTATGCCTGAGTCTGGTGAGGTGATGACAGGAGTCTTCCTTGGACACCCCTTCTCACCAGAACCTCACTATAAGCTGATGGTGAGGCAGAGTTCTGGAAACTGGAGATGAATTTGGGGACCAGAAATTAGTAAGTGGGATGGAGGTGGCCAGGGAAGAATCGAGGCCCCAGGACTTGGTGTAGGCAAAAGGTGCAGACAGATAACTCACTTGCTGACTCTGGTCCCGTTTGTCAGGAACATACTGGAGTTTATCTAGCTAGAACACACAAACCTCCTGGTTCCCATCCCAGATCCACGTTTTGTTGAGCTATCTCTTCAGATAGGAGCCTGAGTCCCTAGGTGTCCCCCACCACCTACTGTAAAAAGGTCGAGGAATGCCTGGGCCAGGGAGGGCCTGCCAGGGATGCCCAAGCTAGTCTTAGAGAATGATGGCCAGGAGGGGGAGGGGCCCACAGGGAGATGGACAGAACATGGGTGGGCAGAACATGGACGAGAATGGATAATATACAGAGACACGAGAAGAGCCTCTGTCAGTGCGGGGAGACCCCCGGTCTAACCGCACACGGCCCCCAGGACCCAGCCCAGGGCTCCCAAACCCAGTTTTCCAAATCACTTAAGTCATTAGAAGTCACTGCTTCTTCTATTCAACTCCTCTCCCCTAATCCCTGTCTCCAGGCTTGCTGCTATGTGGTGAGTCCCCAGTCCCAAAGTCAATAATTTAGCCTGTTTATCGCCCGCTCGCGGGTGACCTCTGCGACCTGGTTTCCAGGTCGCTTCCGGTTGCGCTTGAACTTGTTTAAGTCCTTGTCGAAAACTTCTCCAGAGCGCAAGGCTGACACTAGGTCATCGAACTCGCCGCTCTCCTCCAGGGTGCCTCCAACCAAGACTTTCCGCTGCCTCTGCCATCTTTCTTTCTCACGCTGTTCCTTCAACTGGGAGTGGAGAGAAGAGGCAACTCAGGAACATAGGCACGCCCCCTGCAGCTCTCTTGGATGCTCTCCCAGCTAGTGGCCACCCCTGCCGAGGACGTGGTTCCTTCCCGGGGCTAACAGCAACCCCGAAAGTGCCCCACCCCCACCCCCACTCCTGTTTTATCTCCCAGACTCCAAGCGGGGTCCCCTTCACACCCACTTCTGCTGTATCCCATCCCCTACCAGGCCCAGGCTCACCATGGATTCCATTCGTGCCCTCCTCTCATCTTCCTCCTTCCTCCTCCTCATGGCCTCCAGGTCCTGCCGGGCCTCCAAGAAGGCCTGCAAGAAGGTGTCGAAGATGCCAAAGAATTCATCCGGCTGCATCTTACTGTCCTGTTCTCCAAAGTGTGCCAGTGCCTTGGCGAACTGTCGAAGACACAGGCGGAGGCACGTGAGCCCAAGCCTACAGACAGGTAGCTTCCAGCTGAGCCGCGGACTTGTGCAAGCTGCAGGCTTGTAGGTTCTGAGACAGGCTTTTGAACCCCAGGGTTCACCAATGGAAGCTTTAATCCGAAAGTCATTGGTGATTCCTTCCTCGTCTAACCTGTTATTCCCCCAAAACCATGAGGCTGACTTCCGAAGAACTAGGTTGAGACTATTTGACAGTCTACCTTCCTGCCACCTCAGAGTCTTTGATTTTGTAGATAAGGGATCAGGAGATGTTGACCAGAGCAAGACTTTTCTAAGGTCAGGAACTGCTTGGCTTGAATGGAAAGGGCCCTCACAAGTCACCTAGTCATTGGGCGACTCAGTTGATGGGTGACATGCTTAACCCCTCTGGGACTCAACTTCTTCACCTGTAAAGTGGGATCAGCATCATGATACTATTGTGGGAGCTAAGTGGGGTGACAGGAGCAGCTGACTCTGTACTTGAAGCAGAAAGCGCTCTGACTCTGTCTTAGTATAACTCACAATATTGTCTAGGAAGCATCACTGCACATAACGTCCTCCTGGGCCAGTGGCCTGTGCACCTCCTGGGAGTTTGCTGGAAATGCTGGCTGTCCAGCCCCACCCTGGCTCTTCTGACTAAGAAGCCACATGTTAGGAGGAACCTCACACATGGGTCCATATGCATCCTCACAGGATGAGTTCAAGGTTGAGTTGGGCTCCCATGACCAAAACCCTCTGATTCTCAGCCTTCACATCTGTTGAAATGGACTATAAACTTTCAGCAAACCCTTAAGGCAGGTAGGCTAGGAGTCGTGAAACACTGGTGGAGGGCTGAGGCGGGGCTTATCCACTCAAGTGCTTGTCATGCAAGCACCGTGACCTGAGTTTTATCTCAAGTACTCCAAGTCTAGGTGTGTTGGTGTGATCTCAACACTGGGGAGATACAGGAAGGTCTCTGAGGCTTGTTGGCCAGCCAATCTCTTCTAATCATTGAGCCCCAGGTCCTAGTGTATTGTTTCAAAAAATAAAGCAGTCAGCTCCAGAGGAATGACACTGGAGGTTGACCTCTGACCTGCACATGTGTACAGGATCACACACACACACACACACACACACACACACACACAGAGAGAGAGAGAGAGAGAGAGAGAGAGAGAGAGAGAGAGAGAGAGAGAGGAGAAGAGAAGAGAGAGAGGAATAAAATTTAATAACAATGCTTATGGTGCCCAAGGGCCTAAGCAGTGGACCCTGATCTCTGCAATATGAGGTTGTCATTGATTGCCTTGGGGGAGGGAGAAGATGGGGATTCTGTAGGGTCTGGCTCTGGGTTTTTCTGTGTCCATGGTAAGCAGGCGAAGATGTTCCAGAAAGGCTATGTTGAGGAGCGGTGGGGTGAGAGCGGGCACCGGGCCATCTTTACCTTATCCCTGGCCTCATTCAACTGCTCCTCCAGCTCTGAGAAACTGAAGCTAGACACAGTGATGAAGTCACTCATGACAGGGACGAACTTGTCATTGGGGTCCCGTGCCTGCTGTCTCTGATATTCCAACTCCTGGGAAGGGAGAATAAAGCCCATTTTAAACAGATGGCAATCGGGGGCCATGGTGTGTCTCGAACAAGGACTTTGAGAATTGTCGGTGCATACCTTTGTACCCTTCCCTCGCCCGTCACCACCACTGTGTTTTGGGCAGTGACCCACAATCCAAGGAGTGCTGTCCAGGACCATCAAATGGAAACAACCACCCATGGCAGCACACAGAAGGCCCTGGGATTCTTAAGTTCTTGGGAACTCTCTAGTTCCCAAGTCTGAGGGACAAGGAGTGAGTTGAGGATTTCCTAGAGAGCTTGTCAGCTATGAAGATCTGAGAGCAGTAATGGCTGTAACAGGGCCAGAGCCTGGTGCTGGGATCCCGTGTTTGTACCTTCTCAATAGTCTTGTATTGACATCCTAAGGTGAAGCAAGGACATGGGATCTCACAGGTAAATGCAAACTTGTGACATTATGACACAATGTTGTCATCTGCAAAGTGCACACTTGGAAATGCACAATCAAGGTAGGAAAATATTATCATAAAAATTTCATAATGTCTTACGTAAGCTTGTGGTTTTGTTTCAGCCCTGTGCATAGCTCTCCTGCAGTACAGGTGGCCTATGGGTAATGAGTTGGACACTGCTGTCAAGTGACTAGGTCATAAGGCTTTTGTGAATGGGGTTAGTGGCCCTATACAAGGGTCCCAGGGAAGTCTGTCCTTTGTAGCAGGTGAGGATACAGTGGGAAGGTGCTACTCATGAGGACCAGGCCCTCACTGGACATTGGACCTGCCAGCACTTTGGTCTTGAATAACCCACCCTGCAAAATTATGAGATAAATGTCTTTTGTTCATACAAAAGCCATTCCATTGATTTGTCTTAGCCACCTCAAAGGTCTAAGATACCAAAGGTCCCATCAGTGTGAGTCTCTATTAGTTCAGGCATGATGGGAAGGGATGTTAGGTAGAATATCTCAGGGGAAATGCAGTTCCCCATTGCCACGCTGTGGGACACCTCTGTAGTCAGCCAAGCATCACCATTCGCTATGATCAAACATGAGCATGTGACAGTCTTAGGGCTAAGCCTAACAAGTGGACATCTCCCTGCTCAGTGACTGAGACAGTGTCAGACAGACAGCCTCTCTTTGAGGGTCTAAAGGTCAAACACAAGTAGGTGAATAATTTTTCCTGAAGGTTCTCTCCTCTGCTGTTGTCTCCCCTTCCCGTTCAGGAGCCCTGGGTCATCAAAACGCACCACACAGGGCATCCTCTGTCTGAGATGTGTGTGTGTGTGGATTGAGTTTGGGGTGAGCACTGGACCCAGTGATGGAGTGACATTGCCCTTTTCCTTGGACAGCTTCCCTCACTTACCACCTCCACTGCTCGGAGGCCCCTCCTGAGAGCGCCCACCTCCTTCTCCAGCTCTGCCAGGCTGTGGGAGACAGGAGAGGGAAAGAAAGCCATCAGCTCTGGGTGTGAGGGGCCAAGGATGGCTCAGAGAAAGGGCAGCTTGAAGCACCACGGCCCTTCGTCCCAGTCCCACTTAGGCCACTGACACATGGCTCTAGCCTGTCACTGCCCTGTGTGCCTGTCAGCAATTCTGTAAAGTGTCAGTAGAAAGCGCCACTCCATAGATCCTTCCAGATGCAGTGTCTCACAAAGCTCGTGCGTGTGTGTGTGTGCGTGTGTGTGTGTGTGTGTGTGTGTGTGTGTGTGGCCTGGAATCCCTCTGCCACACTATGGTCGTATATAGTAAACAGACTGTGGACCACGCTCTTAGACGTCTAGTTCTACCGGGCCACGTGTCAAATACACTTCTAATTTTTACAAGTTGCAAAGTCCCCGGTGTTTTGTTATAGCATGGAGTATCTCACATAAGGTTTGGTAGTTGTTACCCTTGGTGTCTCTGCTTGTCACAGGCCACAGATTAGGTCCCATGGCCTTAGCCGTGGATACCCTGCCCACTGAGGTTCAGGATCCCCATTCTTCCAACTGACTGGGTTTTGGTTTTGTTTTTTTTTTTTTTAAATGCACTCATTTTAAAATTGTGTGTGTGTGTGTGTGTGTGTGTGTGTGTGTGTGTGTGTGTGTTGCCTACATATAGGTCTGTACACCACACTTGTGCTTGAGGAGGCCAGAAGAGGGCATTAGATTCCCCTGGAACTGAAATTGTTGATGGTTGTGAGCCGTTATGTGGATGGTGAGGATTGAACTTGGGTCCTCTGGAAGAGCAGCTGGTGCTTTTAACCTCTGAGCCATCTCTCCAGCACCCAGATGAGCATTTTTTATTCTGGGCCAGCCCCCTCAGCTTGTTAGAGTTATATCCACCACCACCCCCTCCAGGCCACTTGGCCAGTGGTGCTGTATGATTAGCCCACTCCCTCATGCCCACCAGGGAGTAACCAGAGAGGGTGTTCTATGCTGCCTCCCTGTTAGAAATAAGTTCCATTTGCAATGGTCTCAATTAATGCTTCTGGTTAATGGCATTCTTTCTGTGCACGGTTTACTCCTCCATTCTCTTGGTATATCCAGAATCACTTATGAAATAAAGTGATTTGCACCCCAGAGAGAAAACCCTGGTTCTCCTAAAAGCATACCCTGAGACACTACCCATTCCTAGTGTCCCCTCAGACGGGGGAAGCCAGCGGGTGTGGGCTCTGTGAAGGAAAGGTTGGAGGTACTGCTTACTTGACCTTGGCGGCCTCGGATAGATGCAGCAGCTCTGAGGGCATGTTCAGGATATCCGGGAAGTGCTTCTCCAGGATCATGATCAGGTAATGAAGTAGAGAGATGTTCCTGTGGGTAACAGTTGTGTCATGGATTGAACAAGTGGAGGGGGGCTGAGGTAGTGTGAGGAAAAGCTAAAGCAATGAGTGGTGGGGAGAGAGAGAGAGGAGGAGGAGAGGGTGGAAGGGAGGGGAGAGGAGGAGGAAAAGAGGGGGAGGATGGAAGGGAGGAGGGGAAAGGGAGGGGAAGGGGGAAGGGAGGTGAAGGAGGAAGAGAGGAGGAGGGAGAAGGGAGAGGGAAGAGGAAAGAAGGATGGGGGATGAGAGAGAGGGAGAAGGGTGGAGAGAGGGATGAGGGAGAGGAAGAAGGGAGAGGGAGGAGGGAGAGGGAGGGAGAGGCGCTTAGTGGCTGAGAGGGCTTCCTGCTCTTCCAGAGGACCTGAGTTTGGTTCTGAGTAGTCACAAATACCAATAACTCACACATGCCAGGCACTCAATGCCCTTTGCTGGCCCCCATGGACAACTGCACTCATGCACACTGCACATGTGTGCACAGGCACACCACACACATTCACACACTAAAATAATTCTTTAGAATATATAAAAATGAACAAGACAGCTAGAATGGAGAGCTAGAAGACAGGAGAGTCCCAGATGGGGTAACATAGGGCAAGGAAGGTCATAGGTCCTCACCTGTCAATGCTGGACTTGGTGTCAGCAATCTTGTTGAGGCTGGCTACCCGGAACCCATAGGCACCCCCACGCTGACCCTTGTTCATGAAGTTGCCGATGGCTAGGACCACCTCCAGCATTTTCTTCAGACGCTTGCTGAGGGTCAGCTCCCGGGAGGCCAGCAGGATGGCTGGGAGAAGAGGGACAGCTCAGGATGCTGCACGGATAGAGCCAGGGCAGCGGGGTTTCCGGCTCCGCAAGGGAATAATGGAAGGGGCTACCTTTTCCCCTTAGGTAGACAAAACTACCACTGTGGTCCAGCTCCCTCCATTTCTCCCCCTCCCCACCTTCAGGACGAAGCTAGCATATCCTTAGAGCAGACCACCCCTAGAATGACTTTGAACACCTTGTCATGCGCATAAAGATTAGTATACTTTTAGGAATACATACTTGAATACAGCAACTTCGTCTTTGTAGACCTAGCAAGTTTTGTGCTTTCTGTATCTTTTTATTATGGGATGTTTGACACATTTTTGAAATTCTGTATTGTGTGTATGTGTATATATGTTCATGCAGATGCACATGTGTATGTATGTATGTATGCGCAGTTATGTGCACATTGTATGTGGAGGTCAGAGGACCATCTAAGGTACCTGTGCTCTGAGATAAGAAGGAAAGGACCAGACTCCCCTGTAGTCCTTGCCTATGCTGGATTGAAAATGCCTGAAGACCCTCGTTAGGAAGAGGAAACTAAAGCCCTTGGGGCTTGAAAGACAATGCCCCAGTGGCTGGGAGCACTTGTTATGAAAGCAAGAGGACCCGAGTTCAAATCCTCAGCACCTATGAAAAAGGCCAGGCATCACCATCTGTAGGAGAGCAGCCAGACAGGAGGATCCTGGGAGCTTACTAACCAGACAGTGTGACCCAGATGATAAACTTTAGGTACAGTGACAGACTGTCTCAAAAAGCAAGATGGAGAAAGACAGGAGGACACCTCATGTTTAAGGTTCCTCTGGTTTCTGCATGCATGCACATGAAACGTGTGCCCATCTCTCTCTCTCTCTCTCTCTCTCTCTCTCTCTCTCTCTCTCACACACACACACACACACACACACACACACACACACACACACACACACACAGAGCAAACACAAATGCATACAACATAAAAAGGAAAATCCCAGACAAAATGTTTGCAGGAATTTTCAAAGACAGTTTTAAAAAAAAGTAGCCATGAAGAAGATACTATAAAAATGAGAAAGGAATGAGAGTTGTTGAGAAAGCCTTTAGATCACACAGATGCACATTCTATGAACTAAAACTAACCCCGTTGTGAATGAGTGCATTTGCATGTGAATGCATGGTTGTTCCCTGTGCACATGTGTGTGTCTGTGTACATGTGTGAGCATTCATATAGAGGTCGGAGATGGACATGAGGCGTGTCTTCCTCAGTCACCCTTCACCTTGTTTTTGAGACGTTTCCTCAGTGAACCTGAACCCTGCCCCTTTGGCTAGGCCAGCTGGCCTGGGAGCCTCAGGGATCTGCCAATCGCACCCACAGCACTGGGTTACAGACAGGCCACCATGCCCAGCTCTCAGGATTGGGAACCGTGAGTTCTGGAGTCAGGTCCTCGGGCTTCTGCTGCAAGCATTTACTAATCTGCCGTCTCCTCAGCTCCCTCAGCCCAGTTTCTTCAAAACTACAAGCCAGAATGCATAAATTGTCTCTGATGGTGGAATAAAATAGGGCGCTGGAAACCAAATACCCACCCTCCACACCCATCTCTAGGGAGAATTCGAAGCCAGAATGCTAAGCTGTTGTACAGAGCTATCCTCCGAGTCCCACGACCACTGTCCTCAGGAGTTTAGCTGCAGTTGCTTGTGAATGATTGTCCTCACTGGGCTTTTATTGACTGTTGGTGTCATAGGAAGAGGGAGCAGGCAGGGTTCTGGAACTCTCCTTCACGTATCCATCCACTTCCCCAGACACCTGTATGTAGCTTTGACTGAACTGCTGCATGACCCTGAGGCCTGGGGGTGATGGGGAGCTGGAGTATATAAACTGGGGAGATTAGGGGAAGGGGATCCATATACATGGGAAGCCGTCATCCATCCAGGGCACAGACCTTCTGGTGCAGCTGCTTTGCAGTCCCCCACACTCATGTAAGTGACCCCTCATTGGTTCCCCATGGGGAACTTCGGTGGCCTTTAACTTAGGTTTGTCGTTGGGGCTTTAGCAAATACAAGGACAGACGTTGCCTACATCAATGGCCCTCACCACCTTTTGGTGAAATTCTTAAGACACAAACCGAAACAGGCAATAGGAAAATCACTCATAAAACATCTTCCATGTATAGAAAATAGAAAAACCCATCCAGACATCATGGTATCTCTGAAGAGGAGAGAGGAAAGCCGTACCCAGGAGGGTAACATTTCTTTAATGTTTGGAAGGGGGAAATAAAGCAAGGCTGGAACTTTATCATGGTGGACCATGCCTGTAATTTGAGGATCTCTGAGAGTTTGACGCCACCTTAGCCTAAATAGTAAGTCTGAGGACTGTCAGGCTCTGTAGAGAGACCCTGTATCAGGGCTCAGGGGAGGAGGTTTAGCTGAAGAAAGCTTTTAAGTCGAAAGATCACAACCACAGGATTAGAAGGGACACATGCAGAGCCTGGGCACATCCAGTTTCTTGACCAGAGTTGATTACATGGACAGGATGGGGGAGACAAAGTGCCCAATGTGAAAGGATGTACTTTGTGTGTGCCATATTTCAATAAAAAGTTCATTTTCAAAAAAATGTAAATAAAACCTACTTGTAAAAATCCTCAGCAAATTACATGGCGAGGGATAGTTTTTCTAAGGCTGATGAGCTGCTTGAAAAATCTACAAAGGGACAGCCTTAAAATAAGCTAAAAGTGTTGGCAAAACAGAAAAATGATAAGAGTTGAGAGAAAATCGGGAGATGAGAAATCCACCATCTGCGGTGTTGACATTTCAGACGTTCGGGAGAATAAAGCGCTCATGAATGCAGCCTTAAGGATATTACATTGCCAGCACATTCAGCCAAGCTAGATTTAATGCATCCACTTGTAATGAGAACTGGTGATTCTGGCGTACTCCGCAATGAATGCATTCATAGGGAGAATAGATTCAAAGCAGAATTGGGAAATTTATCAAACTCGATAAACCACGCTGAAGCAACTCCCCCCCCCCCCCGAGCCCCGTCTAGGAGAGACGAGAGGTGGGTGTCAATGGCTTGACACCCAGCTGAGGCAGGTTCAATCTTAGCTACTTCAGGAATACTTCTGGGAGGCCTAGAGGCTCAACTCCCTGTGTGTGTGTGTGTGTGTGTGTGTGTGTGTGTGTGTGTGTGTGTGTGTGTGTGTGTGTGTGTGTGTGTGTGTGTGTGTGTGTGTGTACACCGTTTCCTTTATCTCTACAAACTCCTACTCCAGAAAGGCTTGCTCTCTGAACTAAGCATCTCAGAGAGTGTCCAGCAGGGGGTGCCTGACATTCTGCTATGCCCCCAGTAGGGGGCGCCTATGTCCTGCTATGCCCCTAGCCTGACACCTGAGCCTCCATGACAGTCTCTTGTTTTGTTTGTTTTTGTTGCTGTTTTGTTTTGTTCTGCCCTGTAAGTCTTGTCCTTACCCCAAGCGAGCCCCCAATCAGTTTCTCCTACTTTCTGCTTTGCTGGGTGCACATGTCTGCCTACCATCCTGCTCTCCAGGGTTCCCACACTTGCTGAGCCCTGCTCCTCTGCTGTCCCCACAGGCAGCCCCCAAGGATATGCTCTCTGACACAGCGAGTGACGAGGGACAAGGGGGAAAGGATCAGTTGGAAAGACAGCAAGCATCTAACATTATTGCAGCATTCTTCGAGGATTCCAGTAAAGGCAATCTGGAGAAGGCCTGCATCACCCGGACATCTCAGGGACCACCTTGTGTCATTGGCTGCCTTCCGATGAGCTCACAGTTAAGCAACATGCCCAGTAGAGTTTGTGAACCTAGTGCTTCTTAAGTAGGAAAGACTGGGTTACTCTGGGCATACCAGGCCCCAAGAAGGATGCCGGCTACACTCCTATGTCCTCGCCCCCCTCCCCAGGAGCCAATGCCAAGACAGAAGAAAGCGTCATGTGATTGGCACATAAGCCACCATAAACAAGAACATTCTCTATAAGAATTATCGTTCCAAGTCAGTGGTGCACTCCTGGAGTCCCATCACTTGGAAGGTGGAAGCAGCAAGATTCGGAGTTCAAGGCTAGCCTCAGCTACATAGTCAACTGGAAGCTAGCCTAGGCCACGTGAAACCCTGATGCAGAATGTAAACGCCATCGTTTTAAATGTTATGCTTGACTTGGGCGTCTCTCTGGGGTCAGGGGGAAGCAGACGTTTCTCTGCCCCATTAATCAATCCCCAGACGTGTGCCCACTCCAGGTGCATGCTGCAGGCCCCAGCCCTACCTTCTACTTTGGGCTTGGCCTCAGCCAGCCGTTCCTGGAACTTCTTCTTGAAAAAGAGGGCCTGTAGCCGCTGCTGGTAATGGTCGATCCTGTGGACAGGGTGGGCAAAGTCACAGGTGGACCCGCGGCTCCAAGGTAGCCCCAGCTTCTCCTTGGGTCATTCTTCCCTCCTTTTCCTTGGCCAGAGCTGCTACCTGAACCCCATTTCTCCTGCTAGACCTGGTGCCCTACTGGCAAAGCCGGGCCCTGAATCTCCTCGTTCCCTCCATGCTCAGCATCCGTCTGACCTGCTCATTTCATAGAGGAAGCGGTCTGCACGTGCCATTCGCTCAATCTCATGCTTGTGCTCTTCCAGGAGGTCAACGTCGCTCTTCTCCGGTATGAACTTGAGGAGCTGCAAAGAGCGAGCATGAGTCAGACGGGAAGCTGATGAACAGTCCAGACTGCCTCTGCACAGTACGAGGAGGGGCCTGCCGAGGCAAGAGAATTCAAGACTAGCCTGCGCTACATACCAGTTTTTGAGGATAGCCTGGGTTACATAGCAAGCTGAAGGCCAGCCTCGTCTATATACCAACTGCAAGGCAAGCTTGAGTCACCTAACAAGTTGAGGCCTGCCTCAGCAACAAGGCTGAGGTCAGTCTGGCTGTGTAGTAAGCTTGGGTGTTTTACCTGGGTACGCAAATGCACCGTGTTTGTGCCGTGCCTGCAGAGAACTGAAGAGGGGATCCGATCCTCTGAAACCAGAGTTACCGAGGTTTGCGAGCCTCCAAGTGAATGCTGGGACTTCCCAGCCTCCAGAACCACAAGCCAAGTCAACTCTTAGTTATAGAGTAACTGGTCTCAGGTATTTTTGTCATAGCCGCAGAAAATTAGCCACGCCACTGTTTCAATTTGCATCTTTCCCACAACATAACCTCTAAGATCTCGCACGCTGTACACCACTGTTTTTGTCTTTATGTATGACTTAGTAGTCTCCCACAGAAGGGATGTACCAGAGTCAGTTTACCCACTTTCCTATGAATGACCAGTTGGGTTGCTCACCCTCTGGGAGATTTAATGAATCAGGTTTCTATAATTATGTCTGTGTATGTCTTAACACTTACAGTGGCCTCTCTTCAGTATGTGCCCAAGTGTGAGACTCCTGGGTAACAGGTTGGACACACACTTAGCCTTAATATGCATGCCCGATAGCTCTGTAAAGCAAGATGAATGGTAATTCTGGTTCTGCTATGCCTTCCTCAACATGTGGCTGTCCACCTTTAATTTTAGCTAAAGGGTGGGAGTGTGACACTCCTCTGCTGTGGTTTGCCGTTGCTCTGGTGACAACTGACATTTGGATCTTTCAGATGCTCACAGGCTGCCAGACGCCGCCTTCCATAAAGTGATGATTCAAGTCTTCGGCTCAGTTTCCAAACTGCTCCTTTTTGCCAGTTTCTCAATGATCTGTAGCGTCCTCACCACAAACAACACACCATTTGTTGCATGAATTCTTGGAAAATATTGTCTACGCTTTTCCTCGCTATTGCCTTAGGGGGAAAAAATAACATACTCTTTGATTGATGGCGGCTCTTCGTTTTTTCATAGTTTTAAATCTATTTTAATTTATATGTATGGGTGCTTTGTCAGCGTGTATGCCTGTATCACGTGTGTGTCTGGTGCCCACAGAGGTAGGAAGAAGGAGCCTGATCCCCTGGAACTGGCATTTTGAGTAACTGTGAATGAATGTATGGGTACCAGGAAATGAGCGTGGACCCCGTGCAGGCATCCAGTGCTCCTAGCTGCTGAGCCATCCTCCCTCCAGGGGCACAGCTCGTCTTTTGGGCTAGAGTCTCACGAAGCCTAGGCTGGCCTCAAGCCCCAGTTATGGGGTTGTAGATGTGCACCATCGCTTACAGTTTCTGTGGACCTGAGGATGGAACCCAGGACTCCATGCATGCTTTGACAACCGTGCTCTTGGTTTTAATAAAGTCCAATGGGCAGCATCCGTGTTTGCCGCTTGCCAGGTCTTTCCTAAAGGACACCATCAATGGATTGATGTGAAGATTTGATGAGGAAATGACCATTGCCACTGGACTCTTCCTTGAGACCTTACTGGGGTCGCAAAGTTCTCTAGCAGTCTGCTCTCTAGGAAAGGTCAGTCCAGGGAAGTTTCTAGAAACCTCCTCAGTGCCTTCAGCTCTGAGGTCTTTTCAACCCCAGGGTTCCAGCCTTTCTGGGATGGGGTAGAAAGTGGCATGGCTGTCCCCAGGTTGGCCTCCTCCCCTCCCCTGTGGGTCCTCACCTGCTCCAGCATGTCCTTAGCGAGGTCTTCCTGTTCATCCATCCTCAAGATGGCCCGTCGTATCTCCTCATTAGAAAGCTTCAACCTGCAGCAAATCCACCTTGAGCAGTCTGCCCTGGCCCTCAGGATGACCCCTGGGCCTTCTTTCCACACAGTGTGGCCTCATCTCTCCAGCCCTGGGTTTGAACCTGTTCTCCCCCCTCCTCTACAAAGACTTCCCAGGTCAATTTCATAATAGAGTCTAATTTTAATAAAGAGGAAATACGATTCCACATATCCAATCATGAGTGTTTTAGTTCTCATGGAAGCCTGAGTCCCCTTGCTTTGCTTGAGTTTCCTCAGGGCTGATGAGACACAAGAGACTAAGACAGACAGGCAGAGGCATTCTAACCAGTCTCCTTTTCCTCCTCCGCCCCTCCCTCCTGCCTCAAATGTCTGCAGAATCTCCATGGGAGGACATAGCAGGGGGCAGCAGAACTCTCTCAGTCTCTGACAGTGCCCAGTTCCCACTCAGCTCCCTCCCAGGAGCCCCTCCCTCCCCACTCATCCCCCTACACAGCCCTTCTCCACCCCTCCAGGTACACACTCGCTGAGGACTCTAGGGAACCAGCCAACCCCATCCCCAACCCCCTCTCAATAGAAGAAACTCAGGCCAGGGAACTCGTGGGAGGGCAGAGGGGCAGATGTCCCAGAGGAGGCTGTAAGCGGCACTAAGAATAGAGCTTGGGGCGGTGTCCCGACCCTGCCTGGGGGAGGCCCCCACACAGAAGCTGTGCTGTTAAAGCAGATACTGCTTGTTTGTTCCTAAGCCCAGGGAAATGCTTGCAGGCTGAGATCATGCTGCTCCCAGGCCTAAGCAGAGTGGGCCCTCCGTGGGCTTAGAGCAGCACTATCCGCAGATGCTTACTGGAGCCTCCTGGACGGGGCAGTTTCCTGTCTGAAGAGCCCAGTGCCACTGCTTAACATGGGCTTGCAGGGTAGAAGTCTAGATCAGTATCCACGCCTCTCTCCTCCAGGGGAATCAGAGTCGCAAGGCCAGCATCACCTCCCTGTTTCTCTACCACCTTCCCCCAGGCCTGCAGCTCAACGTCTATGTTTGTTGTTTTGCAGTGCTCAGAACTAAGCCAGGGCCTGGTGCACACTGGGCAGTCATACAAGCAGTCCACCACCGAGTTATCCACTTCTTAGCCCCTGTACTACCCACTTGGGACTTTTATTTGGGGTCCCTTTCCCTGCTACTGGTGAGTACCTACTTGGACAGAAGAATGATACAGTTCTGGGCCCTCCGGCCATCGATCACGGACAGCTCTTTAACCTTGCGGGAGGCTAGGTAGATGTCCTCCGTGGAGCCCAGTTCTTTCTGCAAATGATGAGTTCGAGAGGGTGAGGCAGATGCCCCCAATCTTCATGCCCACCTCCCAGACCCACCCTTCTTTCAACATGGGGATGCCCCTAACCCAGTGAATATAAAGAAAGAGAAAGAGAAGATGTGAGAGGTAGGGTGTTTAACTATCAACTCTTAAGAGAGGATCTAGGACCGTCCTGGTCTAGAAAAGATGGAGAGTCTTGAAAGGTCCTTCTTCTTAGAGATTGGCCTCTCTTGGAAACCCAGGAAAGGAGCTGTCCAGATGGAAGCCATATTTAATCTCTGTGGCTTCAGGCAATATGGTTTGTTTTATCAGACATCTATACCCACCCAGAACTTCCCCAGGCTTATGATGGGAGGTCGATTCAAACCCCCATAAGGCCATAGTTTCTAACTCCTGGAGACCTCCAGCCTATCTCAATGTGGCAGGACTAAAGGGTTTTTTACAAGGTCATAAGGAAAACCAGAGGTGGAATCCATATTGAATTTACTTCTGGGATACCACTAGGCAGAAATCAAAGATCCTAAACCTCCATCTGTTGGAGCCCCCTGGTCAGAGATGCAGGAGCCTTTCCAGCACACAGCGATGACTCTAGGGACGCTCCCAGAGCACATGTTCCAAGGTGCACAACTCCAGGGCCTGCCAGGCACGCCATTCTCTTTGTGGACTTTCCCCTCTGGAGTTGTGCAGTGCCCAACATGTGTAGTCATGTTGGCAAGCCTTGCCTTGACACCTGTAGCTGATACCATAGACCTAGAAGCCTTCTCAGTTCTGTGGTCATTCGCCTCGGCAGCTGGCAGAGATCTGCTGGCGGTCCCTCCATCTCTCACATTTCCTCTCTCTCTCTGGGCACCCTCCTGCATGCAACCCTACACGGATGAGTGATAAAGGCTGGAAACGGTGCAGGCAGGCTTTCTCTCATGGACCCAGGTCTGGGCTACAGCCCAGGACAGTGGGTAAGAGACGGAACGTTCAGAGCCCCGAGAGAGTGACTCACCTGCTCAGAATCATGTTAGTTATCAGCTCCTAGGCAGGCAGCCGCCACAGCCATCAGAGAATTAAACATGCACAATGTTAGTCAATAGGACAATAGGGACTGGAGAACAACACATCAAATGTGGGCATCCTCGGTATCTGTGGGTATCCGGGCATCCCCAGGAACAGGAGACAGGAACCCGGAAAGAGCTGTAGACAGCATCTCAAGGCAGACATGCACCCACAGAACCCAAAGAAACAAACACCAGACAGCCCACCACTTGGGGACCAGAGAGGCACTCAGTTGGGCCAAGTAGTCCCCAAACATGAGAACTGGGACCCTGATCTTCGGCCACGAGTTCTTTCTTTGCCTCTGCTTAGAACCTGCTGAGTAGACGGAGGGCGCTCCTCTACCCAGGCGAACACCATATCAGGCCACGAGCCTGCGACAGTCCTTGTATTTAAGTCAGGAAAAGCGGGTGGCCTTGAATTTGCCCCTCTTCTTGCCTATCTGATGTCTAAGAGGACTGGGGAGCACAGCTTGTCCTGTGCCTTTCTTCCTGACACTGATGGAGTTGAAGTCATGGGTCAGAGCCTACCTAGAACATAGAGGAGACTCAGGACCTTCTCTGCTCACGGCCTGGGGCATGTGGAGAGGTAGTGAGCCGGTAAGTTTGACTTTTGGCATTGCTCTAGCTTGACTTTAGTCCTAGGTGCTGATGGGAGCAAGGCCCAGGCGAGCTGTGAGAGAGTGGAACCAGAAGCATGAAGCAGGCAGATCAGGGGTGTTTAAGATAGATTCACTTCTCAAGCCCCATATGAATTCTTTCCTTACTGTCTCCCTTCCCAGCTCAGGACCTTGGAGTTTGGAAAGGCCAGTCTAAACGCCCAGAGAATGGCTCACAAATGAAGGGGAGGCATGGGCTGGCCATGTCTGATACATGCATACACCCCAGCTCAACCCCATCCTACGTAGGGCACAGGTGTTCACATAATTCCTCCCAGCTCCTGCAGCCTTGACTACTGCCCATGACCAGGCCAGCTTAACCATAGCATTTGCCAAAACACTGCTTGGAATTAGGAGCAGAGGATCAGATGTCACAGACATCCACATTTAAATCAAATAAATAAAATCAGTTGTTTTATCTGGAACCCCAAGACAGGGCTAGAGTGTCAACTCCACACTACTCCTTTGGCCGGACCCCACATGACCTTGGCCCTGACTGCCTCACGAGGAGTCATCTCCGGGTCTAGACTTGATAAAAAGCAAAGCAGGGAACCCTCTGCAGGCCCGTTGAAGGCAGGCCTCAGCGACTAGTCACCAACCAGAGCTCAGGACCCCTGAGTATACCAGAAGTCCTCAAAGCCGGAGTCCTGGGCCAAGCAGAGATGAAGAAATGAATGTGAAAACCTTAGAAGGCATGCAGAGAGACCAAGGGGCATAGAGCCCCTGGTCTGGTCATCACCAAGTGGACCCATGGAAGGCACCCAAGCATGACAGTCGTTCTCAGATTCCAGGGCCCCTAAACATCTTCAAAGTCACTCAGTATTGGAAGATGAGGGCTGACAATCAGTACCCCTGTAAGTTTGTACGAGTGCTTATCACTTTAGGCCTGTATATGGTTGCCAAACAACACTCCTTCCATCCTCTGTGGCTGGAGAAACTGGCCATCGCGTACACAGAGACAACAGACGAGAGCAGGGCCTTCCAGGTCCCAGCCCCGGTCTTGATCCCGTGAAGTAGCTTGGAGCAGCGTTCATCTTCTTCCCTACAGCCTCAATATCTCTGTAGGTAGACGTGTGTGTGTGTGTGGTGTGTGTGTGTGTGTGTGTGTGTGTGTGTTCATGTGTGCATGCCTATACGAATGTGTGCCTCTACCTGTGTGCATGTGTGTGCAAGTCAAAATATGAAAGTCAATATCCAAGAGACCAGAGGGTACAATCTTACCTGGTGCCTCTGATATGCCGAGAACATTTTTTCAAAATCTTCCAGGTCCAGAATCCGAAACACCTGCGAGTCATCGATCTCATTCCACACGGTGCCGGAGACACGCTCCTGAGATTCAGAGTAGAGAGAAGATAGGTGCTTGACCTGGTTCTTCTGGGATAGGACTGCCAAGATTCCCCGAACACCGCTAGTCCCCAAAGGCACATGCTACAGTGGTCAACCTCTCAGACTTCCAGAAAGGAGTCCAAGAACACCATCCCTCTCCAACGTCCCTCTTCTGCAATACTCTACTCTTGGTACAGACAGAAGACACCCTGTCATCCCTCCCTTTCATGTGAGGCCACATAGAAGTATCTGAGAAATCACTGGATGGGCTGGAGTCAGGGCACATGTATTAAAAGGGCTCTATTCAACCAAAGGCAAAACTTGGAGTGCACCTCACAGGCCTGCACTCTGAGTGGAGTCCCTGAAGGGAGTGCAGCCCACACATGGGCGGGATAGTCTGGGCCTGTGCATAGATTGCATTTCCTGGATCTAAGAATGGCCATTTATTTTCCTCAGTTCCCAGAAAGAGGACACATGCCAAAAGCTGGGACATGCTGGCCCCAAGTAGTAACTCTGTTCGGAGCAGCAAAACTTGCCTCAAGTTCCCGCTGGTCAGAGCCAGGAAAGGTGTGTCCATCTTTTATGTTTGCAATGGGCCCAGAAGTTTACAGTTTCCAGCTCTCTCAGTTGAGGCACCATCCCGTATGTCGTTTTTTGGAGGGTCCTTGTGCTAATGTCTATAGAAGCCCAACTGCACCAGTAATCATGTAACATGATGTTGATGGTGGAGAGAGAGGACGGGAGTGTAGAGGGCAAGCATGGAATAGGGGAGCACTCCTCACCGTGCAGCCCCTCCTCCAAGAATCCTCATCTCACCTAGGACATTAGTCTTTGGAACTAAAATTACCCGGTCACCTACTTCTGTCTGTCTAGAAGCCAGTCAGGCAACCTCCCTAACACCCCTTCCTACATCTCCTCCTCAGAGTTGAGAGTGTACCTTTCACTCACTTCTGTTTTCTTAAACTCTGAAAAGGGAGGCTAGGCCAGAGTCAAGAGGGAGGAGACATTCCTGTGGCCTTCCAAGGGCCAGGGACCCTCATGAGGAATGCTGGGCTGGGAAGCTCACAGCAGTGAGGGATATAGGCAACTGGCCAAAGCCAACACAGACAGATTCTTTTTGTGGTGGAAACAACCACTCTGTGTGTGTGTGTGTGTGTGTGTGTGTGTGTGTGTGTGTGCGTGCGTGCGTGTGTGTGCACTCTCCAGCGCTTTCAGGAGCACACTGGGCTCCTGGAAAGGAAGCTCTGAGAGGCAGAGGTAGAGGAAGGGATGGGAAGTCAGGAAGGCAGGGAGAGGAGCTAACTGAAGTGATGTGGTAATCCTAGTATCTCCTACACAAGGGCAGGGGTGGGGAAGCCCGTGAGAGTGAGCTTCTAGTCCTTTGTATTCTTGTGGAAGTCAGAGCGAAGATAGAGGGGCTCAAACCCTTGGGTACTCAACATGGCAACCAGTCACCTCAGCCTTCACTGCTTCCCAAACACAGCTTGTCCCCACATCTGCAAGGCTTCCATCCCTCCTGAAAGGATCCTAGGGCCTAGCCCTCTCATAATCACCACATCATAACTTTCATCCTATCTCCCTCATGTAGCCGCCAAATTCTGCAATTTAATTTTCCCAACACTCTGTCATCTCTAGCCTAGCTTCCTGGGACATGACAATACAATAGAAGCTATTGATGATCTTGTCTGTGTCGTCGTCTTTCTTCTTCTTCTTCTTCTTTTCTTCTTCTTCTTCTTCTTCTTCTTCTTCTTCTTCTTCTTCTTCTTCTTCTTCTTCTTCTTCTTCTTCTTCTTCTCCTCCTCCTTCTCCTTCTCCTTCTCCTTCTCCTTCTCCTTCTCCTTCTCCTTCTCCTTCTCCTCCTTCTCCTCCCTTCCTCTTCCTCCTCCTCCTTCCCTCCTCCTCCTCCTCCTCCTCCTCCTCCTCCACCTCCTCCTCCTCCTCCTCCTCCTCCTCCTCCTCCTCCTTCTATTGTTGTTGTGTGTGGTGTACATAGTGTGTGTTCACAGGCCGTCTTTGTGCTACAGCATGTGCATCTGACAGTCAGAGGACAATTCTGTAGTCGGTTTTCTCCCTCCTCCTTCACAGTGGTTTCTGGGACTGAATTCATGCCTCTGGGTTTACACGGCAAGCTCTTCACTGACTGAGGCATCTCACCACTTGTATTTCTCAGTCCCTGCCACATCCTATAATGTTAACACATTTATAGGGGTTATGCATACATGCGCATGGGCGTATGCATACACGCGCATGGGCATGGATACACGCACGTGTGTGTGTGTGTGTGTGTGTGTGTGTGTGTGTGTGTATTGTGAATGTGTAGATTAGGTCATCTGCAGGTGGTGTTTCTCAGGAGCTGTTCATCTTTATAGAGACAGTGTCTCTCACTGTCCTGGACTCAGGTAGACTAGGCTGGCCAGAGAGCCTCAGGGATTCTCCCACCTCTGCCTCTTCAGTGCTGGATCAAGCCTATGATATGTCCAACTTCTTGTTCTTGTTCTTGTTCTTCCTCCTCCCTCTTTCCCTCCTCTTCCTTTTCCTTTTCCCCCTCCTCCTCTTCTTCTTTTCATGTGAGTGCTAGCGTTAGAGATCAAATTCAGGTCCCCAGGCTTGACGACATGTACGTTTCCAACTGAGTTTTCTATTTAATCCCTTACATTTCATTAAAATTATTTTTATGTGTTTGCGAGGGGAGGCACGCATGCCGCTGCCCACGTATGTCAAGGTCAGATGCCAACTTGCAGGAGTCTGTCCTCTCCTTCCACCTTCTGGCTTCCAGGGATCCAAGGCAGACAGTCAGGCTTAGCAGCGAGCACCCTTATGCACCGAGCCATCTCACCTGGCCCCAACTTACTACATTAAAAAAACAAATCACAAGCTGCAAACACAAGTCAACATCCTTTGCTTTCCACACAGCTTCTGGTTCGAGGTTTGGAATGTGGGTCACCTGCTCATGTGTTCCTGGCCTATGACGTTCTCACTGCCCTGTCACAAAGCAGCATTTGTAGGTCACGCTGCTGCCTAAGGGAGTTGTCAGGAGATAACATCTTTCTCTCTCCTCTCTCTCTCTCTCTCTCTCTATCTATCTATCTATCTCTCTATATCTATATCTATATCTATATATATACACACACACATATGTATCTAAATGATCTATATCTGTATCAACATATATATGGTTATATAAAAATATTTTCTTCCTCTTTTTTATATCCCAACCACAGTTTCCTCTCCTGTCTCTCTAGCCCCTCCCTCACCTCCCATCTGCCCCCTCAATCCACTCCTCTTCCACATCTCCTCAGAATTTGGAGAGGCTTCCCTCGGATATCAACCAACCATGGCATATCAAGTTGCAGTGAGACTAGAGGCCCTCGTATTGAAGCTGGAAGAGAAAACCCAGTAGGAGGGAAAGGGTTCCCGAATCAGGCAAAAGAGTCAGAGACAGCCCCTGCTCCCACTGTTGGGAGTCCCACAAGAAGGGCAAGTTACACAGCTGTAACGTATACAGGGGGCCAAGGTCAGCCCCATGCAGGCTCCCCGTCTGTCAGCTCAGCCTCTAAGCTTTAAGGGTCTAGCTTTGAAACGCTGTTCCAGGTGGTTTGTGCGCTTTCACAGGTCAGAATCTTAGATATCACGTGGAAAATCAAACTGTGGTAACAGACCAGGCAAGTGATCTCCTTGGTGGCCAGTTAGATGCATAGAAGGATGGGTGAGTAGCTGAGCCATCTCTTAGCCTACCTTCCAGATTTATAAGCACTTTGGGCTGCATATTCTAGTCAGTCAGACCCAAAGTTAACACAAGGCAGTGTCATCTCTCAGTCTTCATCATCTCCACCTCATTCTTTCAGGCAGGGTCTCTTACTGAACTGAAAACTTGTCACTTTGGTTAGCCCAGGGGACTAAGCTCCTGGGATCCCTTGTCTCTGTCCCACAATGCTGGGCAAAAAAGCATAAACAGCCATAACTCTTTCTTTTTTATGTGGACGGTGGGTTCAAGTTCAGCCTCTCACGCTTACAGGGAAAGCACTGATGCCCACTGGGCCATCTCCATAATGCCTGTTCCTCAATTCACCCTCAGCACACACAGGTTCATTGGCAAGTGGCTTTGACAGTAAACGCAAGGTCTACAACAAGCAGCGTTGGTGTCCTCAGTGGGGACAGTGAGCCACCTGACTCCAGCAAACCCCTCTTCAGTATCCCTCATGCCTACCCTGATGCCTGACCCAAAGAAGAATCAAGACGCTTTGTGCAAAGAGCATGCTGCAGAACGTGGACCGGCCCAGTACCTTAGTGACTCACCTCATTCAGCTTGACCCAGTTGAAGGACTTCAATGGGTGTGAAGGCTGGGGGATGCGCTTTTTCCTGAGTGGGGCTTCATTGCTGGAGAGGGGTTCATGAGGTGGGGGCAAGCCTGAGCTGAAGCAGGGTGGGGCACCTGGGGGGATGGGAGGTCCTCCGGGAGGGAGGGGTGGTGGGGTGAGGGGGGTGCAGTTGTCAACGGGGAGAGGAGGCGGGGGTGGAGGCAGATCGTTGGTTGTTGTGGAGGAAGATAAGGTGAGCGGACCTCCAGGGGGAGGGGGGGAAGACACAGGGCCGGTCTGTGGGAAGACAAAGAAAGGCAGGATAGTATCTCCATCTTGAGCTAATGAAGTCTTCACATTACCATCATTTCTCTCTATGCAACCAACCAACCAACACACACACACACACACACACACACACACACACACACACACACCCCACATATGGCACTAGAGTCACACCATCAGTGAGAAACATCGGGATGAGGCATTCAGTGGTGCACATTCCTCATTGCACAAAGACATCCAGCCAAAAGGAAGGGACAGAAATTCTATCTGCGTTCTCTTGTCCAAGATACACTTCTGGGAACAGCGTCATGCAGAGGAAGGGCCCCTTTTTTTTTTTCCTAATTTGTTAACATAATGGCTCATATGGACTAATGAGCCACTGCAGTTGTGGCCCAAGACCCTTCTTTTTCTTCTCCCTCATCCCACGGTTCTTGTCCTCTCCACACCCCTACTCCACCCACTCCGACCTGAAACTCATGAGGCTGGCTGAACTAGCTCAATGGGAAGTGGGTGATGCCCGTGTACTGAGATTTCATTGAATTGGGCTACCAGCTCTGCCACTTGTCCCCTAGCTTGGCGCAGCTCCTGCGACTCTCGGGCCAGCTTGTCCTTCATCTTGTTGAGCGTCCGCATCATCTCTTCCTTCTCCAGTGTCTTCGTCTCACATTCCCGCTCTTTTCTCTCCAGCCGGCTCATGAGCTCCATGTGTTCTGGAGGGAAATGGGCCCAGAGAGAGAGAGAGAGAGAGAGAGAGAGAGAGAGAGAGAGAGAGAGTTGGGGTCCCAGGCAGGATGGAACAGGGCTCAGGGAGTGGGAGTGAAGCTGCTTTAGGCAAGCCCTCTCACCTTTCCGGAACTTCTCTGCTTGGTCTCGCCACTGCTTCACCTCGTTCTCATTGATGAGCCTGATGAGAAGTGAAAGGGACCACATGACTTTGACAGTCACCTCGCCTCTTCCTGGAAGACCTGATCCCCTGAGGAAGACCCTGATCTCTGATCTGTCCAGGCATTGGCTTCTCAGATGCTTCGCCAGGTCCCCACACCCAATCTTTCTCACTCTGTGCCCTCAGGGACCATGAGAACGGGAAGGGCCCTGGGTCATCTTCCAATCCAACAGCCTGTGTGATGGCTGATGGGAATGAGAGGTATGTGACTGATAGCAGACTGAATCAAGGCTGTCTGCAATCCCATCAACACACACACACACACACACACACACACACACACACACACACACACACACCACACTTTTGTAAGTAGATCCGTGCATCTAAGAGTCAGAAATGTTAGCCCAGTGTGTAAGGGTAGGGGCAGTGCCCACCTTGACAGAACAGAGGGGTGGCAGAATGTGATGATGAGAACATCTAAGGCACAGGGCAACCTTGTTCATAGCGCACTCTTCTAACAGTTGAAATTAGCTTTGCCTAAGACCCTAAAGCTATGAGGGATTGGCTCCCGGCATGATAGCCCAGTAGTAAGTGCATTCGTTTATGTGTGTACTGCATGCCACTGCGTGTGGAAATCATGGAAGACAAGGCTGAGAGTTCAGTTTCTTCTTCCCATGTGGATTCTGGGGATTGGACTTAGCTCATCTGCTTGGCAACTAGCACCTACACTTGCTGAGCAATCTTGCTACCCCACGGTAGGATTCTTTGGAGGGCAACTGCTGTGGTCCCTGGGGTGCTACCGGCTTTACCATCCAAAGAAGTGGCTCCCTGGGAGTGGACAGAGTTTCGACTATGCTTCCTAGTTGGAGAGGGATGCAGGATAGACTGGGTTCTACCAGGAAAATATAGATGGTAAAGAAGGGTTAATCAACTCTTGTGGCTGTGCTGGGACCCGTGGGCACCCTCAGGGTTTGTTGGTACAAGAGCCTGTGTGAGTGAAGCAGGTACCAGTAGGGCCCTACTGGATAAACTGGGCTGATGCCATTTTTCTATGAGGCTCAGGGGTCCAACTGGGAGATAACTGGGAACATCAAACTGTAGGCTGGTGTGTGTTGCACTGCCAGGAAATCAAGAGTTGGTGGGAGGACCAAAAGCAGCGACATAGCCAATGGGAGTGGGGAACCTCACCACTTGCATGGTCCACGAATTGTGTTCTAGAGAGAAAGGCTCTTAGCAGAGAACTCTACAAGATTCCAGTGTACTCATGTGCAGAACCAGAGCATAGCTCATGAGTTCAGACATTTACCCCTCCTCCTTCCTGCTACCTGTCCCCAGTCGCATCTTGAAGGGTGTCAGGAACTTGTGTTAGCTAGATCTGGGACATAGAAAGGGTCAGAGGGGAGTGAAACAGACATGAAGAGAAAAGTTGGCCATACCACACACATGCACAGGCATGAACACAAGCACACACACATGCACACATGCATATATACATGCACGCGCATATGCATAGATTACCACCTCCCCATTTCTACTATGACCTCTGGAGCCTCAGAGGAGAGACATTAAGGCTAAATCCGAGACATTTAAGGCCGTGTTACACTTGGATCAGCCTTCTCAGTTCCAGTAGCTTAAAATGATTTTAAAGACTTCTGCAACCCAAGAAGACACGTTCATGTGATACATACACGTACACTCCAAAAATAAAGAAAAAAGAAAGCAAAACTCTCAATTCAACTCAACTGGAGGACTGGGCTGGCTCAAGAGCTGTAGTCTACTGGTCAGTGCTCTGTGTAAATGCACTTAGCACCACCCCTCCCCCGTTACTTTGGCCTGATACTTGGCCACAGAAACAAGTAAAGTTGCTAACTCAGCTGCCACACCAGAGAAAGCTTTTGTGTAGTATGAACAGAGTTTCTGAATGCTCACATGGTCTGGAGAGGGAGCTGAAGTTTTGTTGGGAGAACCCAGAGCAGGAGGGAGAGAAGTAAAGATGGCCGAGGCCCCGGGCGGAGGTCAGCCACAACTCACATGTTGACGATGTTCTTGACATTAAAGTTTTCCAGTGGGGCCAGGTCAGGGTCCACACCTCGCTCATCCTGGAGGACGATCTGCTGAAGGATGCGGTCCAGGAGCTGCCACTGCTGGAAGTAGCCACCGTTCCGCTTGTCTGAGGGACAGAAGGCGTGCATCTCTCCTGAGCCCTGCAACCCCTGCTTTCTGTTTTCCTGGCATGACCGCCTCAGCTCAGGCCAGCAAGGCAAGCCCTTCCCCCTCTCAGGGAACTTGCTCCTGGTGTGGTGGGAGAGGCAGTGCTGCTTCCAGTCATGGAGATTCACAGTCCAGTCAACTCCTCATTATCTGTGGGTGGTTTTTCATGGCCTGGTGAACCCTCCTAACATTTTTCTACATCATTAAATGGTCGTGTTCCCTACTGAGGTGCTGGGCACATTGGGCATGTGAACGGCTTTCCCTACTGTCTATATAAAACACATTGAAAGTATTATGTGATAAACTATCAAGTCTTAGGGAAATTTGATAATCTTCCTTTTCACCTTACAGAAAAAAAAAGATGAATGGCAGTTGTTTTCCAGGTGTGTGTTGAGGCCAACAGAATAGGTTAAAGGGTTGAATGGAACCCTGGGAGGCTTCTTGGTGGAGATGGCCTTCAATTATGCAGGCTTCATTGATCACAGTCTACCAGGATGTGGACTTCCTTTTTACGAAATAGTTATTACCACTCCTTCCTTGGTCGCTGCATCTTTAATGACCACTAGGAAAAAATTGCTTTAATCTTGACATCAAATTCTGCCTACAAGCTAGACAATTGTGTTTTCAAAGCCCCATTTAGAGACAGAAGATGGGGGGCCATTCATATTACTTATGGACCGCCAAACAGGGAGTCAGTGGGAACAGAAGAAATCAGATTCCAGCACCTTCCGTGAAGATCTAGGCTGAGTTTTTTAAAAAGTGTGTGTGTGTGTGTGTGTGTGTGTGTGTGTGTGTGTCCCCAAAGGCCAGAAGAAGTTTGTCAGATCTGGAGCTGGAGTTGCAAGTATCTGAGACACTCAACATGGCTTCTGGAAGCCTGAACTCAGGTTCACTTGAAGAGAATCAAGTGCCTTTAATTGCTGTGCCATTGACCAGTTCCCGGCCGAGTTTGGCTTCCTGGTGCAACTCAGTGTGTTCGGCTCCCTCTCACACTACTGTACCAACACCATGTTGCCAACTTGTCCACTTGTTCCTCAGGAATGCAGTCAAAGCCAGCTCACAGCTACATGTTTCATCTAAAGCCTGACCCCAAACCATGAAAACTGTCTCTGTGTGAAGAAGTCTCTCAGAAGTAACAGCATACAGTTTGTTGTGAGGTTCAGGGACAATGTGCTAAGAACCTCCCACGGACTGCGCTCCAAGGTGGAACTTGGGTTGTCACCAAGACCATTATCTCTATGCTTTGGTAAGTCTGATTAAGCTGACCGTTACAGGGGCCAAACAGATTTTCAAGATATTCTATTTTTGGAAAGCTAAAGTAACAAACACTGTGAGTGCAGCTGGGGCTCATTTCCAATTATACTGTGGGCAACGATGAGTAATTTTGAGTAATCTATTCTGTTCCCATAAACACATGGATTTGAGAACTCAGTCACCTGCTCACAAGATGCCATTTGCTGTCCATAAAGAAAGCAGGAGTCAGCAAGAGTGATAAAACGTAAGAACAAAGTCAAGGAGCGGGCTGGGGAGATGACTCAGCCGGGAAAAGCGCTGGCCACACATCACTAGGAGCAAGTTCTATCCCTCGTTTCTGGTGTAAAGGGGCTGGGAACACAGGGGCAAGAGGATCCCTGAGACCCACTGACCAGCCAGCCAACAGAACCTGTGGTCACTAGGTTCAGTGAGAAAACCTTATCTCAAAAACTAGGGTGGAGAACGACTAAAGGACATACTTGATATTGTCTTCTGATGTGCATGTACGCACGTGCACGCACGCGTGCGCGTGCACACACAATCACACCACAGTCAAACAAGGCAACATGAGCATTGCACATCTGTTCTCCTCCTCTAAGCATGGAACTTCCATTTGCAAACGGACCTGCTATCAACACATCACAGAAGACGCATTTAGGTCATGATCGAACTTCTGCTTGTTGGACGATGAGGCTGGAGTTGTTTAGCTCCACCCCCGGCGTGGCAGGCAGCAACCCAGTGGTGGAGGAGCTCCAGTCCCTGGGCCAGCCCTCACGAAGGCAAACACGGAGGGACAGACTCACAGGCCAAGCAAGCTCTCAAAGGCCGACACGGACCTGGTGGACCGAGCCCAAGGCTTGGTGAGAACGCGGTACTCACAAGGCATCTGCAGGCAGTGGTGCAGGACGGAGAGCAGGCAGGGGTAGGCATCCGTGTGCTTCAGCTTCTTGTGGATCAGCTCAAACATCTGGGAGGCACTCTTCGTGTCAATGTGGACCTGGGGGAGTTTAGACCACAGTGAAGGGGGGGGAAGCCAGACAGCAGAGGGAGAAATCAAAGGCCAGAAGATACTATTTTGATCCTCCCAGACTCATCCATCTCCTAGTAAGAGTTTTTCTTTCCTGACTATCATCCAGGAGCAGAAGAAGAAAGACAGATGAGATCAGAGGGAAGAGTTAGTAATTATACAAATAAATCTCTCCAGCTCAGTACCACTGGCCTCTTGGGCAGATAATTCTTCGGTGGAGCATGGAGCATTCCGTGTCTTGAAGAATGTTTAGTGATATCCGCAGCCCTACACCCTAGATGCCAGTGGTGTCCTCCCACTTCCCTCCCCAAGTTGTGACATGCAAAATATGTCTACTCTTAACCAACGCCCCATGGATGATAAAACCACCCTGGCCAAGAACAGCCTATCCACACTAAGGGAAGGAAGCAGGCACAGATGCTTCGAAGTAGCTGGTGGCCTGTAGCTCACACTTGGTGAGCATGCAGTGGGTCATACTTATTACCTCTTAAGTCCTGTCCCCAAAGAGGCGATGGTTTAGGTGGGATTGCATGATATAACCCGTGAGCAATGGAGATGTGTGTATTCACAGCTGCTTAGATGGAGTGGATAGAAAGAGGCAAGCTGGGAAATTTGGGGGAGGCAGGGAAAAGCCAGCCCAGGGAAAGAATTTGAGATTAAGCATGTCCACATGCTGACTGGCTGACCCTGTGGCTTCTGGTTTCCTGAGGAGAAGGTGACCAGCTCGTGAGATGAGACTCTAGGAGCCAGCACATCCCCAGAGGTCCTTCAGACACAGGACCCGTCCACGGGGTACCACTGGGGATCCAGCCAGCACTGGACTGACCTTAAGCATAGACTCTGGAGCAATGGTTGTGCCCTGGACCCCATACAATGATCCCACCCCCACAGGCACATCACCATGTCAAACCTCCGGGCTAGCTCCAGGTCGTCCTCATTCCGGACCATCTCAAAGAAGTCTAAATGCCTAGAAAGGTAGGGAGGGTAGATATGGGATGCAGAAAAAGTGGTATTTAAGCTAGAAAATCCATGGTGGATAGTTCCAACCCCTTCAATATCCCCTTGACTATCTGAAAGCGTTATTCAGGTGAGGCAAAGGCAAAACCAGAAGAGACTGTGCAGTATAAGCCAAGCTCCTTCTCCTTGATAAGATTTTCTGGTCTTTCTTCAGGGTGGTTACACCAAAGTCCAGTCACCACAGACCACATCTCTCTACTTTGACGTTTCTGACTTGTTAAGTACAGTTGTCCCTTGGTGGGGGGGAAGTTGTTTTGTGTGCTCCAGGTTATTATTAACACCCCTAATTATTTATCGACATCCCTTAACCCAACCATGGTGGACCACATATGTAATCCCAGCACTCAGAAGGTTAAGGGAGAAAAGTATCATGAATTTGAGACCAGTCTGGGCTATATATTGAATTCCAAGCAAGTCTGGGCTGTAGTATGAAAACTTGCTTCAAAAAATGCAGGAGCTCCACCCTGAACTGTGTCAACCCAAAACACTTTTAGGCTCTGCTAGGTACCTCCTGGAGGATAAAATCACCCATTTCCAAGGACCACTATATTCCCAGTATTACCATATTATCTCCAACTTAGTTCTCAGAACAAATCTCTCCTGTATTTTCCTTGGAAATCTCAAACCCTTTCCACATCAAATTGTTTCTCTTTTTCTCTTTCTCCTTCATCCTGGTGTGTGTGTGTGTGTATGTGTGTGTGTGTGTGTGTGTGTATGCATGTGTGTATGTGTGTGTACATGTGTGCATGTGCATGTGCATGTGTGGTATATGTCTGTGCTTTATATACATTTGGAGACCAAGGGAGGATATTGGTTGGGTGTCCCTTCTATCTCTCTACCTTTTCTCCGTGAACCAGGTCTCTCACTGACTCTGGAGTAAGCCTGGCAGTGGCCAGACAACCCTAGCAATCTTTCTGTCCCCCTTTCCCACAGTGTTGGAGTTTCAGACCCTCTTGCAGCCATAGTTGGCTTTTTACATGGGTCCTGAGGATTGAATTCAGTTCCTCATACTTTCACAGTAAGAATTCTTACCTACTGAGTTATCTCCCCAGCCCTGCATGCTTTCTTCTTAAAACTCATTGTAATCAAGTGGCTGGAACCAGGGAGACAGAGCCAACATGGCTCACTGGTAACACATAGGAACATGATCACGCATTTTGATCAGCAGAGAATTTACAGCATACATTTGGGGTGAGGGAGTTCTCTGTAGAGCTGGACATTTAGTATTTCTGCTCCCTCAGAACTAAGAGTGTCAGTCATGCTCTCCTAGACCATGTTGAAAACCAAAGGACTCCCCACCCCCACCCCCACACACCTATTCCTAGGTGCTCCAGAGGAAAGACTACCTTGATTGAGAACCACTGGATTCACGGGTCAGTAATGTTAGGACAGAGATAAGCAGGCATGCATGGGTTCACTTGCCATACACAGTGCTGACTATAAGATTAGGACAGTTATGGTCCCCAGGGTAAGAAGAGCCTTTTCTAAAGTCTCAGCCACCACAAGAGGAGGAGGAGCTGCCATCACAGGTTTGTGATGGGTCTGGGCAGTTGAGGCCTTACTTGTCCAGGATGGCATTCTCGTGTTGCCGGAGCTTATCAATCACTGGCTGGATTCCCAGCATCAGGAACTCATACCGGAGATGGAGGCGGAATTCCAGGTTATCCTGAGGGTCACCAAGGGAGGACAGGACTCAGTGTTTCATCTCATGCCCAAGAGAAACACCCATAGACCCTGTCAGCATCCAGCTCAGCTATAGTTCCATGTCATGTTCTGTAACAAACTCATTGAGCAGCACTTCCAGAGACTGTCTCTGACCTTGCTATTTCTCTGATCTTGCTATTTCTCTGACCTTGCTATTTCTCTGACCTTTCTATTTCTCTGAATATTATTTATCTGAGGATGTTTGAATGATATTGACCTCCATAGGATGACATATTTGAATGATTTGTCCATGGTGTGTGGAACTGTTTGGGAAGGATTAGGAGGTGTGGCTTTGTTGAAGAGGTGAGCCACTGGGGGTGGGATTTGAGCTTTCAAAATCCAACACCATTCCCAGTTAGCACTCTCTGCCTTGTGCTTGTAAACCATAAGTGTGTTGTCAGCTTCTGTTCCTTTTCATGCCTGCTTACCTCAAGCCATGCTCAGTACCATGATGGTCATGGGCTTAAGCCCCCAACAAACTCTTTCTTATAAAAGTTTACCTTATCACAGCCATAAAAAAGTAACTAAGGCAGAAGTTGCAACCAGGAAGTGGGCTATTGCTGTGACAATCCTGACCATAATGTGTTTTGGAGGAATGTGGAAAACTGTCCAACACTGAACTAGGAAAGCATTGAATTCTGTAAGTAGAGCTTAACAGGCCAACCTAGGTGGAGCTTGGAAGTTAACAGTACTGCAGTCAATGTGGAGGGCTCATAGAAGCACAATATTAGCGAATGGCTTAGAGACCATTCTTTTGTGATATTTTGGCATAGAATGTGGCTGCTGTTTTCCCTTGCTCTGAGGATCTACTAGATTGAAGAGCTTTGCACTAATTTCACTAACAGAGGAGACAATATAGATTTTAAAACTGTCTTGTGTTTATTAGTGATCGCCCTTGTGCTGGTCTACAATGAGAAAGAGCAAGTGGGCAAAAAGAAAGACACAATGTAAACTTTAATGCTGGAGCTAGGGCTTGTGCTAAAAACCATAAGGAGAGATAGACTAAAAGGAGATCTATCTTCAGGGTGAGACCCCACCAGAGTTTGAGGTCCTAGAAGGTATCGCCAAGTTAAAATGTACGCAAACGCCATTCCAGGAGGGGGCCAGGTTTCACTGAAAACATGCAGCCTAACTTAGCAACATCACCATATGGTTCTGGATATAGAGTAAGAAAGGTGTAAGAGTAAAGGGGACTCTTCCTTCCCAGTTAAGGAAATTCCTCAAAGCTGTGTGTGGTAGGGATGTCCCTGCATGGAGGCCCAAAGAGGCCATTGTATGAGGATGTGAAAGAGAAGTCCAGCTTGTACCAGAATCCCCAGGATGTTGGAGATCTCAGAGTCATGGGATGCCTGCCAAAGACAGCTGCAGAGCAAGCATTGTGCCAGCCCAAAGAGAAAAGTGTGTTGCAGTCAGCAAAGCTAGAGGGAAGAGCCATCTGATCCCTTTGACATCTGATATAGAGCCATAGGGTTTGGAGTTTGCCCTGCTGGGTTTGAGTCTGCTTTGGTTCAGTATTTCCTCATTCCCCACTCCCCCTCTGCATATTCTGTGCCATTGTGTGATGGAGGTATGTAATTTGCCTTTCGATTTCACAGAGGTTACAATTAAGAGGTTTTCTTGACTCTCAGAAGAGACGTTGGACTCTTAAACAATGTTGAGACTATGAAAGACTATGGGGATTTTGAAAGTTGGACTAAATGCATTTTGCATTATGGTATGGTCCCAAGCCTATGTGGTAGTTTGAAAGAGAATGGCCTTCTGTAGGCTCATCCATTCAAATGATTGGTCTCCAGTTAGTGAAACTGTTTGGGAAGGATCCGGAGGCGTGGCCTTGTTGTAGGTATGTCCCTGAGGGAGCGGAGGAAGAGGCTTTGAGGACTCAAAAATCCACACCATTTACAATCATGGATTCTAATCTTCCCAAATGGTAAGCTTAATAAAACTTTTCTTTTCTTTGGTTATGGTGTATCATCACAGCAACAGGGAAGTAACTAAGATGGTTTTTAGTCTTAAAATTTGCCTGGCATGGTATGACTTCCAACGGATCAGGACAAATGAGAGTCATAAAGGGCTGGTATTGAAGTCACATGATGTCACCATCTTAGGGATAGATTATTCTGTAGACTATCTGATGAAATCTAGGTAATGAGAATTGCACACACACATATACAAAGTCATTCTGGCAAGAGGAATGAAAAAGAGAGACCATTAATTGTTCTCTTGGCCTCTTTTGTCCTTATTGGGGATTTGTTCCCAACCCCCAATGCACCATGCCACTGATAAAGGAAACTGCCCAGAGCTTTCTCAAACTTAAGATAAAACCAAACGGGGCTGGAACAGTTGCTTTGCCTTAGAAATTGGGACTTCAGCTCTTTTCAGAGTTTTCTAATGTTACTGTTGTAAGGGACTGGGAGTCTCATTTGGTTCCCAGAAGAAGAAAAACCAGAAGCCATACTTTATAACCCCCCTAGAAGAAGAATATGACTCACTAGCCTAGAAAGCAGTCCAAATTAGGTCTCTAGAAAGATCTACAAAGAAGGACTGAAAGTTTCACTCCTCCCACAATTTCTACCCCTCCAAGTCATCGCCTCCAGCCTCAATGGAGATTTGTGTCTGATCCACAATGCACCATGCTATTACTGAAGAAAATGGCCAAAGCCTTCTCATACTAAACAGAACCCACAGAATAGTGTGGGAAGCAAAGTCAGAATCAGTCCTCAACACCACACTGAACAGCCACTGCCAGATGAATTCAGGTCTCAGGAAGGCTGGGTCCTTGGAGAAGTTGGGTAGGACTCCTGAAAGCCATCTTCCCATGGCCCCAAGAGAAGGACCTAAGACGTTCTAAGGGTATCTGAAGAAGTCATCAGTGGTCACAACTAGATGCTTCTGCTCTCTCTGTCACTTGCTTACAATGCTTTCACACTCACAGACTACCGAAGTTCAAGAGTATAAAGGAAGGGGCCTCACCTCTCCAGCGCCAGCATTGAGGACAGCATTGATGAAGGACATGATGGCTGTCTTCAGGTTTACCTCATCCCGGTACCGGCCCAAACTGCGATCCAGTTCGTTCAGCAAAGTCTAATAGGACAATAGGAATGGTTGAGGGAGGGGTCTCAGGATGCTCCAGGAGAAGCCTTTTCCCTTCTTCTACTGCCCTTCCTTTTAGCCACCTAGGAAACCTTCTAGTTCTCTCTGCCTGATCATCTCTCTCCAGATCCACCCCAGATCTCACTTCTGACTCTCTACAGTTCAGTCCCGGGGCTTGGTTTCCACTGCTGCCCTCTGACTCTGCACCAGCTGTTGAGCCTGTGCAGAGAGTGGCCCCTGGCTCTTTGCAAAAGAGCAGAGACTAAAAATGGCAACAGCTCCCCAACCTCATGGATGCTCATTTGCAAACGTGTGATGCCAGCTCAACAGCTTGACTCATAAAACACAGAGTTTGCATGTCAGGTCAACTACTGAGACCGGGCACTGAGCTAAGACATTTCAGACGTGCGCCAGTAGGCTCATGTGGATTCTCTAGTAAGGGTGCTTAGCATGGCCTCCATTCCCAGGACTGGTCCCACCCAGTGTGCACAAATTTGGCACGCACCTAGGCCTGAAGTATTGTCCCTCCAATTGTCCTCAGTTCAACGACTCTTGTCTGGGTTCCTACCATGAGCCAGGTGCTGATTTCAGAGAGCCAGAGCCACAAAACCATGAAGCAAAACAGTATCTTGGCCTCAGGGACCCACAGTCTAGTGAAGAGGACAAGTCTGTTTTGAAAGCCAGACCACAACTCTGAACATACAATTTCTTAGGTCTCTTGTGGGGAGATTTCTGGGTCCTAGCTCTTTCTTCCTTCTGCGAGTAGACAGGGCAGTTTGCCTGGTGGGTGCCCCTTCCTTCCACTTTCCTTTTTGTGCTTCTCAGTCTCTCTTGACTTTACCCTGTGCCATCCCATCTATCCCCCACTTGATGCCCCAACTTTCTGACCTATTGCCCACCTGGAAACGAGTGCGCTCGGCTGCATACACCTGGTAGTGTAGCATGGCCTGTAGGACCTTCTTGTGGCCTCCAGGCACAAGGCACACTGCACCCAGGATCTCCAGCACTGCAACCTTCGTCTTGCTGTTCTCTGTTCGCAGGCTCTGGGCGATGATGCTGATGGCCTCGGGCTGTGCCAGGACATGTGCCCGTCCCTGGGAGTTGTTCATCAGAGCCTTGATGCAGCCGATGAGAGACGTGTGGATGCGGCTCTCACAGGTGGCATGGTCCATGCCCCGGAGGAAATTCAGCAGACAGGACAGGCCTTCCAGTTCGATGAAGCGGGTCACGAACCTAAGCCAGAGCCCAAAAGGAGTTGTCTGTTTTTGTTCCACACATATTATACAAATACAATGACCCAATATGTGCACAATTCACCATGTTCCTTTTACAGTAGCCTCTTGGCTCAAGACCCAAACTCTCATTTTAAAAATCAATCTCTCTCTCTCTCTCTCTCTCTCTCTCTCTCTCTCTCTCCTCCCTCTCCCTCCTCCCTCCCTCCCTCCCCTCCCTCTCTCTCTCTCTCTCCTCTCTCTCTCTCTCTCTCTCTCTCTCTCTCTCTCTGAGAGTGTGTGTGTGTATACATACATGTATGTGCAAGACCTGAGAGGCTACAAGAGGCATTGAATCTCTGGAGTTGGAATTAAAAGCAGTTGTGAGTCACCCACTTTGGGTGCTGGGAACAGAACTGAAGTCCTCTGGAAGAGCAGAAAATGCTCTTAACTGCTGACCAATTGCTGTAGTCCCAGACTTGAAAGCACAAAGGTCCGTGTTCCCACAGAAAACCAGCGATGTTAAGCACACAAGAGAGTCCTCTCAAAGGAATGGACATAAAACCTGTCTGTCCATCCAGAATGCTGGGAATTGGGGCTGATTAAACAGCCTGGTGTTCACCATCACCTGTTGGGCCAGGCAGGCCATATCAAACTCCTACAATCAGGACTGGAGGTGGCTGGCAATCTAAATGACCCTAACAGCCCGGGGCCTCCCAAAGCTCTCACAATCAGGACCAGATATACTTAATAGTCTAAATGACCCTTACATTATCTGTATAGCCAGAGACTCCCCCGAGCTTCCACAACAAGGACCAGAGGTGGCTAACAGCCCAAATGACGTCTACACTATCTTTAGTGTACGCTACCAAGACCAGGGTAGATGCTTGCCTAGGCCCTTAAACTTGTACAGGTAACTTGGCTTTAAAACTCAACTTGGAAGAAGTACCATGTGCCCTGAGTTGAGTTTCTGTGTAATTATACTTCCTTGGACACTGGGGGTTGTATTACACCACCACCACCCCAAGTTATAGTGTGTTTAAATTTGCTGGGAATAAACTCTCTCACATCAGACTCCCTCAAAGTTTTGATCAAGGCTGACAAAGTCAATTTGATCCGAATTTTTATTTGCATCTCTTCAAGGATCATGTCCCTTCCTGCCTACGTTTACATGTTATTTGTACTTTATTTTTTATTGTGCATGGGCATGTGTGTGTGCTCTTGCGTTTGTGCAAACACACACACACACACACACACACACACACACACACACACACACACATGCGCGCACGCCAAGCATGTAGAGGTAGGATGTTAATGTCAGGTGTCCCCCTCTCTTGGTCTCTACCTTATTTCCTGAGACAGGATATCTCGGTCACCTGGACCTTGCCAGTTAAGTTAGCCTGGCCGGCCAGCAAGCTCTAGGATATCATTTATCTTTGCTTCTCAGCACTGGTGCTCCGGATGTACAGCTTTGAAATGGGTGCTGGAGATCTGAACGCAGGTCCTCATGCTTGTCCAGCCAGGACTTTACCCACTGAGCCATTTAGGTTGTCCCTGCTATTTGCATTTTAAATACTATAGTAGTCTCTCCCCAAAAGACTTGTGTCCCCAACTGCTAAAGCTGGTTTTGGAGGTTCTATAAGGTTTAGGAGATGAGGGCTAGCTGGAAGAAGCATGTTACTGGGGCTGTGCCTCAGAAGGTTATGTAATGTTCCTGCTTCCATACACTTTCTCCCGTCCACTGAGAGCAGAACAGCCTCACCACACACTCCCATCACCATAGAGTTTTCCTCACCAAAGGCCAGAACCAAAGCCCAGTAACCATAGACTTGAACCCTCTGAAAGTCCTTTCTCCCTTCAGTTGTTTGTCCCAGGTACTTGGGCTCAGTGACATAAAGACCATTTACATACTAATTTTACATACCACCGATTGCCATTTGCATAGCTAAGATGGGGGATGGGAGAAAACGACTTTATAATCAGTAGGTCAGCCTGAAGACTCATCTCTAATCAGACCGGGTGTGAGAGAATTATTGACAGGAGGCAAGGAAACAGTTCAGCATGGAAGAACCATTAAATTCAAGGGACCAAGGCTCGAAAGCTCCCTTTCAGGAGACCCCATGGAAAACAGCAGTTATCTTGATACTTAGCATTACAACCATTTAGCCCAGTTACCCTTATTCTGGAGTCTATGTCCCCATAAAGAGCCTCTGGGAAGCACTCAGAGTCCAAAGACATCTACAGGAAAAAAAGGAATTACGCTTTCATCTTGGATAACCTCTAGCTGAAAATTAGCATTCCGTCAATGACGAATGCGGGCGACCAACCACAGAACCGTTAGTGGAATCAGAGGATTTGCCACCCAAATAAATCACCGCTATTTTCATATCAAATTATAGCTGTTGTAGATATCTCAAAATATCACTTTCACACATCGGTACTTCAAGATTATAGTGCTTATCACACCCGCTGCCGGCTCTCGCTGCTCGAGTATTAAAAGGCTCACTTATTGCTAGATGCTGCATTTTTAATATTTGCGAGCCTATTTTAATTGAATTGGCTCGTTCTTCGGCTCTGTTTGTTTGTCTCTTTTATGTTGTTATTTAAAAGCATTACTTCCAGGAAGCAAGATTTCAGCTTTTATCTGGGTGTCTATGGGAGCGACATCTAGAGCAATGCATTTTAAAAAGAAGCCATACAGACTTTAATTTAGTAGCATAATTAATGGGCATGAATTGAGTTGAGAACCAGCATTTATAATTAATATGTAAATGTATCTCTCTGAATTTTGTGCTGTGTAAATATCAACAGAATATGCTTTCCCATTTAAGTTAACAATATGACTGTTTATTTCCCTCTATTTTATGCTTTTCTGTACTCCACGAAATTTCTACATTGATGTCATGTGATTCCTGAAATCAGAATTCTGCTGAGGGGAATTAAAATAAGCTTTTGCTATATACTATTATATATTATCTTTACCATGCATCACAGGCATAAACTCAAGCACATACTTAATAGAAAGAGCATATGTATGAGCGAAATGTGGAAAATAATTGGGTAATTAGTGGTGTATACCAAATATTGATTTGAGTATCATTTATTTAATCACAAGTCTATATAGTTTAAGATGCAACCGAAGATAGGTCTAATAACTCATTTACATATATAGTTTAAGATGCAACCGAAGATAGGTCTAATAACTCATTTACAAGATTGCTGAGGATTTAACGGTCGGCTTATCTGATCTTAGAAGCCACTTCAAGCACGCCACTGGAAGAGTCAAAATCAAGCAACTCTTGCAGCGCGTGGCAGCCTTTGCACTCTCCACTGTGGTCTAGGAAGGAGGAGAAGTATTCCTGTGGCCTTTGCAACACCCATTCATTCCCTTTCCTTCCTGCTGGCTTCTACTCTAGACAGCTAGAGCACACCGTAGACTCCACATCGCCCCCTAGTGCATGGAGGACTTCTCAACCCATGCCCTCCTCCTTCCTCGCTGAGCTGTCCCTCTGCCCCCCTTTTCACAGAAAGTCCTTTATTATACACCACCTGCCCGTAACTCCTCTTTCTAGAGTGCCTCAGGACCCAATGCTTGTCCATCTCCCCTCCCGTCCACAGCCTTCCAGCAAACAACAAGAGAGATGGGAACTGGGAAGCAAAGAGAAATGTTTGGAACTCTTAAGGAATTCTGCAAGATTGGCCAATAGGACCAGCATGGATCAGAGCACGGTGCAATGCCTCAGAATGACAGAGGCCCTGAGCAGGGGCAGGGAAGGAAGGGAGTGAATGAGAGGGAGCAGTCCAAGTCACCTCATGGGCTGTGTCCGGAGGGCTGTCTTCAGGTCTTCTACGACTTGGCTCCTCTTGTCTGTCTCCTCGTCTTCAGTGTCATCCAGGTTCTGCATCTGAGGCCCACAGGTAGAGGGGAGAGAAGTCACATTGATCTACTTGCTTTCCAGGCCCCTGGAAGCTTCAGGGTCACGGGGTAGCTGTGACTGGAGAGGGCACGTTTACCTTGGGAAGAACGGGGACTCAGAGAATGTTCTACTGTGATGTTCAGACTCTGAGACAACCCAGGTTCTGGTCTGTGACAACTTTCCGTATCTAGGAATTAGAGGAGTCCCTGTCTCAGCCTATTTCCCAAGATCTGTGATATCCAATTGGGTTAATACGTGTTTATCTAGTTAAAGGGACTCTGATGTCCAAGGAGGTGGGTTGTGTAAGATCTCAAAATTACTGGAAAGTTGCTGGGCCTCGGTGGTCGTAGCACTAAAGGGCAGGAGCAGTGGTTGGGTGTTGGGGGATCCACAGGCTTCCAAGACCTGTCTATGGAGGCAAGGCAGGAAGAGTGGGCACTTACCGTGGCCATGGCATTGATACGGTCAATGTAAAACTCAGGCCAGCTGGTTGCCAGCTTGTTCGGGTCCTCCTGCTCCTGAAACAAGAATGATGGTCTTAGGTGTGTCCAACCTGTGGCTCATGGGACACATGTGTCTCAGGATAGCTGATACTGTGGCCCAACACCGTCGGTAGATGACAGCGTTGTACCGCGATGTCGAAGGGTTGGACCCCTCCTGGTGGACAGACCCACAGGGTAAGATGGAAACATTGCTTGAAGACTGTAGAATGGTCAGCTTCCAGCCCTGCCCACAAGGGCAATCTGCAGAAACTGCAAATCCTTTCTGTCTCTTCCTCAGTGAAATATTGACAATGGATATGGATTTGTATGACCACCAAGGGAGGACAGAAACTGTGCAGGGGTCATTTTCAACAAACCACATGCACACATTCTAAAGTATTGTCATCCCTATTCTGCTTATACCTAAATAAAATATAATTTTATGACTGTTGAGCATCACACAAATTTATATTTTTATGGTTTCCATTTGTGTGTGTGTATGTATGTATGTATGTATGTATGTATGTATGTACATGTTTGTGCAAGTACAGGTGCACAGTGTGTATGTCTGTACACATGTAGGTAAAGGTCTAAGCACAACTCTGGGTATCGTTCCTCAGGCACTGTCCACAAAGTCTCTTACTGGCCCAAGGTTTGTCAGCTGGTGTAGGATAGTTACCCAGCAAACCCAGGGGATCCCATATGTCTCTGCCAACCCAGGGGTTGTGAAGGTTCTGGCCAATACTCATAGCTTTTTTTTTTAACCTACATTCTGTGTATCAAACTTAGCTCCCCATACTCGCTTGATTTACTAGTGGGCTATCTCCCCATTCCATTTTCTTTAAAATTAGAAAAAATCATCTGGTACAGTTGTTTCAATAAAAGATGCCCCTATAGATTCGTGCACTTGAACGCTTAGTTCCCAGTCAGGGAGGGTACAGACCTTTGAAGTCATGGAGACTTGGCAGTGTTCCGGAAAGCATAAGAAGGTTAGTGATAAGTCCTCATCTGAGCATCTCGCTGACCCCGACCCAGCCTGAGAATCTGGCAAGTGCCTGCTCATGGGTTTCTGGAATAGGGAGTCCTAATTCTCAGAGGGGAGGCTTTTCTTGCCTTTGTGGTTTTAAATTGAGTTTTACTTTGTGTGTGTGTGTGTGTGTGTGTGTGTGTGTATGCAGACATATATGTATGAAATGCTAATATGTAAATGTACGTACATACACATGCACATAAGGAAGCCAGGGGACGAACTCACATACCATTCCTTAGAAGCCATTCGCCTTACTTTGAGATAAGGTCTCTCATTGGGATCTGGGGCTCACCAAATCAGCTAAGCTCACTATCTCAAGAAGCCCTAAGGACTCTCCCTCATCACATCCCCAAGACTAGGATTACAAGAATGCATCAACGATCATTTTCTTAATGTGGTTGCTTGAATTTGAACTCGGGTCTTTGAGCTTGCATCCCAACCACTTCACTGACTGAGCCCTCTTCCCAGCCCACTTGTCTTTCTTGGCTTCAGAGTCTTAGTGCGATACTGGTACCCAAGACTCCCTCTTGAGTGCATTGAAGAAAGAGGACAGAGTGAATAAATAAAGAATTAAGCATCAGTGTGTGTGTGTGTGTGTGTGTGTGTGTGTGTGTGTGTGTGTGTTCATGCGAGCACATGCACATACACATGCACAGCCCTGCTAGGGACTGGAGCTAAGAGTGAGGACCACCTTCTTCTTGCTGCAGTAGATCTGCCATTTCTTCTCTGGTGGCAGTGCAAACACAGCCTCCCGGTTTTTATCTGTGAGGTCCAATTCATCCTACAAAGATAAGAAAAAGAATGCCAGAAAATGAAGCTCTACAGGAGATTAGAACTCCCCCAAACTATCCCTTAGCCTATGCTCTCTCCTCCCAGACACACATCACACACACACACACACACACACACACACACACACACACACACCATAAGGCATTGCTTGTTCTACTAGAAGCAGAGCTCCAAGCCTTTGCCTCATCCAAGTCCAGCTTCTTCCTTTGTTTCCAGCACCCACACTGTCTTTGCAAAGCCCCTTCCTGCTCCAGGCCGCCCTGTTCCTGCCCCTCTGCTTTGCTGTCCCCTCACCCAGTGTATGCTTGCTTGTCTGCTAACACCTCAGGTTGAGGCCTGACTATGAAGGCCCCAGCCAGGCCTTTAGATCTGCCTTGCTTCTCTCTCGGATCTCCCTATCCTTCTGCCTGCCTAGTGGTCTCTCCTCCAAACTTTCCTGGATCCTTCAAGCTGGGTTGGGGAAGGTGGTGAGGCCAGAGGCTGAGCAGTGGAAAGGGTACACCAATCTAACACAGCCATTGGCATTGACCTGAAACTGTTCCACCACCAGGACACCGGGTGAGGCTGTGCAAGGCTCAGGGATCCATCAGAGGAGCGAGACTCAGAGATCACATTTTGGGGTCATTCTTTTAGTAACTTCGTTGAGTTTATAGACTTGGCCATCTTGGGTGGCTTCTAAAGAGTGTGTGTGTGTGTGTGTGTGTGTGTGTGTGTGTGTGTGTGTGTGTGTGTGTGTGCATAGTTGTGCTCATACATGTGTATACCAGAGCACAACTTCGGGTGTTGTTCTTCAGGGGCTGTCTTCCTTGGTTTGTCCTTAAGATAAAGTCTTGTCTGGAGCTCACTGAATTCATTATATTAGAAATCTGTCTGCCTCTGCCTCCCTAGCTTGGCAGCCCTTGTTAATTTTGTTTTGAGACAGGCTAACTGCAGGCCAAGGTGGCCTGAGACTTACTATGTAGCCGAGATTGTCGGGAGCTCTAACCCCATCCCAAGCCCCAAAGCTCTCCTTTGGAAGTTTCTTTACCATGAAGCTTGTGAGCGATTTAAAAGATCATCAAAGAAATGGTTAAAAAGCCATGTGGGAAACATAATGTGCTTTTCAACTCAGTTGTGAGCTAATCTGGTTTGTAGATGTGGTCCCGGGGATTGAGCGTGCTAGGTAAGTGCTCTAACACTGAGCTATAGCCCCAGCGCCCACTGTGAGATTTTAAGAAGCAAAAGCAAAACACTTATTAAGGTGACAAAGTGGGATATTAATCTTCATATTTTCAGGTAAGATATATACAGGAGGTATAAAACTAATATCAGCAATATTTCACCATATTTTTAATCAAGTGAGAACTTTAAAAATATTTAGTGTGCGTGTGCATGTGCATGTGTGTGTGTGCATGGCAACGTGAGTACAGGTACCCATGGGGGCTAAGAATAGGGGATCAGATCCCCTGTAAACTGCCCGGCATGGTGCTGGAAACCAGGCTCTGGTCCTCAGTAAAAGAGGCAAACACTCAACTACGCAGGCTTCTCTCCAGCCCTATGGCTTCAGAGATAATATGGCAGACTTCCCTAGGTCAGAACTGGTAAGTAGAAATATAATGGGAATGGTATAGTTTAAAATGTTCTAGTCACACCTAAAAATATTAAGTAAGTAAAAAGTAGGCAAAGTTAATTTTAATGTTACATTTTATTTCAGCCAATATAACTAAAATACGACCATTTCTACATATAATAAATGTGAAACAGATCAGTAATACATTTTACATTTCCTTCCTTTTCTTTATCTATTCTTTTATTTTATTTATTTATTTATTTATTTATTTATTTATTTTTGAGATAGGCTCTCTTGCAGCTCAGACTGGTCTGGAATTCACTACATAACTGAGGGTGACCTTGCACTCCACATCCTCCTGCCTCCACCTCCCAGACGCTCCACCACTTCTGCTCATTGTTTCTTTGGAAGACCGAGTCTTCAAAGCCCCCGATGGATGACCCCCCCCACTCTCTGTCCTGATGGGGTGGCCAGCAGCTGCCATTGGATCATACACACCAGAGTGCTTTAAAAGAATGCTCATTAGCTCGCCTGCGAGGATGCTATCAACAGTTCTCAACATCTCATTTCATAACCCTTTCTAATGGCAGCCAGGCTGGTCCAGAACCAAAGGGAATTGGGGACAGACCCTTGGTTCTGGGGTTCGTTTCACAATGTCTGCCTCAATGAGGGTTGGTTTTCTCTACAAGGAAGGTGCTTTAGGAAGGCTACCTCACCCCTACAGAGAGCTTTGTGGAGTGGAGAACAGGCTCCTGTCTCTGCTTGTCCGTCCACTCGTTTTCCCACCATCAACACCCTCTCAACCCTTCACCCACTGACCACCAGCTCTGCAAAGCAGACGTTGAGCTCCTCTGGGTTCGGGATGGGACTGGAGAACTCCAGATACTGCAATGGATGGCTGTCCCGGAGGTCGATCTCAGGAAGGTCACTGCTTCCGAAGCAGCAAAGGAAGCCCAGGCCATGGGGACTCCTCTTACGGAGGGCCATGGTCACTGCAGGCTGGGGCGGTCAGCAGGAAGGCACCTTAGGTCCTCATTGGCACAATCTAGGTAAAGGGACAAAGATAATGGGTAGTCACAGGAACAGAGGCTACTCTGGCTTCAGAACTCTTATCACAGAGGCTATTGAAGGCCATTGACTCAACATCACAGGCCTGACTAGTGTCTCACACACTCTCTGCTTCTTCAGACCTGAAGTTATCCAACTGTCTTCAGCAGACTTGGGGTGCTTCCTGACAGGGACATTTTCCCATCCCCTTTCTTTATCCCTGGAGACGTGTAGAGCATAGTAGTCACAACATGGGACCTTCAGGTGGTCAACGCTGAAGGTCCCTATCTCATGGTTTCTATTCCTGTGGCAAGAATATCTCAGGAGTTCTCTGACCCTTGAGAATCAACATCCACCAAAGTTCATTGATCTGGATGACTTCAGGGTCTGGGTGTGATGCTTTTAAAGGCAATGGGTGTGTATGCGTGTGTAGCGGGGAGCAGTCAGGAGGTGTTAAGAGAAACTCTGAGCTGATTGTAGGGCATAGCTCCTGATACATTGGCCTTCAGAGAAGCGGAAGAATGAAAAGGCCTTCCCAGGTCTTTCCTACTATCTTGTGCTCAGACGGGTTGCAAGTATCACACAATATCCACAAGACAGTGGCTCACCCATTCGGCTTGAAAAGGCCAGTACCCTCACCCTCGGCAAGAGGATTGCTGGGAGATTAAACCTCAGGTCAGATGAAGCTACCCTTTGGGATGGTATTGAACATATTTGGGGAAATCTGGTCAGATGTGTTTTTCATACCCACCAAGAAGACAGGTCGGTGGTCTCTGGCCAGGAACTAGAACTGATGTGTTGGAACAGAAAGGGTTAACTCATTGGCTTGCCACTGGGGAAGCCTCACCCAGGAATGCCAGCTGGAGGAGGAGCCACGGTTGCCATGGCTACCCCTGGACTGCTTAAACCATCAGCACACAGAACTCTTTAGGGCAGATCCATCCTCCACCTCTGGTTTCTAACACAATTCAGGTGTCCTGAGTGGGCTTAACAAAGAGACTAACAAGATTTACATACTCAGTCTTGCCCAGTTCATCCTGCCACTCCTTGTACATTGAACTTCAGTTTCTAAATAGATATATAGGATTTGTTTGTTCGTGGTGTGTGTGTGTGTGTGTGTGTGTGTGTGTGTGTGTGTGTGTGTGTATGCACACGTACATACATGCACATACCATGATGCACACGTAGAAGTCAGAGGAACGTGTCAGTTCTTTCCTTCTGAGGCTAGAAGTCACATTGTCAGGCTTGGTGGCAATCCCCTTCACCTGCTGAACCAGCTGTCCAATCTTGCTATTTAACTCGGTGGGGGTTGTTAAGATACTTCTTGGGTCTTGATACTTAGCTGTTTCCCCTGGATTATTAACATATGAAGACATACCCATGGCTGTCCCAACATCACTGTTGAAAATGCTGACAGAGACATCCTTGGGGTCAGGGCATTCAGCTAGCTCTTCATCACCATCCCCCTCTCCTACACAGCAATGGGAGAGATTTTCACTCAGGCCCCATGGAACTTAAGATACGCTAGCTCTGAAGCATTCCCTTGAGTCAAACGTTAGAATGCTACAGAGATAAACAAGATACACATGGCACATGTGAACCCGAGAATCTTCTAGAGATTAGCACTTTGCTCCCAGACTCCTAACAATTTAACTTTGTCAACTCTCATTTAAGTCACAACCCCTTTAACTGCCATTCTAGAACCTTTTTTTCTTTACTGATCCCCTCTTTATCTTTCTCTATAAATCTTTTGATATGCTTTTTAATAGATTCAGACAAGCCTTAAATAAAATAGTCTACAAGAGCCAGGCAGCACACTGGTTCTCTTCTTGTTTAAACACTGGCTCTCACACATACTTGAGGCTCCTTGAAGACAGAGGCTGCCTCCTGCCTCTCCGGTAACCTTCATTTCTATGCGTAATAAAATACTTGTACTTAGTGGATGCTCAATCCATAGGTATAAGTCAACTTAGAAATGACCTGTGCTTGCAAAAAAATGAAGGAAGAGAGCACTCTATTAAGCAGTCAGGAAATGCCCATTGAAATAGCTTAGTACTAGCAGTAGACAAGCAATCGAGAACTTTTACGATGAGTGAGAGGAGAGTTATAGGGGCTGGAATAGGGGAAAGGCTATCCAGGGCCATGGTGGGAAAGACTTCAGTTGAGGGAAGAGGGACGTATGGGGATTTTCCATGGGATTTGGCAGCTGATGATCAGGAGAGATGATGTTTGTTAGGCTCTCATTGCCAAGACAAAAATCTGTGACAAAGGCAGCTTAAGGGAGTTTTCAGGTACGCTCTCTTATGGTAGAAATGCACAAAGGCAGGAGTGGGAGCAGCTGGTCACATCGCATTTGTAGTCATAATGGAGGAGGGAGCGATGAATGCTACACATAACTGTTTCCTTCTTTTTTATGCAGCCCGGGACTACAGCCTGTGGATCAGAGATGGCTCTTCTGCCTCAGTTAGCCCAATGTAGATCATCCCTCACAGACAAGCCCAGAGATTTGCCTCTTTGCTAATTCTAGACGACGCCAAGTTGACAGTGAATATTAACCATCAGAGTGGGTGAGGGGCCGAGCGTCCCGTGTCAGCCTTTGTCAGGCTCCAAATCTGAAGGCAGATGGGGTTGAGGGTAACCATGGAAACTATGAAGCTGGCCTCCTATTTGAATCATCAGCCTTGTGAATGCAAGGGGAGCTGGTGAGCAAGACATCTCTGGTGAGCATATAAAGAAACTTCCAGAAGCTGAAGAAACGAGGCTAAGCTAGTAGCAGGATGGAACTCTAGGAGGGTCAGACTGATGTCTAGGAGGGCTTGTGGTCTCTTATTCTTGCCTTCCACTCTTTACCTTTCTGCACCCTGAGTCCTCAGCCTTCTCTCCTCTTCCGCTCCTACTAGACTGTGACAAATTAGGGATATGAGCCAGGCGACCCATACTGGTACAGGTTTACAACAGTGGTTCACAGCCACTACTGCTGTGATTGGCCAATATCCTTATCATATGTGACATTTCCTTCCTAGCTCAGAGCCAGGTGCCTCATCTAAGATGCTGAGATAATAGTGTCTTCTCCGGGGCAGTTCTTTGAGGAGTAAACAAGGCCGTAGATGTAAAAATATGTCAGGAGTACCTGGGTACTCAGTAGGTGAGGCCAACATGGCCACTGGGTTTTGGTCTCTGGGTCACTAAGATGAGACTGGCCTGTCCCAGAGGCACACTTCTTCCATGAGTCTCTGGGCAGGCTCAGGCCCAGGCTTAGAACAATTGCTTGCCAGAATTCAGGAGTCACTCAGTTTTATCTTCAGAAAGCAAAAGTGGAGACTGAGGAACTGGCCTTTCCCTGCACCCTGAACTCACTAGTAAGAGAAGATGAAGAGATGGTGGGGAGTTGGGGTGACAGATAGGCTAATTACCTTGATTTGATCATTACATAAAGTGGACATGTATTGACACATTGCCTTGTGCTCCACAGGTATAATAATGATTACACATTGATTAAATCCAGGGTTGGAGGCTGGGGAGAGAGTTTAGATAGTGAAGTTCTTGCCTTGCAAGTATTAGGACCTGAGCTCAGTCCCTAGAATCCATGTGAAAAATTGCCAGACAAAATTGTGTGTGTGATCCCAGAGCTGGGACCTTGGAGGTAGGAGGATCTCTGGGATCTGCTGGTTTGTTATTTAGTAAATTCCAGGTCAGTGAGAGACTATGTGTCCAAAAAGTTAGCAATACCTAAGGTTGTCCTTTGTCTTCTACATACGTTTATGCACACACACACACACACACACATGCACACATGTGAGCACACACATACACACACATACACACATACATACACACAATACACACACGTGTGAGCACACACACATATACACATATACACGCACATCCATACACACACACATACACACACATACACATACACACACATACACACACACACATACACACACATACATACACACACATACACACACACAAACATACACACCCATGTGAGCACACACACATATACACACATACACACACAGACACACACACACATCCATATATCCACACATGCTATACATAAATAACACAATAGCACTGAGAATACAGCCCAGTGGCAGAATGCTTACCTAGCATGCAAGAGACTTTAGGTTCAATTCCCAACATGGCAGCCCAACTAATCAACTAATCATCAATCAATCAATCAATCAATCAATCAAAATTTAAAAAGAAAAAGAAAGCAAAGCAGAACCCAGTTGTTGGCAGGAGGAGAGAGAAGTGGCCAGAGCAGCACGTCACTGTAAAGCTTCTTTAAGAAGAGAAGCAGAATTAAGAGCCACAGGGGAGAACAGGAAGCAAGAACAGAGGGAAACCCAGAAGACTTGGGCTCAGGCCAGAGGAACTCAGCTGTGACCCACTTTTCTCTCCACAGAGGACTCCCCAGTGCTGCAGCCCCTTCCTGTGGAGACACAGAGGCGCAGGATCAACACCTTTTCTAAGCTGCAAGCACTCTGACAGACTCACGCTCACATACTCGGAGCCGAGTTGGCCCCAGCTCTGTCTCTATACTCTGTCTCAATGCAGTCATGGTGTTACACTGTTCCTTTCGGAGACTTAGTGCCCTCTGACGTAACAGATGCCTCTGACTGGAGATCTCCAAGACTCCACCCCTCCAACCTTTCCCACTACCTGGCTCAGTCCCTTCTCAAAGGTTTCCCAAGGGACTCCCCTCAGCCCATTCTGAGCATCCCAGCTCCCCACTTCCACCCCAAGCCAGGCAGGAAGGACTTCCTATCTTTTCATTCCCATTTGGTCTCCTCTAAGCCTCACCCCCAAGTCATGACCCTTCCCCCACGCCACCCGCACAGCTTGCATCCCAGGACTGCGAAGCCTCCGTCAGCAGTATATATTTCTTGATCTTAATTAAAGACAGAATAATGCTAATATTCTGATTTGACAGAATGAAAGACCCTGGGATAGATTTTCATTTTATACCTATGAAGATCTTTAGATTGATGGTGTCATTTTAAAGAAATAATTAAGAGGGTAGGAAGATGAGTAAGTTGAAAAAAATGCTTGCTGTGCGTGCAGAAGGACCTGAGTTCAGCTTCCCAGAACCCACATGGGAAGCCATTCAATGGCTGCCTGTACTTATAATCTCAACACTGGGGAGAGGCAGACAGGTAGATCCCTGGTACTCACGGGGCAACAGCCCAGTCAAATTGGTAAAAACGTGCTGGGGAGCTCTTAAGGAACATCATTCCAGGTTGACCTCCAGCTTCTACGAGCAGATACATACGTGTTCACAGACATCCGCACACATACCTCCCCCCGCCCCAACACCCACTCCCACAAGAGAAATGACTAAGGAGCAACCAACCACAAAACTGGCTCCATGAGAGTCAGGCCTTCACATAATCACACAGCCAGTCGGCAGCACAGGGATACGATCTGTTATAAACCCCCAAGCCTCAGCGTTCCTGTCCAATGTCCTAAATCAGGATCCGTTCAGGATTTTCTCAAGCATTCTACAGATTCGGAATCTCTAACCAAACTTCTGTGCCTCCTGTAAGTTGTTCTGGTGATGCTGAGATCTTGGGCACAGTGATCTTGGAATAAGTCAAATGGGGTGGGGCATGGGTGGGTGGGGCATGGGTGGGTGGGGCATGGGTGGGTGGGGCATGGGTAGGTAGGGTAGAGAAAGAAACATGGGAAGGATGATTAACACTAAGGACCCCTTGGAAAAGTGGTATGGAAACTGGCTATCATAGAAGCTATATGTGTATATACATACATAAGTACATACAAACAGACAGACAGAGATATTTAATGGGGTTATCCTATTAAAGATTCGTAATTCCACTAGACCCCGCAGGCTAACAAGTAAAAAATCCCAGCGCCTGAAGAAGTCATCTCTTCTGAAGTTGTTAGCTGGTGAGGCCCCATAGACCCCACCCACCCACCCACCCAAAGGTTACAGGATGCTGCTGATGCTCTTGGTTACCATCTAGAACTGGACAGTAAGACCTTATTGTTGAGGGCACTGTCTGCCTGAGCCATGGAACATGGAGAAATCCATCTGGTACTGACCTGAAGATTCACCCCACAGGCTAGCTGTCCTAGTGCTGGAAGATGCTATCCAGGCTACTAGAGTCTGTGAGGCATGAGGACAGGCCCAGGAAGCTGTCCACACTGGTGCAGTCGTGACAAGAATATCATAGAAGCATTATAAATTATGCTATCAACAGCAAAGCTTCAAGAGCTGTTAAGTTGCTTGGTGAACAGTGCTTAGCTGCCCAGAGACCCGGCTAGGACTCACACGTTTGTGTTCTGAACTCGGTTCACATCCTGTGGTCTTGTCATGAAGCAGAAACTGAGCCACGAGCCCCCTTTAGTTAGTGAGGCCAGTGCTTCCGCTTAACCCCCACATCCCTGCACAGCACAATGGAAGGCTCACCCTCCTCAGCTTCATGTGCTCTGTTCTCAAGCTATACGGGGTCACACGGTATAGGGAAGCCAGGCTTGGGCTCAGAACTGGCCCGAGGCCAGTTCTGAGCCCTCTGACTTTGTGACTGGCAGCGTGAGCCAGGGCAGGGCTAGGGAGGGAACACTTTGGGAACTAATCAAGCTCTTTTCAGAGTAAGCCTGGCCTAGAACCTAGCTGAGTGTGGTCCCTCCCTAGGTCTTTCATGGTTCTTCCCTATCACTCAATGCTCTCCTATAAGCCAGCCCATCACTCTCAGCATCTTGGCATCAAGAGAAGGCCTGACTGGACACAAATCCTACATCTCAAGTCGAGTATACCTTGTTGGAGGCAAAGTAGGGTAGAGAGGCCAGGGACCGAAAGACAGGGAGAGCAGGTCGTCTATCTACTAGACAATAAATGATACATACAAAGTGATCCTTCACTCCCTTCTCAGCCTGTGTATGCAACTTCATCTGTCAACCAATTCATTCATTCTTTCTAACAAAGAATGTGCATGTAGAGTGTATGTAGATGCTTTATATTGGTGTGGTATTGTAGGTGGTAAATGTTCATTTAAGGTGTATGTGCATGTGTAAAGTGCATGTAGATAATGTATGTAGATAGTGCATGTGGGTGATACCTTAGATCCATATGTGTATATGTCCTATGGGCAAATGGTACATGTACATGTGTGTGGTTTGTATAGGTACATAATATATGTACATGTATGGTGTAGATAGTACGTGAAGATGTGAGACATGCATATATGTAGATGGCATAAATGTGTATGGTATATTCTTGAAGATTGTGCATGTGTATAGTTGTATATGTTTAGATGGCTCATGTATAAGTATGGTGTGTGGAGGGTATATGTGCATACATGGAGTAGGTCTATAGATATCTGTGCATGTGTGTTGAGTTGAATACCTGTCGGGGTTGAGGATTTGGCTCAGTGGTGAGCGCTTGCCTGGAAGCGCAAGGTCCTGGGTTGATCCCCAGCCCCGGAAAAAAAAAAAAAAAAAAAAAAAAGAAAAAAAAAAGAATACCTGTGCAGATGATATATGTGTATTTGTGGTATATGTTAAAGATAATTTACATAGATTATCATATATATGACTACATGTAGATGTGAAAAAAGTATGCATGTAGGTGGAATATGGACACGTGTGATATATATGGTGGCATGTAGGACCATATTGCCCAGGGTTATGGAAGAATAGTCAAGGGAGTTTCAACCCCACAAAACTCATACATGAGGACAGCAGGAATTGGCTACCTCCCACTTCCCAACCTGGCACCATAAAGCCAGATCCCTCACCATCAACCCTAGTAAGAATTTATTATCCAGACAGTTATCAGGGTTCACTCCTTGTTTGACCTTATAAGGTTCCCCTACTGCCACCCTACAGAGTGTGTAGATGAAACATCTTACAAACACTCCTGTCCTGGCTAACAGTACATGGACAAACATATCTTGGCCCAGAGACGCTGGCCACCTCACCAGGGCATAAATACCCCTTCCCCTGCCCCAGTAAATGGACCAGTTCTCTGAAACTGTTCCCAGGTGTGTTCATTGCCCAAGCACTCATCGAAGACCAAGATCCTATACTGCACTCACCCGTGCCTGGCTAAGTTTCCCTCCCTCCTATCCAGCTAGGTGCCCTGGCCTGGATACTCCAAGGGGGAAGTGAACATGGGTGGCAGTGGTGTGTGTATGTGTTTGGTGTGTGAATTGTATGCATGCATAGTTGTATATGTAAAGATGGCATGTGTGTGTTTGTAGAATGTAGGTGTTATATGTTCATAGGTGCTGTACATGTTTAGGTGATACATGTATGTGGTATGTGCATGCAGATGGTATATGTGCGTGTGAAGTGTGTGGTGTAGACATCATCTGTGCAAGTAGGATTTGTATGTTTGTGTAAGGAGTGTGTTTGTGTGATTTGTGTCTGTATATAAGCTGTACTATATACTGAGCTTTGTATGTGTGCTTGTGCGTTTAGCAGTATGTGTGATTTGTACATATGGTGTGTTAGTGTAAGCGATACATGTCAGTGCATCCTCTGCCATATCTGACCTATGGTGTATACGCATGGGCACTGTTTGTGTGGTGTATTTGGGGCAGGTTGTATGTGTGCATTGCTAAATGTGTTACTTGTCAAGAGGCACACCATGAGTTTCAAGTCTAAGCAGGAAAAGACTAGCCACTCCCAACAACATGAGCAGAGGAGACTTTTACGTCCCTGAAAAGCAGTGCCACACCACCTTCACCAGCTCACCGTCAGCTGGAAAGAGACACCTAGGCATCATTTTTAGGAACTGTGATTGTGAGGAACAAGGAATGCAACTTCCCAGGAGCCACACGAGTCCTGGAAACAGAGACAACTGAGTGGGTGCTGGTAGGACAGTGGGCCAGAGCCTGAGTTCAGTCACCTGGTGCATCTCCTAGCAACTGAGGGACAGCAGGATGTGGGACTGAAACCAGCAGAAATGCCCAGAGGAGGACTCATTCCTATCACATGATATCTGATCCTACACAGCATCATTTTAGTTGTGGAGTGTGTGTGAGTGGTGTGTGTGTGTGTGTGAGTGTGTGTGTGTGTGTGTGTGAGTGGTGTGTGTGTGTGTGGGAATGGTGTGTGTGTGTGAATGGTGTGTGTGTGTGTGGTGAGTGTGTGGTATGTGTGGTGTGTGTGAGAGGGGGTATGTGTGTGTATGTGTGGTGAGTGTGTGTGGTGGGTGTGTGTGGGGTGTGTGTTGGGTGGGGGGGTGGGGGTGTGGGGTTGGGGTGTGTGTGGGGTGTTTTTGTGTGTGTGTGGTGTGTATGTGCTGTCTCTTGGTGTGTGTGTCTGTGTGGTTGTGTGTGTGTGTGTGGGGTGTGTGTGTGTGAGTGGGTGTGTGTGTGTGTGTGTGAGTGGTGTGTGTGTGTGAGTGGTGTGTGTGTGTGAATGGTGTGTGTGTGTGTGTGAGTGGTGTGTGTGTGTGTGAGTGGTATGTTTGTGTGTGTAAGCATGTGCATGCCGATGTGTCTAGCAGATGTAACCGGACTCTTCTGCATGTGTACTATTAACCAGCTGGTGAGTTCTAGCTGCTCTGGAGGAGAATCTGATACGGAAGAAGTAAATCGATGTCAATCAAACATCCCAAACCATTCCAGTGCTCTACACCTCAAACGAAACAAAACCACCCAAACGCAACACAGCTCTAGGAAGACACTACGCTAAGGCGCTGGACTCATGCTCTTGTCTTTTTCTCCCTCTCCCTCCCCTCCCCCTCCTCCCTTTTTGGGGACGTTGAGGTCTGAGCATTGAGCCCAGAGCCTTGAGCACACTAAGCACCCACCCACGCACCTGGTCAACCGACTCCATTTGTCCTATTTCACCTTTTATTTTGAGACAGACAGGTCTCCATTGCTCAGGCTGGCCTTGCACTTACTCTGCACGGAGCTCAGGCAAGCCTAGAAATTCACTTTCTACTTACAGTCTCGTTTACTTATCCCAACATCCTGCCATCAGGGTTTTCTGACTTGATAGCCGTTTTTATTTTTAGATATTGTTGACTAACCCCGGGGCTTTGCAAAGGCTGAGCACGTTTCTATCCCTGAGCTACCTCTTCAGGACGTTAAAACTTTAAAGTTTTAAAACAAGCCTCAGTAAGTTACTCAGATTACCCTTGAACTGACTGTGCAGCTCAGATGTAACTCAAATGTGTGATCCTTCAGCCTCAGCCTCTGCAGTAGCCGGGATTACAGGCCTGTGCCACCGGGCCCAGCCACGCTTCCTTTTCTGTACAAGGAAATGAAAGCTCAAAGAAGCCAAGTAGGTTGGCCAAGTAGAGTGCATAAAGCATGCGGACCTCCATTTCACCAATTCCAAAACTCAGAAACAACTTTTCCACCTCTCAGAGATCAGAGGGTATGGACAACAGCAATAGTGTAAGCAGACGGCGTCCACACAGCCGTGGCGCTACCTAAGCTATGCCAGAATCTTCACCCGTCTCCCCATCGCAGCTCTCAGAATAGAACCTGGCGTTTCCAGAGAGCAGCCTGGCTCAGAGCCCCAGCTGTAGGCAGCCATCCGGCCGCATCGCCTCACCACATGCCGCCCAAGAGAGGTCCTAGCGATCTGGTCCTTGAGGGATGCCCTCGGGATGCCAGCTGGGTACACTTTCGATCTACATCCCCCTGCCACTGTCACGAAATTTTTAATATGCTTTAAATAAGAAACCCTACAGTTTCTTCTTACCCTGAGTCCCGAAAACCATGAAGCTGGTCCTTCCCGTCTCTACAGTGGCCAGCTCGGACAGGATTTCCAAGGAAGTGCAACCCGGGCTAGCCACTCCCTGTATGTTTCCAAATCTGTTACCCACAGTCCCTGGATGGGCAGGACTGGAGACGGATACACGGCTTCAATCTGGGTGGCTTCCTGCCTCAACGGCCTTGATCCACATTGCTCAGGAACAGGCCCGCATACCCCTGATCTCTCCTCTCCCTCTCCGGCCTCCCCCCACCACACCAAGCTACCATGCTTCCTATAATGGTGACCCACTTACTCCTCCAGGGACGAGAAGGCTCGGAAAGCTACAGTGAATCTCCCCTCTCCCCGGAGGCAGGAACTTGATAAGCGCTAATGAATTGCTGTATTCAATAGAGTCCTGACTCTGTCCATGATAAGATGTGGTGTTAAAGTAGCGATACGTTAAGCCTGCACAAAGACTCTATGTCCTTCATCATTCTAGAATTGGATAAGTAATAAAAGCATGAGATTAGCTGAGCTTTGAAATAAAGTCAAGAACTGCGCTGCTCCATCTCCTGCTGGTCTCTGCGTTAACCCATCTCTCATCTCCCGTATCCATCTCCACCTGCTCCCCTTCCCTTCTTCCTCTCCTCCCTCGATCCCTACTTTCGCAAAACAGTGGTCTTTCTGGCCACTCCAATACAAGCTCGCTCTCCTCTAAACCTCGTGAAATCCCAGTTCACAGAGAATCACAGTATTTGAGTTATTTTGTATGTGTTTATATGTTTTAAAACAGTGAGCTTTGCTCCATCTAGATTCTGGTCCCAAGAGAATGGCCTCCGGCACCCTGCCATGCCCTGGGAAAGCCCTCTCTACATGAATGAATTGAAATGGCCAGGTATAAAAGAAATGAGAGGAATTTACTCTTCGGAAATTAATCTTCGTGCATACCTAAGGAACCCGGGTCTTTTCCTCTCCACCATCCACCAAAAGGTGTGAGACCTTGGCCAAATACTGTCAGGAGGGGTCGCATGGCAGAAAGGAATATTCCTTTGTAGAATTGCACAGTTAAGTCAGACATGGAATCCCCAGGCAAACTCGGGGCATTTTGACTTCTGGATCTCTCATTTCTGGTTTCCCGTTTTTATTGTATTTGTTTCAAAGCTTTATTTATTTTTATGTTATGTGGATGAATGTTTTGCCTGCATGAAAGTAGGGCATATGCATGCAGTGCCCACAGAGGCCAGAGGAGGGCATCAGATCCCCTGCAGCTAATGTTACAGAGGGTTGCATCAGTGCTGAGAATTGAGACCCCAGGTTCCTCTGCATGAGCGGCCAGTGCCCTTAACCACTGGACCATCTGTCTACCCTTTTGCTTCTCCTTTTTGAGACAAAGTCTCACTAGCCCAGAGTGTTCTAGAGCACACTATGTATGTAGTTCCCCTAGAGTGGCTCTAAACTGGTGGTGATCCTCCTGCCTCAGCCTCCCAAAAGGACATTTTACTGCTCTTCTTCACGTCCCTCCTAAACACCACATGTTGCGTGCAAATGCTGTATGAGATGGTTTTCTCCAAGTGTTCCAAGGAGCAGGCTACAGACGCTGAGGTTTCTTCTGGAACCCAGCCCCCACCCAAGGTCTCTATGCCCTGCCTGCACACCTCCCTTCTTGCCCGTTTTCTTTCCATGCCTGGCATTCCTGCAAGCTCTGCACCCATCCTCCTCACAGAAAGGCTCTCCCTTTCTCAGGGCTGAGTGAAACCTCTCAACGGTGTGTCGCCTCCTTGCATACTGTCACTCCGTCTGCTACCGCAACCCTTTTTCCTAATCTTTCCCCTCCTTAAGGCAACCCACCTGCCCGAAATTCTCCCTGTTCTTCTGTTCCCAAGACCCAGTGCCTCCCCTGTGGCCAACCCTGTCCAAAGACTGCCCACCCAGAGTCCATTTCCATGGTGGATGCCCCAGCTCCCAAGAAAGACTTCCCCCCACACAGAGGGTTCACCCCAAGCCAACCTTCCCCCCAGAGTCCATCTCCACAGAGAGCATCTTCATTCCTTCCTGATGCCCTTCCGACTCTGTTGGCCTTCACCCAGGACACCTCCCTTCCTACTGGTACCTGCTGCCCTCCCCAAACCTGGCAGACTGGCTGCAGCAGGCAGAGCTAGCGCTTCCTGAATTACAGCCACTCTCTCTGAGCCAGGACTTTCTTCATTTAGAGCCATCATCTCCACAGTTCAGCAGGAACGATACAGTGCCCAGTGCCGGGCTTGGTACACATGCTGGGCCTCAGCCAAGGTTCAGAGCTTGGATGTCTGCTTTTCTCCCCTTCTCTAAAAGACCCCTTCCAGCTTTTTATCACAGGCGATCCCTGGAGAACCCTCCTTTCCCTGACGCCCGCCTCCATAGATTTCCACGCAGATACAGCCTGGGACACACAGGGACCTCTTTCTAAGCTAACTCTGCCTCCCCGATTCTCTCCTGGAATGGCCTAGTGAACCCGAGGTTCAAAACCACAGAAGTGTTTTAAGCTGCTAGTCACACCCAGCCTATATGGTATTTCTTCCTCATAAAAAGAAACTGATTTTTCTCAGACAGGGATCTCCTAGCCCAAGCAGTCCTTAAAATCTCTGTGTAGTCAAGGATGACCCTGAACTTCTGATTCTCCTGCCTCCAGGTTCTGAGATTACTGGCATGATACTGAGTTTTGGGGTGTGCTGTGGATTGAACCCAGGGTCTCATGCAGACTGGGCAATCACTCTAGCATCTGACTTGTAGTCAGAGTCCTTTTCCACAGGGAGCTCAAGAAACTCTTCAACTTAGGTCTTAGCATCCAAGGCTTAAGTCTGAGGGGAGTGCACAGAGAAATCAAACCACTGGGTCAAAGTTCACAGAACATAATCCCCTATGGGACTAAAAACAGATTTTGATCAGCTGGCCAAAGCTCCTATACATCTCCCCAGCACACACACACACACACACACACATATACACACACACACACCATCTTCTCTATTCACAACACCCAGTCACCTACAAGAGTTCTTTGACAATTCTGCATTCACCTACGTGGATCCTCCCATTCCATCCAGGCACTGTTGACATGACTATTCTCACAGTATCTAGGGGACTGGTGTGCAGAGCCTCCCATGGCTCTGTTCACCTCAGCTTGCTTGAGCCCTAAGCAGGGAAGAGTTTCTGCAAGACACTATCCTCACTGGTCTGGCTGACTGCCAGCCCAGGCTGAGCCAACCCCTTTCTTCCCTGCTTCGCTGCTTCACACCTCTTCTTGGCTTCAGGCCAAAACCACACTGGCAAACTACTGGCCTGGATGAGAGCCTAGGTTCCCAAGCTCTCGTCTCTCCTGCTACCTTTGTCTGCTGGATCACAAATGGCATTGCATCCTGAGTCACCTACTGGCCCAGTCACCTAGACGCCCTCAGAGTTCCAGGTGGATGGTGTCAGGGCTGCAGAACCCCTGCAGTGAGTGATCTGGACATGAGACTAATTTGTCTCACCTATGCCATTGTCTGTGGCAGGACCTATACCAACCTTTCCCACAATTCACCTCTTCTTCTTGTGGCTATGACTGTGAGTGGAGCCCTCAGTGTAGTCAACAGCGACACCTGGATCCTACTCCAAACCAACTGGGCAAGAAGCTGTAGGTGGGCTTGGGGCCTGGATAGAGGCCAGCCAGGCAAGTGGCTTATCTTGGTGTGGTCGGGATTGTCCAAATTTAAAAAGTCTTACAAAGAATGTTGTCAACTCAAGAAAGTTGAGTTACTGGTCACCTTACCAAGCTGGCACGTGTAAAAAGTTACCCAGGTCAGTCAAATCTAGAGGTACCTTGGCCAGCACTAGAAACAGCTTAGCCAATCAGCGGCTTCCTCTGACCTTCCTTTCAAGTCACAGCTCACCTGCCTTAGGTCTGATTATCCCAAAGGGAGTCCTCAGACTCGCAGCAGTGTCACCCAGGCTTGTTCAGAACAGCAGAGCTAGCTACCTCCAATAATAATAATCAACATCTTTAACTTATCCATGCTCCTCCTACATGACATCATAGATGCTTTCAGGAATCACCGTTCAAATCATAAGAGACAAAGGTCGTGTTGCTGTGATCTCTCAGTGACACCCGAGGAAGCTGAAGGCAGAAAGAGAACCAACCAGGCTCCATCTTTCGTCGGCGGCAGCATCATACTGACCACCATGTATACTCCACAGGAATCCGTGTGCTTCTCGCCGTCAGACCTCTCATGAGTTCCTCCCAGAAGGGCCTGACGTTTAGTGCTGAGCTCAGTAGTGATGAAGGTGTTAACTGTCAAGCCTGAGCTAATGGGAGGGGTTTGAGGCTAGGAGTTCAGTTCTCCTGGGAGGGTGTAGTAAGACCAGAAAGGGCTTGGTTATACATCCCACGAAGCAATGTTTATTGACCTCTGACCAAGTGGCCAGCTCGAATAAGCAATCCAATTAAATTCAACAATAGCTCCATAAAGTATGTGGTGCTGGGTTTGGGTTGCTTTTTTTCCCACAGAAGAAAATTCCTTGCTCTTGCTCCAGTTCAGGACCAAAGGGGAAGATGGATGGAAGAAGCAGGCAGATGGAGGTTGGAATGGCTGCCGTGATTCTGAGAAAGCAGTTGTCAATCCGTGGCTTTAGATTTCTGAGTTTCCTGATAAGCAAGGCCAAGTCACAAGCCCGGCCACCAATGGTAGACCTCCCCACAGGGGTAGGCCTCTGACTCCCTCACCAAGACCTGGCCAGATGCACCCACCCTGCCAGTGGCAGGTCCAAGAGAAGGAGGAGGAGGGGGAGAAGGGAGGTGACAAGGCCAACTCACAGCTCCTCCTAGAGTCATGGGTCAGATGTCGCACCTCTTCCCTGCCCACTGGGATGGGAGGTGAGAAAGAGTAAGTGGCCAGGCTTTCGTTCTCAGCTCCACTTGAGCCTGGTCCCCGTCCCCAAAGACGACCACTTGGCTCAAAGAAAGAACTCAGGCTGGATGGTCTGACTGTGTACGAATTCCACAGTGCCACCAGTACTGCCTCTTTTGGAAGCAAGAAGCCAGGGAGGTTCCTCTGCTCTCAAGGGTTAGTGGCATTCATGTATTCAATAAGAGAGACAGTGGCTCAGGAAACCTGCATTTCCTGCCACTTACTGGGAGCTCATAAACAGGGGGACAGGAATGAGTTAACAACTGAGCCTCCTTCAGATCCAAGGTGGGTGGGAGAGGGTTTTGGCCAGCCTATGCCAGAGCATGCCAGAAGCTCCCTAAGGGCTCAAGTGCAGCCATCTGCTCTCAACCCTAGTTTCCCAGCTCTAAGCAGAGAGGGAAACGCTTTACCACCATCAAACAACTTAAGACATTTCTTGTTTTCTTGGTTGGCTTCCTCATTCTGTCTGGGGCTGTGCTCCATCACTTATCAGCTAGAGATCCTCATGACAATGACCTAATGTATTCTTGTGACTTAAAGAAAGGTACCTGGGACATGGACATAGCTACCTGGCCCGTAGTAGGACAACTGATACACCGTAGGTGTTTGCATCATTGCTGCTTGAAGATGGCTTCTTCGAGAAGGCTGGAGGAGTGCTAGGAAGATAGCTGGGGTGGTGAAGTGTTCACCTTCCAGACATGAGGATCTGAGTTTGATCCCCAGAACCTACATAAAAAAGCCAGGCATAGTGACTCACACTTGGAATCCCAGTGTTGGGGAGGTAGAGACAGGTAACTCCCTGGGAGTGGCAGGGCCAGCTTCCGCTGGCCTACATGGTGAGTTCAAAGCCTGTGAGAGACCCTGCCTCCAAATTGATAGTGTGTAATGTCTGAGGGACAGCAGCCAAGGCTGTCCTCTGACCTCCACATGCATGAACTGACACTTGTGCACTTATGAATGCATATGGAGCACCTACACTGATTTTATTTTGAGAGAGAGAAGACTGGAGAAGGTTTTGAATGCAGACACATGACACAGAACAGCCCAGCCAAGAAGGCACTAAGTTCTAAGGACTTGAGCTTGTATGAGCCAGAAGAGGAGCTGAGAGCAGGGACACAGAGAACGAACAGAGCTCCTGTAATGAAAACGCTCACAGGGGTCTGTGACAGCTGTCTGGCAGAGGGGCTGAGATTCGGCTACTCAAAGTAGAGCGTCCTTTGCTCCAGGGCTGCGATTTTCTTTCCCTTCTTCCCAGCCACTCTCCACATGCCTGTGTCCAGACTCATTTGTTTAAACTGCCCCCACCCCCAACTCACAGCCCTGCCCTGGGGACTCGAGGAATCTGAGAAATGCCTTCAGTTCTAAGTTCTGGAGGGAAAGAATTGAAATAAAAGGAAGGAAAACCTCCCTTTAGACCACTGTCTGCATAGGATTTCCCACCATGGCTCCCATGATTCCTCCTCTCTCAACAGTCGAACATTCCAGACTCAATGTTACTATGGCCACCTGGTGCAAACTTCCCAAATCAGGACAGGTACCAGCAATCTCCCTCCCATCACCCAACCACAATAACTCCTCCGCCATCTTTGCCAACCTCCATGCTTCCCTCTTCCACCATTTAGCTTCATGGCTCTCCCTCCCTTTTCCCACTTAAGCCTTCATCCATCCCTGGTTTCCCAGACCAGAGATGCACAGTAAGGATTCTGATATAAAGACAGAGAGCCCTTGTCCTCTGGGCGCAAACACCAGGTTATGGGGGCTCACACACTCCTAGTAGAAAGGGGCTCCTTTTCATGCTCTGCAAGTCTTCTGTGTGTACATGCACATACATGTCTATACATGTGTATGCGTTTTGTTTCTCTGTGAAGATATATGTATTTGCATGTGTGCATGTTCATGTGTGTAGGCCTGAAGTCAACTTTGGCAGCCATTTTCCAGGTATTCCTATCCTCTTTTTTTTTAGGCAAAGTCTCTCACTGACTCAGAGCTTGCAGAATAGGCTACAGTGTCTGTATCCTACCAGGGATCCATCTCTCTTCACTGCCCTAGAGCTTGGAGTACAAACGCGTGGCTGCCAAGACAAGCATTTCTTCCGTGTTCACATGGGTTCCAGGAATTGAACCGAGCCATGGCGAGACGCAGCCAAGTCTTCCTGCCCTCAGTCTGGCATGCACGAAACACATGAAGGACATCACACTATAAGACACAGGCAATGAGCGTCAAGCCCCCGCTCTGGCACTGCTTCCCTGCTGCAGACTTCAGGGATCGGTTCCGTGCCAAGGTATGCTATCTTCTGTCCTTGCCTGGACCCTGTGCCTGACACGTAGCTTCAGGCACATTCAGCAGCCGGCACGGATGTGTCCGGCACTTGAGACAAACACTAAGGTGATGCTTTCCTAAGGACCCGGTAGAAGAACATACATGCACAAGCCTAGTGATGACGGAAGAGAGGAGGTTCACAGTGACACCAGGCAATGGAGAAAAACAGCCATGCGATGGGAGCAGGGACGTCCAGCCAACTGGCCACCTGGTTAGAACTTCTCAGATGGAGGCTGCTCATGAAGAGGAAGGACTTTCTGAAAGAGGCCATTCCAAATCTGCATCTTAAAGAGGAGGAGCAGGAAGTCTGAAAAAGAGCCTGTGACATTGGCTTGCCGCCTGCCATTCTGGTCATCTCAGTCACCTCTCACCGACTTGGCTTCCTTCCCTCCCATCAGCCTCCATCTCAGAATGTCCCTTCCACTGAGACATTTGTTTAGAAAGGAAGAAAGAAAGGAAGGAAGGAAGGAAGAAAGAAGAAAGAAGGAAGAAAGAAGGAAGGAAGAAAGAAAGAAAGAGAGAGAGAAAGAAAGAAAAAAGAAACAAAGAAACAAAGGAAGAAAAGAAGAAAGAAAGAAAGAAAATGGACTCATGCCCACCCAGACCACACGGCATGCCTGTTTGGAGCTGGAGTTTCCTCCTTCATTTTATTTAGAATTAATGTTTTAACATCAGTAACATGATGCTAATGTGATAAAAGCTAAAAGTATGAAGCAGGGTGTTATCACTTCTGTCTAGTACAGTCAGCCACCAGGTAGAGAAATCATTTATCCAACTGAAAGGACAAAGGAAGATACTGTGCTCGCATCCCTGGGATGGAAGGGAATTCAGAGCCCACCACCAACACACACAGTGGGCTCTTACATGTGTTCCTGGTTGAGCCAATGGCCAAGAGCCAATGGGAGCCAGCAGGCCTCCTTCTGAGAGCCTCTAATATCCTCTTTTGGGCATCATCGAAGATCACTAGGAGCCAGCTGTGCCCTGTGCCCAAGACTCCCTCTGAAGAATCGACCTGGCCCTCAGCAATTCGATGGGGTTGAGAATCTAGATGCTTAGATTCTGTTGGCTCTGCTGTGACGCTCGCTAGAAGCTACCTTGGTAAGGTAGCTAGGCTTCTTTAGGGAAATGCAGGTATGACAGGAGATAGCTGGTAAGGAACCCATCAGGCAGGAGCGGGAATTCAGCAGTCAGAGCAGATTTATGAGGTTTTAGGAGGAAAATATTCCCCAATACATTTGCTCCAGAGAAACCAAGAAATTACCACCCCCTTTATTTTCTCTTCCTTTACATCTAAACGGGGATTTCATTTGAGGGTAGTTGAGGGAGAAAATCAGGATATAGCTTAGAGGACGAGGATTAGGGTAAGAGGTAATCTGAAGGGTGAGCTTTTTCTGGAATATCAGGAAGAAAAACAGTGAGTGACCAACATCCAGGGTGGCATCATTAGAAATACCCCAATGCTTTGGAAAGTTGCAGGTGAAGAGCATGGGCTGCAAAAAGAACATGCATGCGCGCGCACACGCGTGCACACACACACACACACAGAAGCACGCAGGCAAATACACACACACACAAGCACATACACACATGCATGAACGCACGCACACACACATGCACACGTGCATGCACACACACACACACTCATGCACACACACACACACACGCACACACACAGAAGCACATACACACATATTCATGCACATACACACACATGCATGAACACACACGCACACACATGCACACACACATGCACACACACATGCACACACACATGCACACACACACACACACACACATCTCTCGCCCTAGGCTGTCAGAGGAGAAGCTGGGAACTGAGCCCTCCACAGGTGTGCAGGGGTCCTAGATATACCAGGGATCCCTGAGCTCCTTCAGCGCTAGCTCTCGGCTCAACCTTCACAGCCCAGGGACCTGATCTTTTCCCACCCATTGGTGAATGTCAGTGAATTTCAGCCATGAATCAGTGAACATCTGTATCAATTCTGATCACACGCGCATCCAAAAGCATTAATGTTGCCTGCCCACATGGGGTCTTGGAAGCCGCTCCCAAGACCTACTTACTCTCCCAGTGGCTTTGGAAGGAGCTCACGGTCAGAAGCTAGAACACAGGGGTCAGAGGACCTGCATTCTGGCCCTAGTACCACTTCTTATCTGTGACAACAATGTCACAAAGCCAGTTTAGCTCCCCTTGCCTCCGTGTTATGATCTGAGTCTGAAGCGGCTCCTACAAGCATGCCTTTTGAACACTTGATTGCAAACCTGTGGTGTGATTTGGAAAGCTGTAGGGTCTTTGCCAGGTGGGCCAGGCTGGCAAGATGTCAGGGAAAGATTTTTGAAGAATATGCCCACTTGCTTCTAGTGACAACCTTTCTCTGCATTCTATCCCCATGAAGAAACAAACAGCTCTGTGACGTCCTAGTTGCCAGTGGCCTTCCCTGCCATGCTGAACTGAAAGTTCTTTTGAGACTTGGAGCCAAGACAAACCTTTTCTTCCTTGAGTTGCTTATGCTGACCGATCTGTCACACGAATGAGAATAGTGACAAATACCCTTCGTTTCCCCAACTTGAAAACCAGAACAATAATATAATCTGCCTCACTGGGTAACTGTGAGGACGAGTGAGTTAAATGTGGCCACCAGGGAAGTACCTGGCATCTGGCGAACACCAAGTTCACGCATGCTCGCATACACGTGTGTGTGTGTGTGTATGCGTGCATGTGTGCAGGAGAGATGTTCAGCCCATGACAAATCTCCAAGAGAAGCAGCTTAAGGAAGGATTCGTTTTGGCTCAGTCTCAGAGGGTCCCGCGCATAAACAGAACAGCTCTCAGCATGCCAGCCAGGAAACAGGATGCCTACGCCTTGGGCTTTCTCCCTTTACACCTTTTATCCCATCTGGGATCCCAACCTCTGGATGGTGATACTAGCCACCTTAGTTAAATCACTTCAGAAAGACCCTAAGGGGTACGCCCAGAGGTATGCCCCACCCACCAATCTTCTAGGTACCTCTCAATGCTGTCACTTTGACAGCCATGATTACCCACCGCACGGCCCATCTGCAAGGCCATCTCGGAGAGGCTCCTCCGAGTTCCCCTTCCCCTGTCAGCTGCTCACCTCTCCATTTTCCACACACTTGAAAAATGATAGTTTGTGCATTTATCATCTCTCTTCATCAGCAACTCCACCCTCTAAACCCCAGGCATCCAACCTGATGCAGCCTATTCATGGATGCCAAGGAAAGCCCAGAAATGGGCCGCTCTACATATAACCGGCATGGGGGCAGCATTTTCTTCAGCTTTCATTGCTGTCCAAAGGGAGTAGAATCACTGCCTAGCACATGGCAGGCCCTTGAAATACAGACGAATGGAGGAAACAAGTTAGCGACTGTCTAAGCTGACACAAGTGATACCCAGGCCCCAGTTAACTCATCTGATGTCTCTACTCCCAACTAAATAAGGCAACTCTGTAATCTGATATGTGTGGATGTGCTCAAATCCTTGGTATGTGGTGCGCCGATGACGGCTTATTAGAGAGGGCTGGTGTTAGGCTGACTTAGGCAGGGCCTGAAAGGGTTAATCCCTGACTCTTCCCACCCCACATATAAGGACAGGGACTGCTGGATCCCTGACAGCTGTCCAGGTGAAAGAAAAATGTCAGAGGCGTGTGACTGCAGAGCTGTGTGACTGACTGCAGAGCTGTCCTGGTCCTGATGTGGCTTTGACCCACAGACAGCTAGAGTCTCCCCCACCCTCCTGCTGAGAGAGGCAGCCTGGGTCTGGAGTATTTAAGAGCTCTCAAGCAGAGCGGTGGGTGGGAACCTCTGCCTGCCTGGGTCCCACGCTACATCCTGGCCTTGGAGGATGTAGACCTAAGGTCTGGACAGACTTCCCAGCTATTCCCAGGAGGCCTGCTCTCCCTCCAGCTCAGCTGGGCTGCCTGAGCCAGAGGGCTACAGAGGCAGGTCTGTTTCCTCCGACACCATTACGTTCTCACTCAGAGAAAGGAAGAGTGTAGGCCTCAGCACAACAGAGGTCTCCTTCAGAAAACTCCTTCCATCATCCCTAGAGCCCCCTGCCCCTGCTAGCTTGGGAAGGCTGAGAATCCAAGGGCAAAGGAACCTCTCATGACCAAGTCACAAAGGGTACACCTCTCCCACTAGGGGCTTTTCATGTCTCTCAGAAAGTTCTAATCTATCAGCAACTTCCTCAAGCATTCATCCCTCCCCCTGGATGAACTAGGAAGAGATGGGACCAACAGGCATCACTACAGGCAGAATAGAGAAGATCCAGCACTGGTCCCCTGGTGTCCAGCTTGGAGGTCCTGTCTGTGGGTCAGGCGTTGCACATGGTAAGGATAAAGCAGTGGGGATCCACATGCAGTCTCGTGGAAAGCGGGCGGAGGGACAGCGATGTTTCTGAATGCTTCATGGAATGTAAGATAGCATGGGTAAAATGGCATGTAACCCAACCTGGGAAGGTGGAAGAGTGAGATTCCGGAGAAGGGCAATACCAGGATGCTTCTGGAAAGCAATGGCAGCCTGGGGGATAATACAGTAAGAGTCACTGGATATTGGCATGCCTCTCAACAACAGGCCGTCTCAGAGAGAAGCTGGGATGGTTGCCAACACCCAGTCTTTTCCCTCAAGAATGGGGGTAGGCTCACATGCACCAGATCTTCAGAGAGTACACCTCGGTGTGCCAAGGAAGAAACGAATTCTCTGCAGGACAAGTCTCAACTGACCTACACAACTCTTGATCTTGTCATATTCCATCGGCAGTCCTCAAAGTTCCTACCGCCCAATCTCCTTCTAGTTAAGGACTTAAAGCTTCGAAGGTCATAGCTCCTCACCGAGTATCAACAAGGTGTCTCTCTCTCAGCCTCCAGCACAGGTATCCTTTCCGGGTGCTACTGGCTCTCCTCCCACGGCCCTACATGCATACAGCCATACGTCATCCACTACGCTGTGCACAGCTGCAGGATTGCACACTACCGTAGATGATGGCCAGGAACAGAAGAAAGGCAGAGCCAAGATATGTGGTTAGCATCTCCATAAAACCAGCATGGTATACGCTACCCAGAGCCAGTTTCGAACACATGAGTGATGTCCCAGTCCCCGGCCTCTGGGCTCCTGTATGGACCTCAGTATGAGGAGGGGAGATGTTGGTTCGAGTGGCCTATTCATACACCAGCCCATGAAGGTGGCTTATGAGGACCTGACCCAAACACCAACCGCTTGCAGCTTCTCAGTGAGAAATTATAAGGCATCCATGCTGCTCCACCTCGCTGCTGAGGTTGCAGTCTCTCAAGTCCAGGCAGCTTTCCCGAGCTCAGAGGGCCTAAGTCCGACCCCCAAACTTCCACCTGAGGAACGTCACGAAATCCTTGGCAAAAGTATAGGTTCAACGTCTTGGAATGTCTCTCCATGCAAATGAGGTGTCCCTAGAACCTTGAACCTCAGCCAATGAAACTTTACCCTAACAGGAAGCCCTTACCACTCTCCAAGGTGTGTGTGTGTGTGTGTGTGTGTGTGTGTGTGTGTGTGTGTGTGTGTTTCATTGAATATCGTCTGAGAAAGTTGTTTTCTAAAAGAGCTGTAGCACTGAAATCTTCGGAGGAGACGCCCCACTCATCCCACCCCTATCCCAGGATTCTGCTGACCCACCCAGTTCAGACTAGGTCAGTGTGCACCCTCTCGGCAAGCATCAGGCCCGGACATCCCAGAGGACGAGACAGAAAATGGAACCCCACCATGCCATCCGTTCAACTCACTCATTCTGCCATTCAAACAGTGTCCACCGAGACTTTATCATATGCCAGACACCACAGCAGCCCGTACGGCGGCCAAGGAGCCAGCATGGGGATCTCTCTTCTGAGACTCTGATGTTAGGTCTGGGATCTTCTAGATTTCTCATTAAAAGATTTTATGTTGAGGTGAAAAATGCTAAGGGGGAGGACATTTCAACTTTGCACGCGGAGAGACCTGCTCAACAAAAGCCCCAGCGTGGGAGGGAACCCTAAGGGCCCTGCCACTAGCCCTGGAGCCCAGGAGCCCAGGAGCTCTTCCCCAGCCTGTGGTGCTTTGAATGAGAATGGCCTTCGGATGTTTGAATACTTGGTCCTCCGCTGGTGGAACTGTTTAGAAGGTTTAGGATGTAAGTGTGGCCTTGTTGGAAGACTGTATCACTGGGTGTAGGCTTTGAGAGCCTCTCTCTCTCTCTCTCTCTCTCTCTCTCTCTCTCTCTCTCTCTCTCTCTCTGACAGGTGCTTGAGGATAAGCTGTCCTTCTCCAGGTCCATGCTTGCTTGCTTGTTGCCATGTTCCCCACCATGATGGCCATGGACTGCCAACTTAAATGCTTTCTTTTACATGTTTTTATATGTTGCTTTGGTCATGATGTCTGTCCCAGCAATAGAAGAGTAAGACATCTCACATGGAGAAAGCAGAGACGTGAGTGCTACTGTGTGCACCGTGACAACCAACTGGTGTCACTCAACTAACACAGCCCCAGTTGACTCTGGAGACAGGTTATCCCGCTTACTCCCAATAGCCACGCCTCCCCTCTTGGAATCCTGTTCTCACCCTATGTGAGGACCCTGCTCTTCCTTTCTCTGAGGTGGCCCTCTCACCATTACTGTTAAGCAAAAGGACGCCTATTATCACTAAGTCCACAGTACAAGCAAGGAAAGTGGAGCTCCAGAGGGAGGTCACTTGTCCTACCTGGGACCCTCAGCAAACTCAACAGAGCTGTGTGTACAAGAGCTGTGTGTACAAGAGCTGTGTGTACAAGCTCACCCTCTGCACTGCAGGGTTGAACTCTCCCGAGTGACAGCACTAATGGACCAGCTCTGGAGGGTTCTCGGCTCCTACTAGACATTGTGCACGCAATGGAAACAATTACAAAGATGCAATTCAAACAGAAAAATTAAAGCCAGGTGTGGCAGCTCATGTCTGCCATGCAGCACTTGGGAGATGGAGTTGGAGAGAGACCATGAATTCAAGGCTAGCCTGGGCTACATGGTGAGTTCCAGGCCAGCCTGGCTACAGAGTATGGACTTGGGATATAGCTTAATGGGTAGAATGCTTGCTACCTAAACTTCACTTGGAGATCTCTGCCTGTCAGTCCAACTCTTGGGAGGCAGAAGCAGATCGGAAAAGGATGTCTTGGTTACACAGACATCCCCTTTCCTCCCCAGGCTAGCCTGGGCTACAGAGTGGGACTGTCTCTAAAACAAGTTTTAAAATTTCCCCAACTCTTAGCCAAGATTTATTTCCTCCTGCATCACGAGCCCAGCTAAGGCCCAACTGTGCTGCCTCTCTCTCTCTTCAGAAGACAGCCTCTAGCATTCTAGGAACCAATCGTAACTTCTGATCCTGAGTGATGAGCGTGTAGTGGGGGATGTGTGCTGTGAATTCCCAGCTCCGCTAAGAAAGGCCCCCAAGACAGAGCTTTGTTCCTTGCATCATCGTAATGAACTCTTCTAAAACGTGAGCTACCACTCTGATGGGAGAGCTGCACTGCCAAGCAGGGGCCCCCTTCTATGAGCGCAGGTCAGTCATCTGGGACTCCAGTGTCACCCCCAAGTCAACTTTCACCGCTGCCCTCGAGCAGCAGGTAGGAAGGATAGCCAGGCTTGGCGATAAACCCATACTCTTAAGACAGCCTTTGTCTCTCACCATTGTCTTCCAAGTGACCTCTGGTCACCTGCACCGCGTCCAGAAGCAGCCGGATGTGGCAGGAAGGGTAGAAGTCAAGCTCTGGACTCTGCTTGGAGCAACCTTCTCCCACTGAGAGGGCATCTGAGGTACCCTCGGCCTCACGCATGCCTAACTCCAGCTTGTCCACCCTCCTGCAGCGTTTGGCCATCCTCTCCTGCACTGGAGTAGCCATGAGCTCCTCGGTTTCCTCTGCCCCACTGTCTCAGTCAGGGACCAGGGCTTGTTTTCTTAATTAACTGAAAACACTAACACAGGGGGCCAGGAGCTGGCAGGGGCCTGGCCTTCAGAAGCTGCTAAGAAAAAAAAACAGTTTGAAACCTAGACCATCCAGCCCCCCCACAAGGGATGTCAAAACAAACAGGGACATTTGATCTCGGGGAGTAGGAGCTGGCGCCAGCTCAGGTTACCAAACCAGAGCTGGATTTACCCACAGTGTCAAACAGGTGATCCTGGGCACAGCTGGGCCCCACAAAGCCCCCTTCTGCAGCACTGGGGTGTAGGGAGAGCTCTCTAGGATTTCCTCTAACACGATTCTGGTGGGTATGGAGCTGAGAGTAGAGGAGGCAGCAGATAAGACAAGTTCCCGCCTTGAAATAGAGTCAGAAATAACTCATTAAGATGCAGATAATAGGGGCACTGGCAAGTCAGTACAAAAATTAACAGTCTCAGGAAAGGGGAGGATGTCTTGTGTCGGTGGGGATTAAGAGGAGGAAGGTGGCAGCAGGATATAAAGAGGAAACATTTGACCTGAAGACAGGGTCAAACTCAAAAGTGGGTAGCAGGTAGCACAGAGGTGAAGGGGGGTGCTCCGGGTGAAGGAGAGTCCATAAGCAAAGGCTAGAAGGCAAGAAAGAGGAGAAAGCCTTCGAGATGGGTGGGGTGGGGTGGAGTGGGGTGGGATGCAGTTGACAGACTGCTTGCCTAGCAGGAGAGAAAACTCACGTTTGATCTCCAGCACTGACAAAAACAGGGCTTTCTGGCAGCAGGTGATTATCCCACTACTTGTGAATAGAGAGGCAAGATCTGTTCAGGGTCATCCTTGGCTACAGAGCAGGTTGAGGATAGCCTGAACTACATAAGGTGCTGGATAGAGAAGAAAATAGAAGAGAAGGAAAGAGGGAAGAGAGGGAAAAGGAGGGGAGGGGAGAGAAAGAAAGGGGATAGAAGGGAAGGGGAAAGGAAGCACAGGGAAAAGGAGGGGGAGGGGAGGGGAGGGAAGTGGTCCCCTGTGGCTGGGGATCCCAGCTTATGCAGGCACGAGATGTACCATGGGAACTAGTCATGGGCTTCTTGGGGCTGATTCCATCTAGGTCAGGGGTTAGCCATAAGCCAACTCCGGCCCTGGCGACTTTTGCAACCCCGGTTTCACTAGAATTTAGCCACACAGGCTTATTTACAGATTATGACTTCTTTAAGGGCAAGAACAGAACTGAGGGGAGAAACACGAACCGTGTGGCCCTCACAGACAAAGCTTTCCTTCTCAGCATCCTTGCCGTCGATCTTGGCAGATCCCCAGTGGTGGACGCACAAGAGACACCAGACCAACTGAGCGTGGCGACCAGTGTGTGCAGACATAAGGAAATACACGAGGAGGGGGCTGACCACAAGCCACGCCCGTCACTGCAAGGCTAAGAAACGGATAAGGAAGAGAAGCAGCAAGTTCTGAGCTTCCTGTCTCCTGGACTGGCAAAGTCTCCCATCCAAAGAGAGTTCTGTGTCCCCAGCCCCAGCTAAAGGTCCAGGAACCAGGTCAGCCCTAGGTACACTCTGGGTGGTCAGGATTAGTCATTTCTGGTAGTTGGGGTGGTCATAGCCATGGATCCATACAGTGAGGTTGGCACTATGACCATGTCACCCAATAGATAGGTCCTGAAGGAAGCTAGGCTTTGGGAAAGCCGAGGTGGGGGGTGGACGGTAGGGAGACACTGCTCTCTGAGATGCCATAGTGTTCCCGGAAAGCTTGTGGCCCTTCCCTAACCTCAGCACACAGTGTTCCTTCTGCAAAGGCCCACCCAGGAAGGTGCAAAGATTTGTGGAGGTGAGAAGGGCAGTTTTCAAAGCACAACACCTTGCCCCAGATTCATGGCCATTTTTCTGCATCTCTGGCCTCAGCCCATCCTAAACCAGAGAACAGGAGACCTGGCGCTTCAGACCTTGCTCTGCTCAGCCTAGCCCAGTCTGCCCAGTGAGGGGTGGGGAAATGCTGTCTCACAACCCTCATGGTACCCAGCAGCCTTTCTGAGTCATCTCTGGTCCTTTGGGCTCTTATTCAGACTCCAGTTTAAGACACAGAGCTTCCAGATGTTAAACACTGTCATTTTAGGAGACCACACAGAATACCAACTCCATCAGAAACACACTGGAACAACAATTCCGATGCCAGTAGCAGGCTCTATGGTGGCCAGCCCAGACAGAACTTTTAGATAATCACTAAAACAAAGTGTAGCATTTTGTCAAGGGAGAGAACATTCTCCCACATATTCTCTGACCTTGAGAAGAACATTCTAACATACACACCCCCGCAAAGGCTTTCTGAGCATAGTGCAAAAGACAGTAGATGCAGGTCAACATGTAGGCTATGCAGTTAAGGTCCCCTGAACCCTTCACAGCTTCTGTCCCTTTGTTGACTACCACAAAGCTGTTACATGAAAGCTATTAGTTCAACTTAGTTAAATAAGCAAATAAAATGAATGGGTGAGGGGATGAGGGGATGACAGGATGAGGGGATGAAGGGATGAGAGATGAGGGGATGAGAGGATGAGGGGATGAGGGGGGATGAGGGGATGAGGGGATGAGAGGATGAGGGGATGAGGGGATGAGGGGATGAGGGGATGAGAGGATGAGAGGATGAGAGGATGAGGGGATGAGGGGATGAGGGGATGAGGGGATGAGGGGATGAGGGGATGAGGGGATGAGGGATGAGGGATGAGGGGATGAGGGATGAGGGATGGGGGATGAGGGATGAGGATGGGGATGGGGATGAGGGATGAGGGATGGGGAGGGGATGGGAGGATGAGGAGGATGGAGGATGAGAGGATGAGAGGATGGGAGGATGGGGAGAGGATGGGGATGGGGATGGGGATGAGGGATGAGAGGATGGGGGATGAGAGGATGAGGGGGATGAGGGGATGGGGGATGGGGGGGGATGGGGGGGGATGGGGGATGGGGGATGAGAGGATGAGGGGATGAGGGGAAGAGGAGGATGAGAGGATGAGAGGAAGGAGGGGAGGAGAGGATGAGGGGAGGAGGGGATAGAGGGGAAGAGGGGGAGAGGGGAAGAGGGGGTGAGGGGGTGAGGGGAAGAGGGGATGAGGGGATGAGAGGGGGGATGGGGAGAGGGGATGAGGGATGAGGGGATGGGGGGATGGGGATGAGAGAGATGGGGATGAGGATGAGGGGATGGGGGGATGCGGGGATGAGGGGATGCAGGGATGAGGGGATGAGAGGATGCGGGGATGCGGGGATGAGGGGATGAGGGGATGGGGGGATGGGGGATGGGGGATGGGGGGATGGGGATGGGATGAGGGGATGAGAGGGGATGGGGATGATGGGGATGGGGGATGGGGATGAGGATGAGGGGATGGGGATGGGGGATGAGGGATGAGGGGATGAGGGGATGAGGGGATGAGGGGATGAGGGGATGAGAGGATGAGAGGATGAGAGGATGAGGGGATGATGAGAGGATGAGGGGATGAGAGGATGAGGGGATGAGAGGATGAGGGGATGAGGGGATGAGGGGATGAGAGGATGAGGGGATGAGAGGATGAGAGGATGAGGGGATGAGGGGATGAGGGGATGAGAGGATGAGGGGATGAGAGGATGAGGGGATGAGGGGATGAGAGGATGAGAGGATGAGGGGATGAGGGGATGAGGGGAGGAGAGGAGGAGGGGAGGAGAGGGGTTGAGAGGAGGAGAGGAGGAGGGGAGGAGAGGATGAGGGGAGGAGGGGATGAGGGGATGAGGGGATGAGAGGATGAGGATGAGGGGATGGGGGATGAGGGGATGGGGGAGGGGATGAGAGGATGGAGGGGGGGGGGGGGGAGGATGAGGGATGAGAGGATGATGGGGGATGGGGGAGGATGGGGGATGGGGATGGGGAGGGGGGGATGAGGGGATGGGAGGATGAGGGGGGAGGGGGGAGGGGATGAGGGGATGAGGGATGAGAGGATGAGGGGATGAGGGATGAGGGGATGGGGGGGGGATGAGGGGGAGGATGAGAGGGGGATGGGGGATGGGGAGGATGGGGGATGGGGGATGAGGGGATGAGGGGATGAGGGGATGAGGGGATGAGGGGATGAGGGGATGAGGGGATGAGAGGATGAGGGGATGAGGGGATGAGGGGATGAGGGGATGAGGGGATGATGGGGGGATGAGGGGATGAGGGGATGAGGGGATGAGGGGATGAGGGGATGAGGGGATGAGGGGATGAGAGGATGAGAGGATGAGGGGATGAGAGGATGAGAGGATGAGGGGATGAGGGGATGAGAGGATGAGGGGATGAGGGGGAGGGGAGGAGAGGATGAGGGGATGAGGGGATGAGGGAAGGCGGGTGAGGGGAGAGAATGAGAGGAGGAGGGGATGAGGGGAGGAGGGGATGAGGGGAGGAGGGGATGAGGGGATGGGGGGGGGGAGGGGTGAGGGGATGGGGGGGAGAGGGGATGAGGGGTTTAGGGGGTGAGGATGAGGGGATGAGGGGATGAGGGGATGAGGGGATGAGGGGATGAGGGGATGAGGGGATGCAGGGATGAGGGGATGAGGGGATGGGGGGATGGGGGGATGGGGGGATGAGGGGATGAGGGATGAGGGATGGGGATGAGGGGATGAGGGATGAGGGGATGGGGGATGGAGGATGGGGATGAGGGGATGGGGGATGAGGGGGGGAGGGGGATGAGAGGGATGGGGATGAGGGAGGGGATGAGGGGATGGGGATGAGGGGATGGGGGATGGAGGATGGGGAGGGGATGGAGGAGGATGGGATGGGGATGAGAGGGGATGGGGAGGGATGAGGGGATGGGGGATGGGGGGATGAGAGGATGAGAGGGGATGAGGGGATGGGGATGAGGGGATGAGGGATGAGGGATGAGGGGATGAGGGGATGGGGGGATGAGGGGGTGAAGGGATGAGGGGATGAGGGGATGAGGGGATGGGGAGGGATGAGGGGATGGGGAGGGGATGAGGGGATGGGGGATGAGGGGATGGGGATGATGGGGATGGGGGGGGGGGAGGGGATGAGGGGGATGGGGGGGGATGGGGGGATGGGGGATGGGGGGGATGATGAGGGGATGAGGGATGGGGGATGGGGATGGGGATGGGGATGATGGGGATGGGGGGATGGGGATGAGGGGAGGGGATGAGGGATGGGGGGGATGGGGGATGGGGGGATGGGATGGGGAGGAGGATGAGGATGAGGGATGATGGGGGATGAGGGGATGGGGGATGGGGGGATGGGGGATGGGGATGGGGGATGAGGGAGGGGGAGGGATGAGGGATGAGGATGAGGGGATGAGGGATGAGAGGGATGAGGGGGATGAGGGGGATGAGGGGGATGAGGGGGATGAGGGGGATGAGGGGGGTGAGCAGGGGGAGGGGGAGGGGGGATGGGGGGATGAGGGGATGAGGGAGGATGAGGGGATGAGGGATGAGAGGATGAGGGGATGAGGGGATGAGGGGATGAGGGGATGAGGGGATGAGAGGATGAGGGGATGAGAGGATGAGGGGGGAGGGGATGAGGGGAGGAGGGGAGGAGGGGATGAGAGGAGGAGGGGGTGAGGGGCGGAGGGGGTGAGGGGATGGGGGGATGAGGGATGAGGGGATGGGGGGGGGGGATGGGGGATGGGGAGGATGAGGGGATGGGGGGGGGATGGGATGGGGATGAGGGGATGGGGGGATGGGGGATGAGGGGATGGGGGATGGGAGGATGAGGGGATGAGGGGATGGGGAGAGGATGAGGGATGAGGGGATGGGGATGATGGGGGATGGGGGGATGGGATGATGGGGATGGAGGATGAGGGGATGGGGGATGGGGATGGGGGGATGGGGATGGAGGATGGGGATGGGGGATGGGGAGGATGAGGGATGGGGGATGAGGGGATGGGGGATGGGGATGGGGGATGAGGGGATGGGGAGGATGAGGGGATGGGGGATGGAGGATGGGAGGATGAGGGAGGGGGGGGATGGGGGATGGGGGATGGGGATGGGGATGAGGGGATGAGGGGATGGGGGGATGGGGATGAGGGGATGGGGATGGGGGGATGGGGAGGGATGGGGGGATGGGGGATGGGGATGGGGATGAGGGGGGGGGGGATGAGGGGATGGGGATGGGGATGGGGATGAGGATGGGGGATGAGGGGATGGGGATGGGGGATGGGGGATGGGGATGGGGAGGATGGGGAGGAGGGATGGGGGGGGATGGGGGGATGAGGGATGGGGGATGATGGGGATGGGGATGAGGGGGGGATGGATGGGATGAGGGGATGGGGGATGAGGGGGGGATGGGGGATGGGATGGGGGATGGGGGGGGGGATGGGGGATGGGGATGGGGATGGGGGGATGGGGATGGGGGGATGGGGGGATGGGGATGGGGATGGGGGATGGGGGATGGGGGGGGGATGGGGGATGAGGGGATGGGGATGGGGGATGGGGATGGGGGGGATGGGGGATGGATGGGGGGATGGGGATGGGGGGGATGAGGGATGGGGAGGATGGGGATGGGGATGGGGGATGGGGGATGAGGGGGATGAGGGGATGGGGGATGGGGGATGAGGGGAGGATGGGGATGATGGGAGGGATGGGGGATGAGGGGATGAGGGGATGGGGGATGGGATGGGATGGATGGGGGATGAGAGGATGGGGATGGGGATGGGGATGGGGGGGGATGGGGATGAGGGGGGATGGGGAGGGGATGGGGGATGAGGGATGGGGGGATGAGGGGATGGAGGATGAGAGGATGAGGGGATGGGGATGAGAGGATGAGGATGGGGATGAGGGGATGGGAGAGGATGATGGGGATGGGGATGAGGGGATGGGAGGGGATGAGGGGATGTGGGGATGAGGGGATGGAGGATGGGGGATGGGGGATGGGGGATGATGGGGGATGGGGGATGGGAGGATGGGGATGAGGGGATGGGGGATGGGGGATGGGGATGATGGGGGGGATGAGAGGATGGAGGATGGGAGATGAGAGGATTAAGTGATGAAGAGCTGAGGGAATGCATAGATGAGGAGATAGACGGTTGAGGTGATTAGGGAGTGACTGGATGACAGAATGGGTGGATGAAGATATCCAAGTCTCATTTGAGAATTTCCAGCTCTGAGGAGGCATGATCCTCAACCTCTGATATTCAGTTTCTGTAAAGCTCATAAAACAATATATGCATGACTCAAATAATTTCTTTGGATGGAGGCTTGAGTATTACTTGGTTTGTAAGACAGTCCTTTGTCATCAACTTGGATGGTCCCAAGAACCCACACTTAAATTGCTAGTGCAGTAGAAGTTCCATCTAACTCCAGTGTCATGGAAACAGACACAGGAAGATCTCTGAGACTTGACCAGCTTGCAAGCTGCAGCCCACAGAGACACTGTATCTCAATAAATAAGGGAGAGGGCACCTGAGACATATCTAAGGCCTCCACATGAAAGCGTGAAATGTGCACCTGAAAACACACACACACATACACCACACACACATATACACATTCACTCAGTCACACACACACTCACCCACATACACACACATACACACTCACACACACACACACTCACTCACACACATACACAGACACACTCACACACCACACACATACACAGACACACACACACACACACACACACAGACACACACACACACACACACACACAGAGACACACACACACACACACACACACACACACACATACACAGACACACACACACACACACACACACACCAACAGACACACACCATACACACACACTTATGTATCCATATCCCCCTACACCCCCCCAAGACACACACACACACACATAACACACACACACACACACACGAATTTGTACAGCATTTAAAGATTAGATTAAACACTTGGCACAGTCACCAATGCCTTCAAGGAACACAATAGATGACACTGACCATTGTGGCTCTGTGAAGATGGTCTCATCCTCCCGTCTCCTAATAGAAACCCAGATCGCCACAGCATCTGGATTGCTTCCTGGCATCTTCTGTTTCGGCAAACCCCTTGTTCAGACTCTGGCGCCAAGAAGAACTTAGATTTCAGCAAAAGACTTCCCTGAAGAAGCCCTGATCTTGGAAGAACGGAAGTTGCTGCTGTGTTTATCCTTGTCTGCTGGAGACCCAAGGACTCAGGCTTTCCGTGGGCATTTGTGCACAGGTGTGCAGGCATTTGAGGTCATCTGCCTCAAGGAAATGGGGTTGGAGCACCATTTGCTCTGTATTATAGGGTGCTGGCTCAGCCCCATTCTCCCAGCAGGGACCTGAACCTTTTGCCCATGTGTTCCCATGCCAGTTCTGGTGACTTGGGCCTCCCCCGAGGCCATGTTCCCAGGCCTCCACAGTAACAGGCTCCCTATTCTTCCCTGCCCTTGGCAGATCTGCCACCTCCCACTATGGCACTGCATGCTGTGGTTCAGTGACAGCTTTCTTCAGTCCAAGAGGACAGCATGGACTCAGGGAGCAAGTCTGGTCTGTGACCTTGCCCAGGAGGAAGGGGACTTGGCTCGAAGCCCCTGCTGAGATAGACAACTTTCACTGGATAGCAGATCTCCAAGGCTCTGCTCTTTGCCCAGGGTCTGGAGATGATAGTCCTTTAGGGCATTTTCATAAAGAGCCCCAGAGCCCACACTGGCTACACTTTATTTTGAAGGAGAAAGGGCTGCCATCCACCCCTCCTGATCATCAGTCTTCAGACTGGCTCTAGCTTGATCCAGATGGCAACCTTCAACTTCATGCCTCAAGAATGACAACTGGGAGGGGAGCTGAGGTTATCCCCACATGCAAGGGAATCCCAGTCCCGCCCCCTCTCCCTGTCACATCTGCCCATCCCATTCCACTGTCAAGAATCATGACAACAAACCCTAGATCTGCACTCTAAAATCCACAGTGGAGGAACGGGAGGCAGCAAGCTTCTTTCACACTCACCAAACACATCCAGTTACTTTCCAACTTCCTTTTTCCAGCTCCCGAACCTCAACCCTCAACAAGGAGAATCTTATGGCCCAAAGCCAGGGCCCAGCTACCAAGAGGCTTCAGGCAGGGAGTCCTGTGGGCACAGATCCCCCGGGGGTGTGCAGATCATCAGAAGTGACCCCTTTCCTCTATATTCTGGACCCCGATTGAGCTCAGGAGGGTCCCAGTCATAGTCCAGCAGAACCCACCAGGAGAAGCAGAACTGACCGTCAGAGTCCCAGAGTGAATAGATCACAGGCTGCCTCTCTTAAAGAGACAGTCTGGATTAGCAAGATACAAGGAATAAAGAAAGGAAGGGAAAGGAAGAGGGGGAGGGGAAGTCAGGAAAGGGGGAGGGGAGTGAGGGGAAGGAAATAAGAAAAGAAGGACTGGGAAAGAAATAAGGGGGAAAGTCAAGAAAAGGAAGAGAAAAGAGGGAAGGGAAGGAAGAAAGGAAGGAGAGAAAGAGTGAAGGGCGATGAGGCAGTGTTCTTCAGGGTAAAGTACTGAGACAGCACCAGCCCGCAGCCCCCACACACACTGGAGAGGAGCCTAGTTCTGAGGGCGAGAAGCTTCTCAACCCTCCAGACTCACAGGACATGGAGGTAGACGGTCCCTTTGTCTGGGGCAGCTTTAGTGCAGGGCTGGACCCGCCCAGAGGGCAAGGTGACAGCCCAGAACAAAGTGGATTGCAAGTAAGGTAGGAACTTAGGAACTGACTGGTTCCTCCAGGCATGATTTCTCTCTCTCTCTCTCTCTCTCTCTCTCTCTCTCTCTCTCTCTCTCTCTCTCTCTCTCTCTCTCTCTCTCTCTCTCCCTCCGCCCCCCTCCCCTCCCCTCCCTTTCCCTCCCCCCCCTCCCCACCATCTGCAAGTGTGTGCTCCTGTGTGTTTCTGAGTACAGTTCCCACAGAGGCCAGAAGAGGGCATCTGACCCCTTGGAACCAGAGTGAATGTGAGTCGCCCAACATGGCCGCTGTAAACCAAGCCTTAGGCCCTGTGCAAGATCAGCAAGCGCTATCACTGAAGCGAGTCTACCACCCCTAGAGGCAGGTTTTAAATGAAATCGAAACAAGCACATTTGCACAAAATAGAAACAAAAGGCTTCTATAAAGAATATTAAACTTACTAATTACAGCTTTTAGTTTCCTAAATTCTGTAAGCTGTTTGAGACCCTTCATCAACATCTTACCTACAGCTCCCCACCCCTGCTTCTGCTCCCCACCCAGCACTAGGATCGGAGGAGCAGAGATCTGGAGCCTGCTAGGGTTACCCAGTCCTCTTCCTTCAATAACACTGTTAATTTCAAAACCAGGCCGGATAACTCCCGCAGTGATAGAGCCTTCTGCCCACTACCAGGAACCAACTGTTCCCTTCTCTGGTCCCCCAGGCTTTACCCTGTACTGTGTGGTCTGAATGTCTGTGGCGTCCTCAAATTCAGCTTAGCTCACAATATGATTTAACTCAGAGACGAGGCCTTGGGAGGTCGGTAGATGTCAAAGGCTGAGCCATCGCGAATGGAATCAATGTCCCTGTAAAAGAGATCCCAGGGAGCTACTGTGCGCCTTACACCATGTAAGGACACAGGGTAAAGAAAGCTGTCTATGAACTGGGAAAACAACCGTCACCAGATATCAGATCTGCTGCCCCCTTCCACTTGGGCTTCCGTGCATGCTTGCTAAAGTCAACGCCCCGGAAATGTATTTTAGCGACTTGAGCTGATGAAGACAACATCCAGAGTTTGCTGTTAAAACTGGCATCACGCTAGACTCTAATTAATTTCCTGCCTATTCCCTCCCCCAGTCCAGACATCTATCTAGCAAGCCTCAGGAATTTGTGGCATAAGGCAAATATGACGGTAATAATAATAATAATAGTAATAATAATATTATTATTAATAATAATAGTAGTTGTTATTGCTGTTTGAATATGTATCTGTTTTCAGCACTTATTCATAGAGCTCCTTTTTACAACCTCCTAACAGGCTGCCTAGGTGGGTATCAGGAGTGTTATAGGGGTGGACACGGTGTCTGAGGTCCTTGCAACTTTGTCCTTTGGTTTAGTTAGAGAGCTTCAAAGAGCCGACTAGGCTCTCTGGCCTTGTTGGTAGCTAGACCAGGCTGTTCTGACACCGGCCCCTGCCTCCTTCATGCCTCCCAGCTCGGATGTCAGCTTCCCTTCCAGCCAGGCAGAAGTACATCAGTCTGGGACGATGCTTTCCAGCTGATACGTAGCAAAGGCTCTTCACGAGTGCCTGCTGCCAAGCCCAGAATGATCCTTCAAGTCTCCCAGAGGGAAGTTGTCACCAGACTCCAGCTGGACCCAACCAGGCAGCCGTGAACATCGATGCCACCGGGAGAGGGTGGGGACTGCTGTGTATAAGATGGCCAGAGGGACTTCCGAGAACGCAGTGCATCAGCTCCCCATGAGAGCCAGGGAAGCCAGATGGGGGAAGGGACCTGACAGAGCCAGGAAAGCCAGAGCCCAGACAGGGGAGGGACCTGTCAAAGACTCAGGGCGAGATGGTGGCAAAAGGACAACTGGCCCTGAATCTAAAAAAAAAAAAAAAAAAAAAAAAAAGGACACAATGGAATGGGACGATATCAGAAAGGAGTCCCAGAACTCCTTTGTAGGAGGTTCTTCAGGGGCAGAAGTGACACGGAGAATTCCAAATGCAGCGCTGGCTACAGAAAACACGGACTAAAGCAAAGAACAAATGAAGTAAGCACAGGCCTGCAGATCCAGGTTAGTAGTCACGGGCTCGCCCCAGAAGCACGAAGATCTGAGTTCAAATCCCCAGGACACACATGTGAGCCACACAAGGCAAAACTATGCCTGAATTCTACTGCTAAGGAGGCAGAAACAGGAGATCCTTAGAGCTCTCTGGCTAGTTAGAGCTCACTGAAAGACTCTGCCTCAAAAAAAAAAAAAGGTTGGAAAACAAATTAAGGAAAAGACCTTAACCTCTGACCTCCACTGGCGTGTGAAATGTGTGCATGCACATGGGCACACACCCACACATACCCATAGAGACACATCTCAAACCAAGTCAAAAGCAGAGGAAGGTGTCAATGGCAGTATTTCTGTTTAGTCCCCCATAGGCCAGGCCACATCTTCACTGATCTCTTTCAACAACTCTCCCCAAGGCATGGGCACAGGGATCTAAGTCCATGCTGATTTCCACACTGGCTTAGCAGAAAGTGCTGAGACGGGAAACCCCCAGAAGGCTGCGGGTGGACACGTCCTCTCATCTCCAGATAATAAAATCTGTTCACAGTTACCGGTGATGGTTATTGGTACTTAGTCATAAAGTCTTGGTCCAGGCACGTAGCTGATGGAACGTCTTGACTATTTGTATCTGAGTCCAGCCATATGACTAATCCTGCCCCATAAACTAGGAGTAGATATCGGAAACTGTGATGGGTAATTTTGGGTGTCGATTTGGCTAGGCATGGGGCCAGATGTGGGTCAAACACCAGTCCAGATGTTGCTGTGAGGGGACTTTTACACTGGATCAGCATTTTAACTGGCAGACTTGGAATAAGGCCGGTTACCTGAGCTTCAACATAGGCCCATTTATGGGTCTCCAGTCAGAAACCACTGTGTAGGTGGTGTAGATTCATTAATTAAATCTAGATAGATGGTGCCATGGTTTGTATATGCTCGGCCCTGTTGGAGTAGGTGTGTCACTGTGTGTGTGTGAGCTTTAAGACCCTCATCCTAGCTACCTGAGGCCAGTATTCCTCTAGCAGCCTTCAGATGAAGATGTAGAACTCTCAGCTCCTCCAGCACCATGCCTGCCTAGATGCTGCCATGCTCCTGCCTTAATGATAATGGGCTGAGCCTCTGAACCTGTAAGCCAGCCTCAATAAATGCTGTCCTTATAAGAGTTGCCTTGGTCACGGTGTCTCTTCACAGCAGCAAAACCCTAAGACAGATGGGTAAACAGCAGCTTCTATTGTCTCGGCTTCTCTAGAGACGCCTGACCAACTCAAGAGTCCTCAGAGGCACAGAGCTTTTAATTGGCAAATGAGAAGTGTCTGTTCACTGTCACTCCTGGGCACCGAGCACAAAATTTACTTGTAGATTAGGGCAATAAGTGACCCTTGTCATTATCCTGTCAGGGCACCGATGATCTTACAGTATGAGGTCATAGACTGTCTCATTTCATCTTCATGACTGGAGGCCTGACAGGGGATCAGAGGTGTCAGAAGTGAAACTGGAACAGGAAACATGGTGTTTGAGGCCCTTTAGAGGCTGGATTTGCCCAGGTGTTCTTGAAGGGCTAGCCAGGTTACCCCAGCCTCCATTTATATAGATAAATAGGTCAGGGCAAGCTGTCACTTTCTTGGTTACAAACATCATCCACTTTTAAAGTGACATCTGTTTAAGTAGCCTCAGACCCCTGCTGTCATCCACAAGAGATAGGTAAGCATGAATAAGAATTAAATGTCTTGTTGTGTCAAGCACAGGATTGCGGGGTTGTGTGTTAACCAAGCATAATCAGCCTTATACTGGCTGGAAGGCTGGCATCTTATGGAGATGTGATTGTGTTGAAGCACCCAAGAATGTCACTAACCGCAGGTGTATGTCTGTCTGTGTCTTACGCAAACAGGAATCCCTGGGGCACAAAAGAGGGTGTGAGATTCACTGGAGCTGGAGTTACAGGCTGTTGTTATCAACCCAATGTGGATACTGAAAAATGAACTCAGGCCCTCTGGAAAACCAGTAAGTGCTCTCAACCACGGACCCATCTCTCCAGTTCCCTATAAACGGATTTAGATCTCAGAGTCCCCAGCCCTTCCTCCAACTGCACGGCCTCCTTCTGTTTGTCTTGTGGGCCTAGGAGTCTTGGGCCAGGATCCAACCTCAGTCGTATCAAGGCCACCAATGTTCAATCTCAATGGTGAAACTTCCCCAGGACATTCTCAGAGTTCTGATGGGGACTCTGACCTGGATCTGGAATGAGAAGCTTGCCAAAGAACAAAATTTTCCACTCGGACAAGAATGTTAAACACGGTTTAAAAAAAAAAAAGCCCAACAACTTGGTACTAGAAATGAGTTGTTGAATATTTATAAGCCCCAACCAAAGGCCATTCCCCGTGGGACTTCTTGCTGCATGAGGAGGGTCAAGAGGACCAGAAAGGGATCTGGACACAGAGCAGACTGTCTTCAGAGGGCTTGAGTGGAGTCTTGTGGGGATTACATCCACCCAACGCAGAGGCTGCTTCTTGGAAGTCAAGAGCGACCCAGAGATAGCAGGCACCCTATATCTTTCTTATCAGTAAATACATCCTGTCCCTTAATCTTAAATACACTGCAGAGATAAACTCTGGGGCAGCATAAGATGCAGCAGGCCCCATTTATTATAGGAAGAATTTAGTTTGTCATGGCTCCCAGCAGGGAGTGCTTCTCCATCGTGTTCCCCTCCCCATCCCTATGCACACTCCCAGTGGACGCTGGTCAATGTCTGGAGATGTTTTAAGCTGTCACAACTACAGAATGTTCTATAATCTCTGCCATACACGATAGGGACGTTACTAGTTAGTTCACAATATGCAGGACAGTTTCGTACCCTACTGTGCACATACTACAAACATTATCTGGATATATATATATATATATATATGTATATATATATATATGTGTGTGTGTGTGTTTATGTGTGTGTGTATATATATATATATGTATATATATATATGGGAATAGGGTAGAGTGTGTGTGTGTGTGTGTGTGTGTGTGTGTGTGTGTGTGTGTGTGTCCCATGACCATTTGCCTTGTTCTTGTGACAGGGTCCCTTGATCGACTCTGAATGATTGAGCTCTCTGATTGGCTAGGCTGGTTGGCCACTGAGCCTGAGGGATCTGCCTGTGTTTGTCTTCCCAGAGCTGAGATCACAAGCATACACTACCACATAGAGGGTTTTGTGGGCGTGCTGGGAATCAAATCCAGGCCCTGGCGTTTGCATAGCAAGCACTTCAGCAATTGACAAAGCTCTCTAGTCCTAGACTCTTATTTTTAGGTGTGTAAAGGTTAGAAGAACATTTAGAAAATGATATCACTACATGGGAAAACACACACGCACATGCACGGCCACACACACACACACAGACAGACATAGACACACCAAAACTGACCAGATTGGAGAGCATTCTACCAAACAGTATGGTCCATAGCAGTAGGAGATAGACGTCATGGTTGCTGTCCTCTCTAGGGATGACCAGAGTGGTGGGTTCATTGCTTAGAAGTTGTCTTTCGGTTTTTGAAGTGAAGAGGAGGATGGTTTAGGAGCTGAACTTGGGAACAAAGAGGCCCTCACTGTCAGTGCGTGCAATAAACAGAGGTACTTGCTTGTTGAGTTGCTGGCGAGCACTGGAGGAAGGGAGGGGAAGGGCTGGATGCCATGCCGTTTGGCCGGAACCCTTCTCCTAGAGTAAAGATGTCTGGTATCCGCTTTCAAATTGTGCGCACTGCTACAACATAAACACCGTCAGTCTCGCTCCCAAACCACTGTGAAGTTAGTTATGTTCATAAAGCTCTTAGGCTGGGCACACTGTGTGTGTGTGTGTGTGTGTGTGTGTGTGTGTGTGTGTGTGTGTGTGTGTGAAGTCAGGGTCTGGAGCTCAAATTCCACTATATTGCAGACAGAGAGAGATTCTGTATGGAACAAGAACATCTATTGTGGGCTGACTGTGTGCCCGGTGCCATTAATCAGCATTCGCAGCTCCTTGAGCACACTCTATATCGGAGCAAGAGGCCTGGAAGAGGGATGCCTGAATAGCGAGTGACCAACACACAGGGGCAGAATTAAAATCCAAGAGGTCTGACTCCTGAGCCACATTCTTAAGCACTAAGCCGTCTCTCCAGCCCCACTAAATACTCTTGTCCTGATAGAAGTGGGAATCCAGAGGACAATACCAGGAGAGAAGTATCAGTTGCCCCCTTCCACTGTGGAATCTCAAGCCCAGTGATTCTCAGGCCTCCATGATACCCGGACTCTCCAAGAGCCTGTTGGTACTCAGGCTGCTGACCGTCCTCAGCTGCAGGCAGGAATTGCAGTTAGATCCAAGAGCTGACGGTTTTAGTAAGTTCTCTAGTGACAGTGGCCCTAAAATAACCCCCATGTGGAGGACTCTGTCCTCTGCTTTCAGTTAGGGGAGCAGGATTCAACCGACTAATTCTAAAGCAGGTCTCATTGAGTGGTGTGAGGTCTTACTAAGAGCTATTGACAAGCTTCAGTGAGCATAAGTTAATATGAGGAGGATGGAGGGAGAGGAGAGTGATTAGCACACAGGATCCAACTGGGAAGACTTCCTGGAAGGAGAGCCTGGTGGTTAGAAGCAACAGTGACATCACTACTATTTCCTCCAACCTACCCCCACACACCCTCCAGGTGGCAGGGTTTGGCTTGTGGTTCCCTCATTTGGGGACCACCATGCCCTGGGATGATCCCACTTCCTGGTGCTGGGCTGCTGAACTCTGTACACACTGACCCCTTTTGCCTGAGAAAGTTTTACGTGACCTTGGGTTTATAAGCATGCAGAACAGGCAGACAAACCAAACATTTACCGATATAGTAAGTTTGCTTCAAAACTCTTCTTGGGGAATTAAGCTGAGAGATGGCTCAGGGGTAAGGGATCTTGCCATCTGGTTACATAAGCCAGACAACCTGAGCTGAGCTTTTAGGACTCATATCAAGGTGGGAAGAGAGAATAACTCCATGTAGTTGTCTTTTTACCTCCACAAGTGTGCCCACCACCAACTCATACACACACATATACACACATACACACAATAAATTAGATAGATAGATAGATAGACTAGATAGATAGACAGACAATGACAGATATAGATAGATAGAGAGATAGATAGATAGATAGATAGATAGATAGATAGATAGACTAGATAGATAGACAGACAATGACAGAGATAGATAGATAGATAGATAGATAGATAGATAGATAGATAGATAGATAGATAATGATGATGATAGATAGATAATGATGATAGATAGATAGACAGACAGATCTTGTGATGTGCATATAATTTCACTACTCATTAAAGACAAACATACATCTCCACACTAATGAGACGGAATGTGTCTCCGCTTGGTTTTGTCAACTTATCACACATTAGAGTGACGTGGGACGAGGGAACATCAGCTGGGGAGTTGCCTCTGTCCGATTAGCCCATGGAGAGTTGACTTGGCTGCCTGTTGATTTGAGAGAGCAAAGACTGGAGTAGTTACTTGCCTCGTGTTAGGCCTCTTGGTCAAGAGAGGAGAAACAAAAGTGTATAGGGACTTAAAGACTCGGACTCCTTCTACTCCCGGGGTGATAGGCTTACAAGCCATTTTTTTTTAGTGGTGTTTTATTTTAATTTTTTTATATCTCAAGTTTTCTCTTCCTCCTTTCCTCCCAGTGCGCCCCCAAACTCCCTTTTGCCCCCCAATCCACTCATCCTCCGTTTTTCTTCAGAAAATGGCAGGCCCATGCACATCATCCAAACATGGCCTATCGAGTTGCAGTAAAATTAGGCCCCTCCCCTTATATTAAGGTAGGATGAGGCAAATGAGTAGGAAAAAAAGGGTTTCAAGAGCAGGCAAAGAGTCAGAGGCAACCCCTGCTCCCACCGTCAGGAGCCCCACAGGAAGACTGAGCTACACAGCTGTAACGCATGTGCAGACGACCTAGGCCAGTCCCATGGAGACTCCCTGATTGTTGGCTCAGTCTCTGTGAGCCCCATGAGCCCAGGTTAGTTGACTTGGTAGGTCAAGGTGTCCTTGACCCCTCTGGCTCCTACTACTGTTTCTCCCTGTCTTCTGCAGGATTCCCTGAGCTCCGCTTGACGTTTGGCTGTGGTCTCTGCATCTGTTTCCATCAGCTGCTGGATGAAGCCTCCCTGATGACGACTGGACTGGACACGACACCAATCTATGAGTACAGCAGAACACCACGAGGCAACGTTTCCCTGACTTTTTTCTTTTGACGGTCATGTTTGGTTCTAACCTGTGTCTCTGGACCAGCCTCTGGGTCCTGGCCCCCAGGGAGTGTCAGGGATGGGCTCTCTCTCATGGCACGATTTTCAAACTGGGCCTGTCGTGTCACTGGTAGGCACTCCCACAGTCTCTGGATGCCTCTTTCTCCCAGCAGGACAAACTGTAGGTCCAAGGTTTCATGGCTGGGTGGGTGTCCCAATCTCTGTGCAGGAAGTCTTGCAGGAGATGGCCACTGGTTCAGGCTCTGCATCCCTCGTTGCTAGGAGTCTCAGCTAGGGTCACCCTTTTAGATTTCTGGGAGTTTCCACTGCACTAGCTTTCCAACTTGTCCCGGAGATGTGCCCGCAATCCCAGTAGTCTCTCCCTCTGCTCCCCACATGACCCATTTCTTTAGCCATTCTTCTGTTGAGGGACATTTTGGTTGTTTTTATCAGCTTCTAGGTAGGCATTTTCACAACAGTACAGGAGCTGGCTCGAGAGGACACAATTGCACCAGTCAGTCCTCTCCTCCCATCACGTGGGGGCAGGGCACATCTGTCAGGGCAATCCCTGAAGACTCATCAGACTCAAAGTAAGCATCTTTCCCAATCCAAGCCGCCTCACAGGCCTGAGTTTTGCTTTTTATAATCAAGAGGGAAGGATCCCTTTAAGGAAACCTCCACACTCTCCTAGAGCCTTTTGTCCTGGCTTTTTCTCTACTCCACACCCTCCCCGCTTCCTCTAGGGCCTCATCCCCTTTCTCTGACTCCTGTATGTAAACGGAGGGCGCACTGAACCTGCTCCCTGGAACCTCTGGTCTCAGTTTACCTCACCGTATCATACTGAACTGCTGGGATGTGAGAAAGAGGTTTCTCTCCACAGAGGGGAGCCTGAAGCTCACTACTTACTTTTTAACTCTGGGGTTTCACAGCCATCGAAATCACTCCAGAGACTTCTTCACGCAATGGGTCATTCATACCACGAGAAACTACACAGAAAGTAACCGGGATGTCAACACAACTGTGTTGCACACACAGAGGACAGACATACATGCATATCCCGGGCACACAAGAGTTCTATGAGATGCTGCTTCATTTCAGAAGAAAATGCCACCAGGCTGGTTGGTGCCCTCAGATGACCTGGGAAGGCTAGTTCTCATCTGTGGTTAGAGAGGGGTTGGGCAGCTGGAGAGGGGGCTTCAGAAGGAACCAATCCACTTCCTTCTGGCTCTGAAATCCACACTTATTTTCCTGGCCTGGATCACGGCTGCTTCCCAGAGTTGAGCCTCTCGCTGTCGTGGTGATACACGCTCCCCAAGAATGCCTGGCCGTTCAATGAGGAATTCTTGTGTAGTTGAGATTCTTGGAAGCAGGACAAAGATTAATGAATGACTGGCTCTGCTCTTGTTCTGAAACCCTTGAGGCTCCCAGCAGTGCAGGGGGCGGGGAGGAGCAGAGCTGAGGGTGGCAGAATGAGACGTAGCTTAGGCAGTTCAAGTTACCAGCTAGTCCACTCCTGACCCCGTACTCGGAAGTTGCCTGACTGAATGATCATCAAGGCCAGAGTCTTCTAGTTCTGTTATAGCAGAGGCCAGGTGGCTGAAGGTCAAGTCCACCACAAATGGAGTTGGTTGGGACCTACAGAGATCTTGGGGTCTCTGGGCTGTGAGTGAGTGAGTGAGTGAGTGAGTGAGTGAGTGAGTGAGTGAGTTGGTTAGTTAATTAGTTAGTTAGTTAGTTAGTTACACTACTCCAGGTCAGTCACACTCTCAGGACTCCATTTTCCTCTTCTGTAAAATGGGATCACAACCACTGTAGATCTGCAGCAAGGAGGTAGTGTGCCAAAATGAGCAAGTCCCCAGCTCAGCAGAGTGGGTTCTGAAGAAGGATGCGGACTATTGGGGAGGTTCTGCAGTAGAAGTCTTTAGGGCCCTCGCCCTAGGACTTCTGGATATCAGAATGTCACAAGTAAGGAGGTATAGGTCCTGAATAGGAAGCCAAGTTGATGCTCCTTTCTTCTGACACTGTCTAGGTCTTTCTCCTATGCTCAGCCTACCCCATGCCCTACCCTCTGCCCATCACATGCTTAGATACATAGCACAGAAGAACAGGTTGAAGCCTCTTGGTGAAACTGAAAAGGGTCCCACAGGTCCCTGGAACCTTCATCTTGAAGATGCTTAGAAGCTTCTAGTCAACAGACAGATCATGTAACAGGAACTGGAGGGCTCTGGGAGTTCTGAAACCTCTCTGGAGATAGTGGAACCTAGGGGACTCCCCCCGACCCCCACCCCAGAAGCCCAAGTGACCTAGCCAAACAGACCGTAGCCTCTGGGTGGGGGTGGTCTTTAGTCTGACAGAAAAAGGCAAAATATGAATGGAACAGAGCTAAGAGCACAGCAAAAGGAAAACAAACAAGGCTGGGCTGTGGTTCAGTGCCAGCCTAGCACGCTCAGATCCCTGGCTTCAATGCCCAGCACACGCCTGTAATCATAGCACTTAGAGGGTGGGGGTTAGAGGGTCTTTCTAGGCCACATAGTGAATTTGAGCTTGAGGACAAGTCATTTCCTTTCTAAAAGGCTCACACATGCTGGGGGGAGGGGTACATGAGGTGATCCAAGGACCCACATTCCATGAAGTTCATCCAGGGAGACTCTGCAGGGAGGACAGTGCTCTATAGAGCTGCCCTCCAACCCTCCAGTGTCAACTGCAAGTTCTCCCCAACAGCCCCCCAACACACACACACACACACACACACACACACACACACACACACACACACTCTTTGCCTGTGGCCTGACTGAGGAGAACAGGCACCTTTCCACTAGATGGGAATTTACATAACCTCTGTGTGGTAGCCATACTGGGGGCTCTGGTTACAGCAGAGGCTTTAAAGGAGATGGATGGCTGGATGGCGCAGGCCGAGAAGAAAAACAAACTCCACATGAGGTTCTCATTTTCTGTAGGCACGTGAGAATGGCTCTGTGGATCCAGCTATAAATACCCCCAGCTGCCACTGCCACAGGATGAAAACACACACACATAAATGCCCATGCGCACATGCACACGCACACAGACACACAGACACACAGAGACACATGCACAGAGACCACATACCAGACACAGACACAAACATACAGACATGCACACAGACACACATGCAGACACACACAGACACACACATAGGCACGCATGCAGACACACAGACACACACAGACATATACACAGACACATACAACATAGGCACACACACATTCAATACAGGCATGTGAGTACACACACACACACACACACACACACACACACACACACATACACACCATGCTCTTGCATGCCTCTTCTCAGAGTTCCTGAGTTCCTGGACTAGAGAGGAATTCAACATTTTAAAGAATTGTGCTCTATGTTGAGGGCCTCAGCTTGAGGCCTGGTGGGACACTTCTGTAAGGCTAGAGAGAGCTCAGTGGTAAAATGTTTGCTGTGTAAAACTAATGACCTGAGTTCAGATCCCTAGAACTTACAGAAAGCCAAACATGGTTGCACACCTCTGAAATCCCAGAGGCAAATAAAGTGAAAAGTGAAGACGGGCATGGAGGTTGTCCTCTGACCTTCCCATGCAGGCTGTGACAAGCACACAAGTGCACAGACATAGAGCCCGAGGGAGGGGACTCCCACAGGGGTTACTGGAGTAAAACATGGCCCTGCCCCATATCCTGGGAACACATTGGTTGGCATGAGTGGATTGTAAGGAAAGGACTTAAGGAATGTCCAACCACAGCCTGTAGGCTACACGTGGCCATTGTAAATGTGGCCCAAGGACAAGCTATAAACTTCAACCATTATGAGATATTGAAACTTCAGAAACTCAACTTCATCATGAGGATACCTGGAGAGAGAAATAAAGAGTAGCCTGCCTGAGTCACTCAGTGACAACTCAGGTTGGGTCCCCAAAGGTAGAGCCCAAGGAAATGGTTTGTACAGGAGTCATTTACTGAAATGCCCTTAGAAACTCTGGAAGGACTGCAAAGGGGGAACTACAGGAATGACTGGGAAGGTGGCTTCATCAACTGATGAGGGCTGACTGTAGCCAGGTTCTTGAGCAGCTATGGAGGACACAACACTGGTCCCCAGAAGCAACCTGCCGAGTGGAAGCTCTACTCCCGAGCCCTTCCTATGTGGTAACCAACCTGAGGGTACAGGCCAGGGGCAGGGCAGGAGAGTGATGGTGTCATACAGGTTCTTCTGTTGGCCAAGAACAATCATGCAGTTGGAAGCCATCAGCCATGGCATATCCCCAACCCCTGAGGATCTGGATCTATCATCTACAGCATCTTGTACACAGGGTCTAGGAGCCCAAGTGGTTCGTGCATCCTGTGGATGGCAAGGCTTTGGGCCTCACCAGGCTTGCTTTGCTTTTGATTAGCCTGGAATGCTTCCAGACTCAAGCTTCGGAGAAGGAAGCAAAGCTCCGATCAACTGGGCACACAGTGCTAATTGTCACCTAGGCTGCTTCTCTCCTAAATGAAGACTTATCCTGAGGACATGGCATGCTAGTCAGAAAATGCCCACCTTTCACCCACCCCTGACTCCACCCAAATCTGGGCCCTGCTAGGCAGTCCCAGTTTTAGCTTGTTTCTGGATAGGACTTTCAAAGAAGAGAGCGAGAGAAGCTGGGGGGAACTCTTTTTCTGATACATTGTAATCTTTCTTCCTGCCTGGAATGCGAATGAGAAGACCGGGATGATGGGGCAATTTTGCAACCCTGAAGCAATAACCAAAGACAAAAGAGTTATTCTAGTGAAGATTGGAGGGAAGGGAGGGAAGGGGAGGGAAGGGGGGAAGGGGGGAAGGGGAGGGAGGGGGGGGGGGAGGAAGGGAAGAGGGGGGGGGGGAAGGAGGGGAAAGGGAAGAGGGGGGGGAGGGGGGAGGGAGGGGAAGGGAAGGGGAAAGGGGGGGAGGGGGGGGGAACACTTTCTAGGAGGAGATGGGGGTGCACCCCTTCCATCCTAGGACTCAGGAGGCAGAGGCTAGCAGATCTCTACCAGTCTGAGGCCAGGTTCACAATTCTAGGCCAGCCAGAGCTACACACTGAGATTTTATCCCCTTTGAAAACCATCCGCTGCTGTTGCAGATGACCTGAGTTCGGTTTCTAGCACCCAGATTGAATGGCTCTCCATCACTTGTAATCCAACTACAGGGGATCTGACATTTTCTTCTGGCCAGTATGTGTACCTGCAGACCCGGCCACATAGGCACATACACACGTAAAAACCTTAAGTAAATCTCTTTTAAAGAAGGGCCTAGGTCACTGATGACACTGGAATACTGGATAAGCCAAAGAAATCTAAAACCTAGTTGGTACAGTAAGCCCGATCAGATTCGTAATCTCTGTGGCTAAACACAAACTGATATAAATCTCAAGAATGCGCTCTGTGGCTTGCATCTTGGGGAAACATCTCTGTGGATAAATACATCGGGAATAATAGTTTATATCCCCCAAAAACAGTGCATTCCTCCTGGCTTTCTTGGAACACTGGGGCTCGGTAGGAGTAAGAGGAGAGTGCATGGGACAAGTCTGCTTAGGCTTTCTAATCACTCTGTGAGGCTGCAGGGAGAAGCAACAGAATAAATGACCCCCTGGCATTTCTCTTTTGCCCATTCACGAGCCTCCCCTGAGTAGGGCAGACTCCCGGGCATTCTTTGCTATTGGCCCCAGTGGCAAATGGGTGTTTCAGAAGGCAATGAACTAGAAGGAAATGGGGGAGGTACTTCCTGGGACTCTGTGGCAAGTGACTGGCTCTGACCTCCAGATGAAACAGTGCTAAGGACCAAATGTGTCTTCGATATGTGCGACAGTGTGCTAGGCACTGTGCTTTGTGGGGATAACCCCATGAAGCTTCCCAGCACCCAGGGAGGAAGGTACTCCTATTCTGCCAGGTTTACATGGAAAGACCATGAGGGTCATTGAGTGACGTTACATGAATTAGCCAAAGTCCCACAGCTATCAGGTCACATGATGGACAAGGGCTCTCCCTCTCCAAACCAACCTCTCATTCCTTTGGTGGCTTTATGCTGCATTCTACTTGTATAATTTCAACTGTCCCTTGCTTTTGCTTATCAAGTGCCATTTATTCTTTTTGGTCTGTGCAGCAAAACTTGCTTAGTGGATTTGAGAATCTCAAGGGAAGTCTCAATAACCCAGGTGACTTCTGTCTCCTTTCTCTGTCCTTGCTACGGGATGGACATACCATGTAATGAGTGTGTCTACACTCTTCAGGAACACCCACTCCCGTCACCTCTCTGAAATTTATCTCAATCTTTCTGTTGTTTTGATTTATTTGAGGAAGCATCTCATGTAGGCCAACTGTAGCTATTCTCCAACTGGCAATTGTAGCCTAGGCTACCCTTGAAGTTGTGATAAATTCTTCTCCCCAGCTGCTAAGACGACAAGCATGCCCTGCAAAGTCTGGATCATCTCAGTTTTCGTGGGAGGCAAGCAAAACTGGGATGAGGGGGATAGGAGATGTGGAGGAAGGGGGTGGGTGAAAATGAGGAAGAGGAAGAAAGTCCCAGAAGCTGAGCATGGGCACAAGAATTCCAAGCCACAGTTTTGCTCTTTAGAGCAATGAAGTTCAACCTAATAAGCGTCTCTTAGAGCAGGCTCAGAGCAAGACTCAAGCCCATACTGCCCCAGGGGCCTACTAGGCTTAGCCTCAAAACACCACAGAACAAGACCCATGGCTATAACCACATGGTGGACTGTGGATCAGTGAGTTATGAAAGTTACCCTGATTCCTGGTTAAGATTGGTTGAATCCCCAGGGTCCCTAAAAGAGACAGCAGGCTCATTCCCAGTTTCCCAGATCAGGGCCTCACTAGCTGCAGCCTCCCACAAACCCCTGTAGAGAGGTTTGAGACAGACCAAGTCACTTACAGCAATTCCCCAAGCCCCTCCTCCACAGCTGAGGACATGGCCACAGGTCATGTGGGCTCAAGACAGATCATTCCTAGAGACAGGACGACACCCCCAAATATGTAGATGAGGTTACCCATCCGAAAAATTGTACTTAAGGGTAGTGTTCAGAATTAAAGGGTGCAAGAATCACTCCATCATCTGAGAGCTTCTGTCACAAGAGCTGTAACACCACTTGAGGAAGAGATCTGCTCTTCTAAAATTGCCGCCAGAAGCCGAAGCCCACCGGCGTCCCTCACCAGCTAGTCTGTCTTTTGCTGGCTAAGCCCCGCCTGAAACGGAGGTGGAACAACACCTTCCTGAATTCCCCTCCCTTCTCCTGGACCCGCAAACCTAGCAGGACGAGGGATCTCAGCGGAAAACCTTCGGCACGCAGGCCCATAGTGGACTCTTCCTCCTGCCCGACACCTGACTTCCTCATCTGAGGTTCTTGAATCCAGCCAGTCAAAGCTCTTAGTCCAAGATGCCCCAAAGCTATTCGGAGTGACCCAGAGGGATGTTTTTAGGCTGGGAGGAAGACTCAGTGAGGGAAACGTTTGACTTGTAGGCAGGTGAACCCGAGCTCCACCCCCGGGACTGTTATTAAAAAACTAGACTCGTTAGTATATACATACAATCCCAGTGCCGTGGATGGGAAGATAGGCAGGTCTCTGGGGTTCGTGGCCAACCCACCTAGCCTCATCAGTGAGCTCCAGGCAACTGAGCGAGCCTGCCTCATAAATTAAGGTGCCCTAGAGGAACAAGTCCTGGGATTGTCCTCTGGTCTCCAAAGCACACACACACACACACACACACACACACACACACACACACACACACCCCCCAAATACAAGACTTCATACTACAGCTGGTATTTTGAGTTGAGTTGCAGTGTGTTTAGAAATAGGCATTTGTGTGTGCCTCTCCATCAACCTCTACCTCTCTCTAAGACACTCTCCACGACAAATCTCTGTGGAAAGTACATTCCGGGTGTCTGGCCCTGCACAGAGGGACTTGACCCACAGGAAGTATGCAAGCCAACTGGAGAGCCAAGGGAGAAAGACCCCAGGGGACTTATTTCCCATTTGTATTCCACCAATCAAGGAGCTTGGCCCATGTCCTCTGGTCCTTAGAGCCACTGAAAGGCCATCATTTGTGGCTCCAGCTGACACAAGGCTCTGAAAATGCTTTCTCAATAAACAAATCTCATATAGCAGTAGGACTGTGGCAGCTTCCTATGGCTCCTCCTTCCTTTCCTCCCTGTCTCCTCCCTGTCTCTTTGCAGACAGCCTGTTCATTATATTCTTATCAGTGTTGTCCTTCAGGGAGTGTCACTGTGTTCTGCCTGATACAGTGTGCAGAGACCATATCCATTCTTAGAACAACCTTACTCCCCAGATCAGCTCAAACGAGTTCCAACTTCACACACCTTCCATCTGTTTTAATTAAGGTGAAGTATATGTTGTAGAAATAAGCAGGATGAAGATAGGAAAGCCATCTACAGGACATCTCTAGTCCCCAGAGCAGGTACCAGCCCACTGAGTGGGGCTCACTGCTGCAGAGCTGAGAGCTGAGGGTCACAGGTGAGCCAAGACAGAGGCTGGATGGTAGGGTCGGGGGCACTCCAGGCTACCACAGGGAGTGGAACTTGGATCGAGCTCAGTCTCTATCTGGAGGAAAAAGCAATGTCAGCAGGAGTAAGGTACAAACAGGGCTTCGGACCTGCTGCGTTGCTGCCAGAGGAGAAGCCTGCCTGGCTCTGTGGTTCAGGAAAAGAAAGCAAACAGTTCCCAGGGGAAGGCACTTTGCCACTTCAGGCACAGAGCCCTGGCTGTACACAAAGGAAAGTCCCAAGACAGGGAGTGAGCTTTCTGACCAGGAGAAAAAGAAGGCTTCACCACCCTAGATGAGCAGCGAGCAGCTGTCTGCTGATGTCCAATGCGAGCAAAGTAACTCCAGGAGCTGGGGGGGTGGCTCAGTCTACATGAGCTGCCATGCAGGACTGAGGAGGTAGCTCAGTCTACATGAGCCTGCCATGCAGGCTGGGGAGGTGGCTCAGTCTACATGAGCTGCCATGCAAGGCTGGGGAGGTAGCTCAGTCTACATGAGCCTGCCATGCAGGGCTGGGGAGGTAGCTCAGTCTACATGAGCTGCCATGCAAGGCTGGGGAGGTGGCTCAGTCTACATGAGCTGCCATGCAAGGCTGGGGAGGTGGCTCAGTCTACATGAGCCTGCCATGCAGGGCTGGGGAGGTAGCTCAGTCTACATGAGCCTGCCATGCAGGGCTGGGGAGGTGGCTCAGTCTACATGAGCCTGCCATGCAGAGCTGGGAGGGCTCAGTCTACATGAGCTGCCATGCAAGGCTGGGGGAGGTGGCTCAGTCACATGAGCTGCCATGCAAGGCTGGGGAGGTGGCTCAGTCTACATAAGCTGCCATGCAAGGCTGGGGAGGTGGCTCAGTCTACATGAGCTGCCATGCAAGGCTGGGGAGATAGCTCAGTCTACATGAGCTGCCATGCAGGACTGAGGGGTAGCTCAGTCTACATGAGCCTGCCATGCAGGGCTGGGGAGGTGGTTCAGTCTACATGAGCTGCCATGCAGGACTGAGGAGGTAGCTCAGTCTACATGAGCCTGCCTGCAGGACTGGGGAGGTGGCTCAGTCTACATGAGCCTGTGGCTCAGTCTACATGAGCCTGCCATGCAGGGCTGGGGAGGTAGCTCAGTCTACATGAGCCTGCCATGCAGGGCTGGGGAGGTGGCTCAGTCTGTAAGAGCCTGCAAGGCTGGGGAGGTGGCTCAGTCTGTAAGAGCCTAACATGAAAGTGGGAAGACCTGAGTTGGAATCTCCAACGCCCTTGTAAAAGTGGGGTGCTGTTATGTGCCTCTATGGCCCCAGAGCTGGGGTTGGAGTAGGGCAGAAGAGACAAGAGGATTCATAGACCGAATTGGTTTGCCACCCATGCCAAGCTAATGAACTGTGTGCTCACTGAGAGATCCTGTCTCAAAAAAAAAAAATGGTGGAGGGTGATGGATCAAGGAAAACATCTGAAGCTATCCACCTGCCTCCACACATACACACATGCACACAGCCCTACAAACACACACACACACACACACACACACACACACACACACACACACACTTAAATAAACATCTACCATTTTGTATAGGAAATACAATGTTACTACAATGTTACTGGTGTTCTGTACAGGAAATACGACTGTTACACTGGTGTTCTGTACAGGTATTACAATGTTACTGGTGTTCTGTACAGGAAATACAATGTTACTGGAGTTCTGTAAAGGTATTACAATGTTATTGGTATTCTGTATAGGAAATACAGTGTTACTGGTGTAAGCAACCTCTTCCTGAATCTCCTCACCTTCCTTTCCAGAGGGGTTCCCTGTCACTTCTCAGACATTTGTGATTATCACCATTATTGTTTAAATGTGTCCCACCAGGGTCTCATGTGTCTGAACACTTCCCTCACAGCTGGCAGCACTGATGGGGGAGGTGATCTGGTCTACATGGCAGAAATGGGTCAGTGAGGTGGCGGAGAGGGCTGTGGGCTGCATCTGTTTCTGCTGTGAAGCTCTCTGCTTCCTCATCTTCTAGGATGTGAAAAAACCATCACCTCATTTCCCTGTCACTATGATCAGGGTGACTTCAGTGGTCATACTGTCCTCACCAGGACACACTGTGTCTCCAGAAACCATGAGCCGAGATGACCCTCGTCTCCCTGTTTGAGTCTCTTCTGATATCTACTGGATCACTGCACCATGAAAGCAAGTAATACACTTTCCAACACAATTTTACACTTCAATTTTCCACATAAACATCTGAGAACAAGCGAAGATTATTTTGCCTAATGTTAAGGGGACTGCCAATGACATACTTCTGTATCCTGATTGTTTGTTCGTTTGTTTGTTTGTTGCATTGATTTGAGCTTAGCAGAACACTTAAGGTCCTCATTTGAAAACACTGCACTCTCATATTCCATTATGTATTAGTATTAAATCATTTAGCCAGTCCTTGGGCTGCCTTTATGCTCTTAAAACCACGCTGCAAAGATACTCCTGAACACATCTCCTTTCCCACATACATTAAAATCTCTCTAAACTTAAACTGCTGGGCTAGAGGCTAAGTACATCCTCAATTTCACTAGAGAATACCAAATTGTCTTTCAAAATAAGATGTTCATATTCATTTAATAGCATCCTTGGTGGAAAGAGGTTATCTTTTGCTCTATATCCAAAATACAGCTATAAAATTTTCAAGCAAATTGGTAAATGGAACGGTTTCCTTGTGCCTTTTCATTTTTAATTTTTTAATGTATTTATTTTACGTTAGGTATATGAATGTTTTCATTGTATGTGTGTAAGTGCATCCTGTACATGCCCAGTGCTTGCTAAAGATAAAAGAGAGCATCATATTGCCAGGAGCTGGAGTTACAGGTGGTTATGAGCTGCCCTGTGGGTGCCTGGAACTAACCATGATGGTCTGCAAGATCAAGTGTTCTTAACCACTAAGGCACCTCTCTAGATCTGTGCTTTGTGATTTGAGTTCATCCACTTCCCTGATTCTAAGTCAGCTTGGGTATCTTCTCATCCAGTTACCTGTGCATAGCATCAAGTTAAAGCTACTTCCATGATTTAGGAAGCCAAAAGAATTTCTTCTAATTTATATAGAAGTAGGAGCTTGCTTCTTCATTAGAAAATTTAGAGCCTATCCATAGAAGCAGAAGAAACACTGCCTTTATACACTGTGTGTGAAACAGGGAGCTTGTCGCTGAGCCGTCACACCAGTCATGAATCCCGGGGAACAGAAGTCTTAGCCGTGCCCAGACAATGAGTAGAATGTCTTTTTTGTAGACCTCATGGGCCTCTTTCTTGGAGTCCTCACTGGTCAGACACACCCTGTGGTATCAGGAACAATGGAGCCACAGGAACTACCTGTCCA